>NC_041225.1:79339233-79349225 GCF_002837175.3 Physeter macrocephalus
TGGCACATATATACAATGGAATATTACTCAGCCATAAAAAGAAACGAAATTGAGTTATTTGTAGTGAGGTGGATGGACCTGGAGTCTGTCATACAGAGTGAAGTAAGTCAGAAGGAGAAAAACAAATACCATATGCTAACACATATATATGGAATCTAAGAAAAAAAAATGTCATGAAGAGCCTAGGGGTAGGACGGGAATAAAACACAGACCTACTAGAGCATGGACTTGAGGATATGGGGAGGGGGAAGGGTAAAAAATAAAATAAAATAAAAAATAGTAATATTTTTATTTTTAATTTACCCTAGTTTCCAATGTGCTGCAAGCTTCTCAAAGGCAATGATGGGGTATGTGTTTGACCCATTTAAATCCCTGCACCCAGTTTTGTTCCTGACATGTAGTATACACTCAATGGATATTTGTAAATTGATTAAAGAATGAGGAATCACAAAAAAAAAAAAAAAAAAGAAAGTGGTGATTGCTGCAGAGGCAAATTTAAGAGTAAGAACCCTCTGTTGAGGAGGAGGTGCAATGAGTAGTAGCCAATGTTCAGAGAACAGGAAATGTCTCTGGAAAGACAGGCTGTGAAATCATGACAAGGATCAAATGCCTAAATGCTTAAGGAAATCCACGTGAAGGAAAGAGAAGCTGCAGGGTGGGTTCTGAAGGGAGATTACCAGATGAAGCAAGATCCCAAGCACTGTCCCTATTTTCCTCAGACCCATGCAAGCCTCTCCCTTCTTTCGTTTGTGCAATGCCTATTTGCATCTACTTCACTATGGGCACTCAAGAATTGACACAAATAATGTATTTCTCTTCATATTTTTTCTGTCTCCCTGGATACCTCTTCCTCCATTTTTGAGAAGAAACATAAAGAAACAACTTTTTAGGGCTTCCCTGATGGCGCAGTGGTTGAGAGCCCGCCTGCCGATGCAGGGGACACGGGTTCGTGTGATGTCACTTCTATATTATCATTACAGAATATTTAGAGTGTTAATTTTAAAAAAGTATAAATTTCCTTGAATTTCTCTAATTTAAAAAAAGTCTGCTTTCTAAGACTTTTTGGAATTAAAAAAATATTTCAATTATGATTAGAGTCTTTTTATAGAAATAGAGGCTTTCCTATTCATGTGCGACTTTGATTTTTTCTAGCATCTGGGTAAAGAACAAGGGACAAAACTTTGCTGCATTAAAAGAAAAAGTTCTGGGCTTCCCTGGTGGCGCAGTGGTTGCGCGTCCGCCTGCCGATGCAGGGGAACCGGGTTCACGCCCCGGTCTGGGAGGGTCCCACGTGCCGCGGAGCGGCTGGGCCCGTGAGCCATGGCCGCTGACCCTGCGCGTCCGGAGCCTATGCTCCGCAACGGGAGAGCCCACAACAGTGAGAGGCCCAAGTAACGCAAAAAAAAAAAAAAAAAAAAAAGAAAGAAACAACTTTTTCTCTGGAAGACTGATTTCATCACCAATAGTCCATTTCCAGAGATATACCATATCTCAGGACATATCTCGTGTGCTATGTCCCAGGAACACTTTAACACATTTTCATAAATAATCGTCACATGCATTCTCAAGGGTTATTGGCTATCCTTCTGTCAGTGAGTGGGGTAAAGAGTAGAGCATTCTCTCATAAAGTTAGACAAAAACAGAGTATCTGGGTGTTGCTTTGGCTTTCCTGACTGTTGGACTATGACACTTGCAGTACTTTTTCTAAAACTCTATGATTTTGAGGTCACACTGATGGAATGCTCCTTTGTACTCCTGCTGCTGTCTGGAAATATTTGTTTTCATCTTATGGATTAAAGAGAGCTCAGAGTTCTATAGTTTAATAAGTTCGACCCAGATAGTGGTGAACAGCTCATGCTTCACCCATACCATTCTGATATAATACAGGACATCCAAATATGCCTTTTGAAATTCTGATTAGCTCAGGGCAGGAGAGTTTGAAACACTTACCTTACATTCCACTTGTTGTTAGAGGAGATTTCTCCCAGGTTCACCTCATATACACACACCACCTGGGGGGAAAAGAATCAAGAAATATTTTCCCTCACAGCGAAGTTGAATAAACTTTAACTTCCTTCCTTTGCACATGAACAGTTAGATATCCCTCATCTTACCAAATGTCAGCTTCTCCCTCCTATGGGATGATCCCCCTCATCTTCCCAAGGTCTTCACTCCACAAGGAGTGAAGTCCTTCTTTTTCTGCTGCTTTGATACCTCTCTCTCTCCTGAATCACTCCCATTCACAAAGAAAATACACATGAAAAATTCCCATTCTCTCATATCCCCTGGCTACAGCCCCACCTCCCTGTTCCCCATCGTACCCAAATTTCTAGAATACTTCTCTGCCCACTGCCGAAGCCTCTGCCTTCATGGCACCACTGAAATGACCCGTCTCGGGGTCCCCAATGACTGACCAAGTGCAATGGTTGTGTTTTTGTCCTAATCTTTTTTGATCTGACCATTCCCTCCTCCTGGACCCTAGCTTAGCTTCCGGGTCAACCTATCTGCTGGTTTCCTTCCTTCCTCCCTCCCTGCCTCTATCTGCTTAGCCTGTGCCATCCAACTTCATATGCTGGGGCAAATGGAGGGTTTTGTCTCAGCCTCTGTCCTCCTCTACCTATGCCCTCCCTGGGTCATCTCATCAGTGCCCAGGGACTGAAATTCCCTCTTTATGCTGTTGACTCTCAAATTTCTACCAACTGAGACCTCTCCAGTCCAAGACTGGTTCACAGAACTACCTGCCATTGTGGCTTCTCCTTGGTCAGTGTCTCAAGGATGTCTCACAGCCAACCAATCCAAAACAAAGGCTGATCTGCATTTCTGAGCATTTGAAAATTAAAGGAATTTATTCTTGTCTTCATCCTGGGTGATAATGCCTGCTGCTAAAATCTGTGTGTGTGTGCCAGCTCTTACTCCATTCCAGTTGATAGTTGCCAGGTGTGAATGTGGTCTCATTGTTCATAAATCTCCTTTGTTTTAAAGACAAAAGGAAAATGTATACATATTTGTGTGTGTGTGTGTGTGTGTGTGTGTGTGTGTGTGTGTGTGTGTGTGTGTGTGTGTGAGAGAGAGAGAGAGAGAGAGAGAGAGAGAGAGAAAGAAGTGTGGTTTGGGTGTGTGACCTAGAGTTCTATCCTCACTTGCCATGTGTACAGTATCCTGATAGGCAGCTATGTGTCATTTTCCCTGGGTTTATTTCTATTGGACTATTTGGTATTTTCCTACTAATTCCATGATATTTTGAATCATGACCCCCATGCCCCAATACCAACAAAAGTCCACTTCCCACATATTTCCTGGAATGTTGGGAAATGTTCTATAAACTATGATGATTGCCTTGCTGGGACCACGGGGCCAGGCCATACCCTTTCAGTGGGACTTGAGAGGGTTTCCCTGAAGGAAAGAGATGTTCTCACTGCCAATCACAGAAGAATTAGTTCTGTGCCTTAGATGTAAGTTAGAAAAACCATAATCTCTCTGGGTTCAAGGCCTGAGGACACTGAAAAGGCTAGTAGTGGGCAGGTTCCTGAGTTACACGAACATAAAACAACATTTGAAAGCTTTTTGTGTGTCATTTTACTCACTTGTCCATCTCCCACCGTGGCTGTCCCCTAAGGTCCTAACTCATCAACCATGAAGCTTCCAACAAGGGGGATTCTCTGGAGCAAGACCACATAAGAGGGGCCGTGAAGCTCTGGCCCGTAGCTCTCCATCCTGGTATGCTGGAATTACAGGGGGAGCTTTAAAAAGTGCTAAGGGCGGAGACCTTCCCCAGAGACTCTGATCTACATGGCCTGGGTGTGGCCTGGTTTTCAGTTTCCCAGGTGATTCAGATGCACAGCAAAGTTTGAGAGCTCAACTCTGGGCCACGCTGGCACCACCTTCACAAGGTTTTTCTTCACCACAGATGATTTCTAGCAGTAGGATTTCAGCTCCAGAGAGCCTTGGGCTTGCATCTATCACATGGTACCTTCCTGTAATGTTCAGTGTAGATTTCTCTTTCCCAATAGACTGTGAGTACTTTGAAGACTGGGGCTGTGTCATTGCACCTGCTTCTCTATGTCCAGTATACCATGGCGCTCAATAAATGTTAGTTCAATGCATAGGTGCATGTCCCAAGCAAGGTGAAGTGGATGGTTGCCCCCAGATCCCATGCCCTGGCATTCAAGTTCACCTTCAGAGACCCCACACCACCTGCTGCACATTGGGTGTGTACTTTGCATCACAGTACATTCCAGACTCTGTCCCCAGGGCACTCTGTGTAGAATTGTTCTGCTGCTGCCTCCTCCAGAGGGTGGGAAACTCACCACAGTAGGTTAGCTCCCTATTTGCTACGGCTGGGGACTCTCAGCCCAGAACGTTTCATCAGCCACTCCGAGCCTGCTCTTCCACTGGCCCAGTAATGTGGTTCCCTGAACGCTGGAAGGTCTGCAACCAAATGGGTGGTTCTGAGGAAGCTCCTAGATGCCATGGAAGCAAGTGTTCCATGAGGGATGGTTTCTCTTTGGGATGTGTCACTGGTTTGACGTTGTAACCTATCATTTTCTGAGTCTCAGGATGACGTCATCTAGCTCAGGTCTCTGGGTGTGGTGGGAGGTGTTGCTGGCATTGTTTGTGTTTGGTTTTAGGCAGCTCTATTCCTTGGGACTGAATCCTTCAGAATGGGGTGTCTTAACCCAGGGCTGATAGATGGGTCTTGAGGAGCAGGGCCCATGACTCCCTGAAATTGTATATGGGGTATTGCATCTGTAGGCTTTAAGCACATTTCTCTAAAGAGAGAGTCCTCTAATTTTCTTCAGATATTTTAAATTGTCCATGAAACTGCAAAAGTTTTGGCCCATCGACTTCCCACTGTCTTCCCCACAGTTTTAACTTTCCGCTGTTCCTAGAAGGCCTTGAGCGGGTAAGTTCTAACATCATTCTGGCACAAGGTACGGAATGAGGTTATCTGGGTTAGACCCGCCTCTGTGGACATAGAAAGAGACTATGGGTTACTTGGTTTTCTGAGAACGTGAAAGGTAGAGGAGCATATTAGTGGCCATCTGTCACCCTCTATCTTGAACATTGAGAGTATGTGTGAGAGAGAGAGGGTGTGAGAGAGTGTGAGTGTGTGTGTGTGAGAGTGTGTGTATGAGTGTGAAAGAAAGTGTGAAAGAATGTGAGAGTGTGTGTGTATGAGAGTGTGTGTGAGTGCATGTGTGTATGAGAGAGAGTGTGTGTGTATGAGAGTGCATGTGTGTGTGAGTGGGTGGGTGTGTGAGGGAGTGTGTGACTATGTGTGTATGAGAGAGTGTGAGTGTGTATGAGAGAGTGTGTAAGAGAGTGTATGAAAGTGTGTGTGTATGGGTGTGTGAGGGAGTATGTGTGAGTACGTGAGAGTGCGTACGTGTGAGAGTGCGTGTGAGGGAGTGAGTGTGGGTGTGTGAGGCAGAGTGTGAGTGTGTGTGAGAGAGAATATGTATGTGAGAGAGTGTGTGTGAGAGGATGTGAGTGTGAGAGCGAGCGAGCGCTGCAGTCGTCCTCCCACTGAGCGTGCGTGTCACACGACAGACGGCCGTGTCTCATGTGCCTGCCTTTCCGTGCTCACAACCCTAGTTTTCCCGGGCTCTGTGACACTTAACCCAGACTGGAGTCTCCTCCAAGACAAACCTGCTGCCACCAGCACCCCCAACCCTGCCCACCCTGAACTCCTCACACAGCGCCCCCGCCCCATCACCCGGTTCTCCAGGTCGGGTTGGGTTTATTTTTAGCAGGACGCGCGCGCGCCCGCTCCCCCTCCCCCTCCCCCTCTCCGGGCAGGGGTCGCGAATGAAGCGAAGCCTTGTTTCCACCACAGAGCGGCGGCCCCAGAGCTCGGCCCCATCTCCTCCGCGGTGGAAACAGTGGCCGGCGGAGGACTGAGCCGGGAAGGCAGCGCCCGACTCAGGGAAGTTGGGGGAGCGCAGCCAGGGTTGGACACGCCAGGCCTGCTCCCTCTCTGCTCTGGACCCACCGCTGTCCCGGGGAGAGCACGACGCCGGAGGCCTCCCTCACTGCCTGGGGCGGGCAGGGGGTCGGGGGACATCAGCCTCTAACGTGGTCTCTTGGCTCACAGCCTTGTATTCCCTCCCCGAGGGCTGGCAGCCCTCCCTCCTCAGTCCCTGGTGCTGGGGTACTAAAAAGGCAGCATGGTGCCAGGGGGCACTTTTCTTGGCAGATGCCGGGCCCTGAATTCGGGGAAGTAGGTCCCACGCGAGGAACATGGAAATTCTGGGTTTTGTTATGAAACTGACTGTGGGGCCCGAAGCCTTGTATTCTCTCCTTGCCCAGAATTTTCTGTGTTTAAACCCCACGCATGTATGAGCACCTACTTAGGTACATAG
Organism: Physeter macrocephalus; assembly: GCF_002837175.3. Classification (NCBI taxonomy): domain Eukaryota; kingdom Metazoa; phylum Chordata; class Mammalia; order Artiodactyla; family Physeteridae; genus Physeter; species Physeter macrocephalus. The sequence goes on from NC_041225.1 coordinate 79,345,596, forward strand.
GGTACCACAGCAGGCGCCTGCCCTCAAGGAGACTGCAGTGTACTGTGGAACACATATCTGCACATAAGAATAACGACTATCATTTCAAAACGGTAGCTGGCATTTAGGAAGTACGGACCACACCAGATATATGTGCTTCGCACGTTACACGGATGACCCGTGTTCATCCTCACAGTACACCTGAAGTAGGTACTGCTGTTATGAGAGTTTACAGAGGAAAGTAAAGCTCAGAGAAGTTAAGTAACTTGCTCTAGGTCACACAGTAGGTAAGTGGCTAAGCCGAGCATCAAGTCCAAGTCCAAGCCCAAGTCCATCTCCAAAGCCTGTGACTGAACCACTACTATGAGCTACCCCTATAGGGATGCCAGGCAATCTGAGCAGCCCCAAGAGTGGTACAAACAGTACGTGATATGGGCATTCAGAAGAATGAAAAAAACAGGTGATAAGAGGAAGGGGACAGAGTAGAGTGGGAAGGAGAATTATAATTCTGGAAAAGAGAGCCTTGGACTCTGCCATGAAAATCCATTAGTTCCACTAAAAGCTTGATATTGAAAGGATGCCTGTGGTGATCTCAAAAGCCGTGCCCGATCTCTCCACTCTGACAGGCCATCCCAGCCACCAGTGTGGGAGCCCCTTGTCTGCTCCCAGGCCGCACCGATTGCAGCTGATTCCCAGGGGCTCTGAGTGTTCTGATGATGCTTCAGTGCTCCACCCCATCCTCCCAGATCCCTCTTCCTGGCTGTGTGGGCTTTGCTTTTAACAACCTGCACCTGTGGCTTCCTTAAAGGCCTGCCCTTGGGCTGATGGATCCACTTTCCCCTTCAGGAGCAGGAAGCCCTGGGAATGTGTAAACCCCATCCCCAGGGTCACCTGTAGCCGTGGATGACTGTAGGATGAATGCTCAGCAACCTTCCCTAAAGGTGGTACAGACACTGAGGGATGATTTCCACTCCAGAGCTCCTCAGGGCCTGGCTGGAGCTGGGCTTCATCTGAGGTCATATCCATATCCCTGCCCTGCCTACTTCCCTGCTCCCGCGAGAAGTTTCTCGTGCACACACACATCATCACGTGTGCACAAACCTCATCTCAGGGTCTGCTCCCAGGAACCAGACTTAAGACAGTGTGGCTGTGAAGTTCCAGCAACATCTCTGGGGAGGCCGAGTTGAGTTGAGCTGACAGGACACCACGCCAAGCCTGAGGCTCCAGGGACATTTGTGGGTCAAAGAACCCCTAAAGGAAGAGGGAGAGCTTCTGGAGAACAGGGCAGGGACATGGACCGACTTTCACCCCTCCCAGAGGAGCGCCTGTCTATGACTGCACAGAGCGACTTCTGGGGTGGCCGTGGGCCTTCCTCTCAGAGATGGGACTCTGCTCTCCTGCCCTGCTCATTCCCACGTCACACGCATGTGAGGGGCTCGAGTTATCGGAACAGAGGGGAAACGAGGTGACTCCTGAAGGATAGATAAAAGGTGACGGAGAATATTCTTGGGAGAGAAACAAGATGAACACTGAGGAGGAAGTCCTCTTGGGTCTCCCATTCATCAGTGGAGCTAGACCTGGGGCCACTGCCTTGCAGCCTGCTCACTGAAGGTCAGATCCCTCTAGGCCACCTGCAGAGCCCTCAGCCCACAACTGGGACAGCCACTTAATATGAGCCTTTTCTTCCTTCTATAACTCCTACTCCTGCCAACCACGGCACACTAAGGTGAGAGTAGGTGGTGATTCCCACGGGGATTACCTCACCTGAGGACTCCCTGAGTTTCAGGTACAAAGACTCTGATGAGAAGACACACAGTGATTAGGATATTCCACATCACCCCCTACACACACACACACACACACACACACACACACACACACACACACACACACACACACACCCTCTTGTATTCTCTCAACCATGCGATGACCTCAGTCAAGGCCAGCTGGGTCGAGGCAGGTGACCGGGCCTTGAGGCCGGTTGTAAAGCCAGACTTCGGGGCGCCTGCGTTTTCCTGCTTGAGTAAGCCCTATCTGGCAGCCTGACCCAGATAAACACCAGCTCAGGTCACAGGAAAAGTGGTGGGGTTGGGAGAAAGAAAGTGGAGCACCGCAGGGCCTTGAGACCTGGCTGACAGTGATGGGCCCCTCCCCTGCTCAAGTCATCTCGACTCTCACTCCACATCTGCTCAGAAAGTGTGACCTGCTGCCTGCGGAATGCAGTTGCTTCCCTCCACAGCCTTGCGCAGGAGAGGAACAGCTGTTTCACCTCTGGGGAGAAGTCTCTCCCTTGGCCCCAAAGGGATGCTGTCTCCTGCCTTCTTCCTCATTCCTGCAGTTTTGGCAATTCTCCCTCCCTGGGTGATGCTACGTGTGGTCTTCACTGGAGTTTATCCTCCACTCGTGGGTGTTTATCCATCATGAACCAGGAACATGCTTCCTCCTCTCAGTCTGGGAAGGTCCTAAGGTAGCGTACAATTCCTCCTCCTTCGTCAGAACTTCCACTGATACTTCCCACAGCCAAACTCAGGCCTCAGAGTAGGCTGCAAAAATCTTCAGCAGGAAAGGTAGAGTTCCTAGTGATATATTTCCCTCCATTCAGGAAAAGCAGGAACTTCAGATTCTCTCAGTAATAACTCAGTTGACCCTTAGGGCCATTGTGGACTATTGTGTAGGTGGCATACTGCACAAATTTGCCCTGCTGAAGGGATGAGTGGAGGCTGGAACTCAGCCAGAGCTTTCTTTGCCAAGCCATATACTCTGGTATGAGACTGCATCCTTTTTATTCCTTTGCACACAACCCCTCTTTGCTCACTGGGCTGTGTACCTAGAAGGGACACCTCTTCCTAATTCATACAAAGGCTCCCTATAATCTAGCTTCTGACCTGGCAACCTTGCTTCCCTCATGCTCTGCCTAGAAATGTTCTCATCTTTGCAGTCTCAAAAGACAACATCTTTCTCTTTTCGTCTCTCCCCCTTCTGTCTCAGGTCGGTCTAATAGAATCAGAGACCAACAGTCTATCCCTGTCATTGAGAAAGCAATGCCCACGTGCTTTCTCAGATTCTCCATCCTCAATGCACAGTAGCCCCAGCCACACTGGACAGAACTGTCAATACTGGTTTGCCCATCCACTCGGCCTGGTCTTTCTTCTTTTCCTCCCACAGTGTCCAGCAAGATCATTTCTTATGAGACTTTCTCCTGGGAAGGTGAACAAAGATGAAACTGAAAAGATCCCCCTGATCCTGCTGCAGACTTAAGAAATGGCAGGTGGAGTTCGTGACCAGCCTGGCTCCAATTCCCCTTTGCTCTCCTATGTAATATTTATTTCCCCTTGTCGGGTCTTCCCCTGCTAGGCTGTGAGCTGGAACTAAGCACTTCAGCTGGGGGCAGTGCCCAGCACAGAGAAGAGCTCAAACAAAATTGTAGAAAGTGCCTTCCAGGTACACTCCCCTCACCAGCTTCAGTCTGTCTGATGCAGTGAAGGCACACTTATATCTCAAGCCCAGTTAGAAGCCAGGTCCATGAAGAAGCGGGCTGGTTTCTCAGTGTGCCTTGTCACCACAGTGTGACTTTTTTTTTTTTTTTTTTTTTGCGGTACACGGGCCTCTCACTGCTGTGGCCTCTCCCGTTGCGGAGCACAGGCTCCGGAC
>NC_041225.1:79349298-79350544 GCF_002837175.3 Physeter macrocephalus
GCCTCAGCGGCCATGGCTCACGGGCCCAGCCGCTCCGCGGCATGTGGGATCCTCCCGGACCGGGGCACAAACCCGTGTCCCCTGCATCGGCAGGCGGACTCTCAACCACTGCACCACCAGGGAAGCCCCATAGTGTGACATTGTCTTCCTGAGCTTGCTGTACAAGAGACAAAAGAACAGTTTCTCCTAACCAATGAATGCAAGAACTTTATGCTGGGGAGAGGGTAGAACAGAAAGAGTAGCATTTTGACACCAGGGCTCAAGTCTTCTTTGGGGATGAAGATAATACATGGCCTGTTTGATTCACGCAGTTGTAGGACCAAGTGTGGTGGAAATGCTCTGTTCAGCCCTCAAGTGCTGAACTAATAAGAGTTGTTATTACTGTAGCTCTACTCCTTCTGCCGTCCATCCTGTCCTGTCACGGAGAGAATATTGAACCTGGAGAACCTCTATATCTGTAGAAAAATCTGTCTCCCAAAACATGATTGTTTTCTCCTCGTTAGACTTTTATTAGCAGTTATGGGAAAGTTTCGTGAGCTTGGCTTTGAACCTTCTAAATTGGCAGTGATTTTTCTGCTTCTGTCTCAGGAGGCTTCAGCAAAAACAATCAGTCTGGGTTTGTTTTCCCCTCCTCCCTTGCAACTACAGCCCTGATCCTGCAACCCAACACTTGCTCTAGAACGAGACCCAGTGGAGCCCAGAGGATGTAAAACACCTTTGGGAAAGTGTGTTTTTCACAATCCAAATAGGCAAACTTCACCTGCTGAGAAACAATTTAAGTTGCTGTTGCTAAAGAGAAGAAAGATAAGGGGACTGAGGTTAATCACACATCTAGCCTTCTACACCAGGCACTGTACTAGGTAGTTCAATGTTAACACATTTAATTCTCAGACCAAAAAAAAGAGAAGTGTCCTTATATTATATAAAAGGAAAGTGAAGCTTCAGTTAAGTAGATTTCCTGAGGTTACATACCTGCAAGATGGTGATTAGTTTTTGAGACAAATATTTTTGACTTCAAAAGTTGTCGATAACACACTCATCATACACAGAGTGGCGAGGCTGATTTAAAGATTTTAAAACTGGAATGACAAGAAAGGAAGCAGGTTGACCCACCTCCTAGAGAAATGGAAATAAAAACAAAAATAAACAAACGGGACCTAATGAAACTTAAAAGCTTTTGCACAGCAAAGGATACCAAAAACAAGACCAAAAGACAACCCTCAGAATGGGAGAAAATATTTGCAAA
>NC_041225.1:79351340-79374585 GCF_002837175.3 Physeter macrocephalus
GAGGGAGATGCAAGAGGGAAGAGATATGGGAACATATGTATATGTATAACTGATTCACTTTGTTGTAAAGCAGAAACTAACACACCATTGTAAAACAGTTATACTCCAATAAAGATGTTAAAAAAAAAAAAAAAGAAAGGAAGCAGGGTGGGTTCTCGTGGCGGGGCTAAGAGCCTGGAAAATGACAATTACCTTAAAGGTGCCAGGGTTTTTTAGCCTCTAGAGGTGGATACTTCTTTTCACCTTTGGAGAAGAGTACTCCTTGGTTTGGGGACTATCACCACCAGAATGGGCTTTTTGGTGCTGAGAAGCACTTGCAGGAATTGAGGAGAATGGTTTCATGAGAGACTTGGGGACCTGGCTGTGGGCAGCTGCTTCTTGAACCAAGGCAACAAGCTTGGCACAGATAAGAAGAGATACCAGGGCCACCCCTCGGGGTCTCTGTCTATGAAAACCATATGGTTTAAAAACGTATTACTAAATTCACAGGTAAATGTTAGATATAGCCATTTATCCATGAAGATTTAGAATAATGGGTAGGAAAGAGGTACTTCTGTTTGTGCTTATTGTTCAATCAGTAAAGCTGCTTACCTGAAGATTCTTTGTAAAGTTCAAGCACCCAAAAGGGTAGCAACACAATTATTTCTCACAGTTCCATGACGCTTTGGAACCCTTTGTAATTAACCTGTATAGGTTTCTTACCTCCCTAATACTGTTGTTTAATACTGGTTATATCGTTACTCATGATGCTGCATCATTCATCATGCCACCAGCTGCCAATCACTCTCTCAAATGCTGTTCTGTGCTTCCTTGATGATGACCACAAATGGAAGTTTTATTCAGAGTATGCAGATGAATGTAAACAGTAATTTGTTTTCTAGTCATGTTAAATTATTGATAGGAATTTTATAGCGAAAGCATAGAAACACATCTTCTGATTGTGTCTTATCTTAAACTCATTAGTCTAAATCACCACATTCCTAGAATGTGATCTCTTTCAAGAGAATACATCTCTAAAGACAGCCTCTTCAGCAAGTGGTGCTGGGAAAGTTGGACAGCCACGTGTAAATCAATGAAGTTAGAACACACCCTCATACCATACACAAAAATAAACTCAAAGTGGCTTAAAGATGTAAATATAAGGCATGACATCATAAAACTCCTAGAAGAGAACATAGGCAAAACATTCTCTGACATAAATCGTACCAATGCTTTCTTGGGTCAATCTACCAGGGCAACAGAAATAAAAGCAAAAATAAACAAGTGAGACCTAATCAAACTTATAAGCTTTTGCACAGAAAAGAAAACCATAAACAAAACAAAAAGACAACCTACAGACTGGGAAAAATATTTGCAAATCATGTGACTGACAAGGGCTTAATTATCAAAATATACAAACAGCTCATACAACTCAATAGCAAAAAAAAAAACCCAATCAAAAAATGGGCAGGGCTTCCCTGGTCGTGCAGTGGTTAAGAATCTGCCTGCCAATTCAGGGGACACGGGTTCGAGCCCTGGTCTGGGAAGATTCCCACATGCCGCGGAGCAGTTAAGCCCGTGTGCCATAACTACCAAGCTTGCGCTCTAGAGCCCACGCACCACAACTACTGAAGCCCATGCGCCTAGAGCCCGTGATCTGCAACAAGAGAAGCCACTGCAATGAGAAGCCTGTGCACCGCAAAGAAGAGTAGCCCCAGTTCACTGCAACTAGAGAAAGCCCGCGTGCAGCAGTGAAAGACCCAACACAGCCAAAAATAAATAAATAAATTTATTTAAAAAAAAAAAAGATGGGCAGAAGACCTAAATAGACATTAAGAGATTCCTCCCTCCCAGCTCTCTCTTCCTCTCCACCCCCAAAATATTGGAGCAAGAGGAAATGTAAGACCGGGTCCACCAACCCAGCTCCTCTAATGAGATCCACAGTGAACCACCGACAATCTCTCACCAGCCACAGTCCTACTTTCATTTCTGTGTCCTTACCTAGTTTCATAGGAAGTTTCGTGCCTTCTGCTTTTGGCCACCAGAAAACTCAGAGATACATTTGCTACCCAGATATCTCAGGTGTATAAGACCCTGTCATCCAGAGAATCTATTCTGATTGGTCTTTTCCCTCATCCTAATTTTATTCAGCATTTATATTTCACTAACACACTGTGCATTTCCTATAAGCCACGTTTAATCCTTTGTGGAATGAGATGGGGTACGAATAAATAAATAAGTCATAAAGCTTGACCTCGGAGCTAAATTGAAACCACCTACATGTCTTCTCTACCCCCACCCAGCAGGGGTGGCTGATACAATGGTTCCTTCTTCCTGTGAGTGCAGCTGCCTCTGGAGGTGATGCTTTCCAGCCTTCTCACCAGCACTTTGAATTTTCACTTATTTATTCATTCAACAAGCATCTATTGAGCACCTAACATATGTCAGGTGCCGTGGGAGACAAGCAAGTCCCTTCTCTTACAGAATCTATGTTATAGCATGGGGGAAAGAGACAAACAAGTGAGTGAAAAAATAAATCACATGACTTTAGGTAAGTGCTACAAAGAATAATACATCAGGGTAGGGCAATTTATTGTTTTAGCTAGGATGGTCAGGGAGGGCCTCTGGGAGGGGCGATATTTGAACAAAGACATGAATAAAGGGATGGAGGTGAGCCAGAGGATGTTCTGGGGGAAGGATTTTCCAGGCTTCGGTAACAGCCGTGCAAAGACTGTGTGATGACCCCAATGAGCTTGACCCATTCTGGGTGACACCTGACTGTCGTCACCCTCTCCTTCACTAACATTCTGGTCTAAGCCACCCCGCACCACTGCAGGGGCCTCCTGACTAATCCCCCTGCTTCTATGCTTGCTCCTCTTCTGTCTATTCAGCACACAGTAGCCAGAGAGATCTTTTGAAATTATAAATCAGTTCACACCACTGTCTTGCTCAAAAGGTTTCAACAGTTTCCCATTATACTCAGAATAAATTCCAAACTCTTTACCATAGCATATGAGGACCTACATGACCTGGTTCCTCATCTCCTACCACTGCTACTACAACCACCATCAACACCACCACCATCATTATCACCATTATCACCACCACCACCACCACCACCAACCACCACAACTTCATGCTACACCAAAAAAAAAGCCTCCATAATAATACTAGTTAATATATACATGTATATACATACATAAAGCTCCTATGGTATGGCAGACACTATTCTTAGCACTTTCCGCAGACACTATTCTTAGCACTTTCCACATAATAGCTCATTTAAGCATCACATGTAATATACAAATTTATATATAATTTATATAAATTTAACTTACATATAAATGTAAAGCTTCACATTTTCACATAATAGCCCACTTAAGCTTCAACAATGCTGAGGGGAAAGTACTATTATTATCATCATCATTATCCTCACTTTTTTTTTTTTTTTGGGCTGCGTTGGGTCTTCGTTGCTGTGTGCGGGCTTTCTCTAGTTGAGGCGAACAGGGGCTGCTCTTCATTGCGGTGCGTGGGCTTCTCATTGCGGTGTCTTCTCTTGTTGCAGTTGCAGAGCACGGGCTCTAGGTGCACGGGTTTCAGTAGTTGTGGCACGTGGGCTCAGTAGTTGTGGCTCGTGGGCTCTAGAGCACGGGCTCAGTAGCTGTGGCGCACAGGCTTAGTTGCTCAGTGGCATGTGGGACCTTCCCAGACCAGGGCTTGAACCCGTGTCCCCTGCATTGGCAGGCGGATTCTTAACCACTGCGCCACCAGGTAAGCCCTAGCCTCACTTTATAGACAAGGAAACTGAGGCATTGAATGAATAGATAATTTGTCCACAGTGAACTAGCTATCAAGTGGTATAGCCAGGATTCAAACCCAAGTGGCCTGGCCCTGGAGTCCAAGTGCTTAACCACTGCTCTCTGTGGCCACGTTCCTGCAGTGCAGCTCTACCTACGAAGCAAGGGTTGATGGGTGCAGTACCTGGTCAGGATGTTAAAGGGAGGGTCATGGCCTCCTTACCCCTTTCCCCCATCTCTCTGGCTGGGACGTAGATATGGTGGCAGGCCACATTGGAGAAAGCAGGTGAAGGCAATAACTGAAGTTTAACAAAGCATCAAAATAGAAGGAACCTGGGTCCCCAACAAGATGGAGCCCTTCTATCCATCCTGGATTGCTTAGGGGAGAAAGAAATCAACTTCTGCCTGGTTTAAGCCTCTGTTATGTCAGGTCTTCATTACAACAGCTGGGTCAATATCTGTAATAATAAGTGGGCAAATCAACCTAGAAAACAGAGGTTTGCCAGTGGCACAGCTGCCTGTCCACGTCTCAGAAGCTGTGATGTGCCAAGGGGCCGATTCAGTCTCTGGGTGAGGTCGGAGGTTTCTAAAGACCACTGCACCAGGCTGCAGAAGCCAGACTCACACGCTAGAGGTGGGGAGGGGCCCATCTCCACAACAGGGTGTTAATGTTTTTATTTATGTAGAACCATAAATGTCCCAGTAGTTTTTATGAGTGTAAAGCAGAAAATTATCAAACCAGAGCGAGGTTTCCTAAGCAAAGAGCTGACACTCCAAAAGGTGGCCTTGGGCTTCCCTGGTGGTGCAGTGGTTGAGAGTCCGCCTGCCGATGCAGGGGACACGGGTTCGTGCCCCGGTCCGGGGGCCCGTGTACCGAAAAAAAAAAAAAAAAAAAAGTGGCCTCATCTCACAAAACAGGGTGTGCGTATATTTAGAGAATGTAAGATCACAGGAGAAACTAGATAGGCAGTCTTTTTAAAAATTAATTTTTTTTATACAGCAGGTTCTTATTAGTTATCTCTTTTATACATATTAGTATATACATGTCAATCCAAATCTCCCAATTCATCGCACCACCACCACCACCCTCCCACCTTCCCCCCCTTGGTGTCCATATGTTTGTCCTCTACATCTGTGTCTCTATTTCTGCCTTGCAAACCAGTTCATCTGTACCATTTTTCTAGATTCCACATACATGCGTTAATATACGATATTTGTTTTTCTCATTCTGACTTACTTCACTCTGTATGACAGTCTCTAGGTCCATCCACGTCTCTACAAATGACCCAATTTTGTTCCTTTTTATGGCTGAGTAATATTCCATTGTATATATGTACCACATCTTCTTCACCCATTCGTCTGTCGATGGGCATTTAGGTTGCTTCCGTGACCTGGCTACTGTAAATAGTGCTGCAATGAACATTGGGGTGCATGTGTCTTTTTGAATTATGGTTTTCTCTGGGTATATGCCCAGTAGTGGGATTGCTGGGTCATATGGTAATTTAGATAGGCAGTCTTATCTGATCTGAAGGCTGGGAAAGAGAAAAGTAGAGTGAGGTGAAGGAGGCTAAGTTGAGTCACAAAGTTTGAGCATGGTGGTTTGGAAGGTGCAAAGAAGGATTCAAAGTGCTTTTCCAAATCACTTTTTTTCATTGAAAAATCAATATAATAGTGAAAGAAATTTTAAAGCTTCTGTGATTTCACTAATCTTTAACAGAACTTTAAGAAGAATCTTTTATATATCTATCCCTTCCAGTCTTTGTACCCATAATTATCAATCTTATCTACAAATTTATTCAACTTTTAAAATTTCTAATTATGCTTCCCCATATTTCTACATACCTATTGCAGTTGTTGGGAAGTCATTTAAACTCAAAGAGCCTCAGTTTCCTCATCTTTAAAATGCAGCTAATAATACCTAGAGGGGTTGTTATTGAGGATTAGCTGAAGTAAAGAGGGTCAAACACTTAGCAGAGGGCCTGCCACACAGTCAGTATAACCCAGAAGCATCCCTTCTCCCTAGAGACTTAAAGTTTCCCCCCAAATCCAGTTCAAGGCCCCTGAGAGTTCAAAAAATCCCCTTCAATTCTGTGAATTCCTAACAATGAACTTCCTCAAGCTTCTCTCTGTCTCCATGCTCATAAGCTATTTCTCATCTGTTCACATCAATCCAGTAAAGGAGTAACAAATAAAAGCTTGGGTACATAAATCAATTATGGTATAGTTATAGTTGGTTGATGGATTACTAGACAGCAATAAAAAAGAACAGACCATTGCTACAGGGAGCAATACAGTGCAGCTCATGGTCGTAACGCTGGGTGGAAGATGTTAGACCCAAAATGACACATACTCTATGATCCCATTATACAAAGTTCCAAAACAGGCAAAACTAAGCTATGGTGACAGATGTCATGGTAGTGGTTACTTTAGGGGGAAGATGCATGGGTCACATTGCCAGAAAGCAGAGATCACCACGTTGGTTGCACACCATTGTAACGCTCAGCCTAGCACACAGCACAGTTCCACACTCCGGGGGGACACTTAGTGCTTGTGGAATGCATGAATGTGGATGATGACACATTTGAGATGGACAGTCACCTCGAGTATAGAGAAGTATCATCACTTTCAGGGAAATGGTCTAAGAGGGGCCAGGCTGGTGCCCTCAGGAGTGGTCTTTTTTCCTGGTCTACGTACTGATGAGAACTAATTGTTGTGTATGAAAATCCCATGGATGCTGTGACTGAGTACAGCCATCTTAAGAAAGCAAAGTGGCCACAGGAATGAAAAGGAATAAAGATGTGATCTCACTCTTTGAAAGTTCATTCAAAAGAAAAAATACACACACACATAAAGGAGTTAATCACAAGGATATGAAGGAGAAAAGAATTTGTAGGGAAGAAATTCATCGACATGGCACTTAAGAGCAGAATCTGAGCTTCTCCTGGGACCATTAGGGTTGGAAAACTGTTCTGCCTGAGAAAGGGAGAAATGTTTGGACACTAGGGAGGACATGGCAGAGAGGAGGGGTGGGGCCAGAGCAGTCAGTGCAAGCCAGGCATCCTGCGTTGGCATCTGGCAGATAATTGATAGGACACTAGCTAGAGAAAAATCTGCATTGGCTGGTTGAAAAAATAAGTGACTTCTAGAGCCTTCCCATGAGTTATTGGTCCATTATAGCTTCAGCCAGACCTTTCTCTGCCTCTTTCAAGGCCAACTAGGATAAGAGATCAGAATAAGATCTCATTATAATAGCTTACATTTTTGAGCACTTACTATGTGTTTGGCATAGTTCTAAAATGTTTCATATATATAATTTCACTTAATCTTCACAAGACTCCTATAAGATAGGCACTATCTTTATCCCTGTGGTACAGATTAGGAGTTGAAGCACAGAGAGGTTAAGTCACTTACTCAAAGTCACACAGCTTGGGCATATTGGAACCAGGATTCAATCTAGGAATCTAGAAACTACACTGTTTTCTAATCGCTCCTCCTAAAGAAAGGAACCAAATCTGCTTTCCAGTAATGCCATGGCACCAGCCAAGCATGTCCACAAGCTATTCCCACAGGTGAGATGTGGACTGTTCCTCTCAGGATGAGATGGGCCAGGAGTAGTCAGGCATTTGGGGGCAGAGGTTGCTTTGTGGAATGAGTTGGAAATGCATAATATGGCTAAAGTCTTGGAGGACATTCCTGGGGGAATGTGGGGGTCTAGCTCCTTGTCCCTTTCTTTCCTGTTTTCCGTAGTAACCATACCAAAGCACCTCATCATCAAGGCCCTATTTCCCTCACTCTCAGCTAATGGCCTCACCACCTGTTCCACCAAGGAAACAGTGTATGAGCCACTCGACCTCCTGCTCCCGTAATCGTGCCGGTATCTCCAAAGAGCCCTGGGTCCGTGTGTTCAGCCTAAGATGACGTGTCCCCTGTCTCCTCCAGGCTTCATCTCCACTCCTGATCCTATTCCTGTTACCTCTGCAGATTTCCCAGCCTTGGTTATTTTCTCTTTGCCCTGGCTCCTTCTCCTCAACCAATAAGGCCGCCCAAGTCCTTCCCAACACTAAAAAAAAAAAAAAAAAAAAAATCCAACCACCAACTCCTTTTAATTGCTGCATCTCAAGAAGGAGGTCCACCGTGGTGTTTCTACTTCCTCGAACCCAGTCCCTCCGCCACCCGCTGCAACCTGGTTTCTGCCCACCACACTGTTCCCTTTACAAATTGTTCCTGTGCCAGGAATGGATGACCTAATCTTATTTGACATCCCTACAGTGTTGGCAGCCTCCTTTGCCTTTTGTGAGTGTGAATAGTAGTGTGGCAGTAAAGAGTGCTGGCTCAGGAGATGGACTACCTGAATTCAAAGTCCAGCTTCTACCTGTGTGACCTTGGGCAAGTGACTTAATCTCTCTGAGCTGCACTTTCCTCTTTTTTAGAGGTACTCATAATAATGGTAGATTACACAATCAGGTACCTTAGATTAAATGAAATGTGGTACCTTCCTAAACAGAGATTAATGGTGTTTCTCACGTTAAAAGCCTTAATGACTCTCTTTTGCCTGGAGTATGAAGTCCAGCTAAACTTAGCCACAAATACAAGGCCCATTCCCATCTTCCCACTCTCTCCCCCAATTCCACTGATACCAGATCACAGTGATGACCCAACAAACTACTCTCGCCACTGCAGGGGGCCAGTTCAGAAGGGAATATGGGGGGATGCTGTGCTGTGGCCTCTTTTACAGAAGTCAGCAAGCTCGACCTGCGTTCAGAGATTTACCCCTCCTTGAGTTATGGCTTGAAAATTATTTTTCAACAAGAAATAAAATATTAAATTTTCAGATTTTATCTTACAAAGATAGGACAATTTTGAAATTAAACGGCATTTAAAATTAGGATTAAATATGGGAAATAAAGAAAAAGAACATGTTTGGGGAAAATAATGTTATTTCATACATGTATAAGTATTGCTCAATATGCAGATATTTCAAACCCATATTTAAATGGTTTCTAAATTTTGTAATAGAGCTGATTTCCACAAGAAATGTAATACTTAATTCAAGTATAATTTTGCAATAAAGATTTGTTATGGTGTTCTTGAACTTGGTTTGTTGTTTTTGATTAGTTTTGGTTTTGTTTTTTTCGGGCCCAGCTGCTCCACGGCATGTGGGATCTTCCCGGACCGGGGCACGAACCCGTGTCCCCTGCATCGGCAGGCGGACTCTCAACCACTGTGCCACCAGGGAAGCCTGGTTAGTTTGTTTTTTACTCTTTATTTTGAAATAATTACAGACACAGAAAATTACAAAAATAGTAAAAGAGGTTTTATGTACTCCTGAGATTGGTTCTTAACAGATGCTATAAACCAATATAATAAAACATGTTCATAATATTTAAAAGTTCAAAGAAAATTTACTAAAGAGGGGTTTTACGCATTTTATATATATTCCTGGGATAAATTCCACTTGGCCACAATCAATTATTATTTTTATGTATTGCTGCATTCCATTTGCTTATATTTTGTTAAGGATTTTTGTGTCTATGTTCACAGGTATATTGGTCTGTCATTTCATTTCCTTAGATGTCTTTGTCAGGTCTTGATATCAGGGTTATGCTGACGTCATAAAATGAATTTGAAAACTTTTCCTTTTTCCCCCTTTTTGAAAGAGTTTATGCAAGATTTATATATATTTTTTCCTTAATCAATAATTCACAAGTGAAATCATCTAGGCATAGGGGTTTTTTTGTGGCTTCTTATAGTGCAATTCAATTTCTTTATAAAACATAGATTATTTAGATTTTCTGTTTCTTCTGTGTCCATTTTGGTAAGTTGTATTTTTCAAAGAATTTGTTCATGTCACCTGTTATCAACTTTATTGGCATAACGTTGTTCATAGTATTTCCCGATTACCATTATAATGCCTGTAGGATGGGTAATGATAGCCTTTCTTCCATCTCATATATTGGTAATTTGTATTTTCTCTCTTTTTTAAAAATTGATCAGTCTTGCTAGGGGTTTATAAATTTTATGAAACTTTTCAAAGAACCAATTTTCAAGTTTGTTAAAAATCCCTACAGTTTGTTTTCTAATATATTGATTTTCTGTCTTTATATTTATTATTTTTTTCTACTTTCTTTGGGTTTAATTTCCTTATTTGTTTTCTTTCTAAAGTGATAATTTGGATAATTAATTTTAAACCTTTCTTCTTTTCTAATATGATCAGGTTAGTGCTATTAATTCCTCTCTAAGCACTGCTTTACCTGCACCCTACAAATTTTGAAATGTAATATTGAATTTTCATTAACATTCAATTTGAATATTTTCTAATTTCTCTTAAAATTTCTTCTTTAATCCATGGTTATTGAGAAGTATGTTATTTAATATCCAAATATTTAGAATTATTTAGTTATTTTATTAATTTTTAATTTAATTCCACTGTGGTCAAAGAACATGCTCTGTAAGATTTCAATCTTTTGAAATGTATTAACATAAAACAAGTGTGTAACTTACTTTATAGAAAGTGGAAAGTGGCCATCAAAGAGGTGTAGATAAAGTGCCATGGGAATTAGATGAGGGAGAGGGAAATTCCAACTAAAGTTAATCATGGAAGGCTTATGAAAGGAGGTGGCATTTGAGCTAGGTCTTGAAGAATGGATAGGATTAGGAAATAAGGAGTTAGAGGAAGGAAAAACTACATTTAGACTCAATTTTCCTTAAAAGGAGAAATTATGATTATCTTTTATGAAACCCAAGACCTCAGAGCACTGCTGGGAAAGTGACTACCAACGTATTGCCCCAATATTCTCCACTAAGTGTTCTTAAAACACCTGTTCCAAAACAACCACTTAGGTACTTTGAACTCTGAATCTGGCCACCTCCTGTGTTAGAAACTTAAGTGGCACCACATATTTTAAACTAGCAATGATAACAACTAGATTTCATAACTTGAAAAGTATTTTTCTTTTCATTTTCAGGATACTCATCATTCTAAGATTTCCTTTTATGCCCACAGGTCTGGGAGTATAAGAAGTAGGATACGCTGGGAAGTCTGTATTCCCAGTCATAGGCTTTTCCTTTTTGGGAAGTTTGGAATTCTCAATGACATCATTGGAGAAAAGCTCTACTTGTCACTACAGTCATGTGGCAAGAGTCACTCTTAGAAGTGTCACAGGCAAGAGGCAAGTGCCTTGTGGGGATCTATGTCATCTGAAAGTAGCTCCTGGTCAGAGCTCTCTGGGTGAATGAGGCAAATAAGTTTAGGCCTGAGTCCATTATCCTTCAGCCAAGCAACATGTAGACCACCTTTCAGCTCTGTGGGCATCTTGGGGGCTTACAGCCACCATCTTAGAGCTCAGGGCAGAGATGGTGTTCTTTCCTACTTCATATGCCCTAGGCTCCAGCGTAGCGTTTATGGAAGTCCATCAAGTGACTGAGCAGGGCCCAGCTGAGCCTCCGTCTTCCCTGAGCTCTGCACTTGGCAGGCGTGGCCTTTACCCTGCACTGCCCTCTCAGAGGTAAGATGGTCGCCCTTATCTTGATTCTTTCTTAGGGACTGAGCTCCCAGTGTGGCCAGGTTGGTGTGGAATATTTTCTCAGATCTACTCTGACATGGTAACACCCACATTCTCGCCTAAAGTTAACAGTCCTGCCAGCCTTGCCAGACATCATGCACTTGCCTGTGTCACAGGTGCCCTGTGGGGGAGGGGGTTAAGGGCTGACCTGGGATAAGTATGAGCCCTTGATAGCCGATTCTCAAAAGACTGAGAAGCTACACCAGTCTATCAAGACCTTCAGTTCCAGACAGAATCATTTAATATAATTCCTAGCAAGAAAAGGGTAATCCAAAATCAGGTTTAGGGTTAGTCCTCTGTGGGTGTGATGAAACCTATTGGAAAAAATTAGCTTGCTGTTTCATTTGATCTTGCTGAAGTCAGTGTCCTCTGGCTAGAGGCTGATTTTGGACACACTAGCATGCCTGCCCACCTGTGACACATTTCAGCCATGTGTTTACAATGAAACCTGCAGCAAGGTCCCCACCTCTAGTGAGCAGCCCCTCCCTAACTTTTGCAATTCCAAGGCTGTAAGAGCTCCCTAACCAGGATGGTGGTGAAGATGAAACTCTCCCCAGAATGCTTCTCTTCAGAGGCAACTGATGCTTTCGTGTCAGAGACATAGACAAAATGTGAGAGCAGAAAATACCTCTTCCTCATCTCCAGTGATGGCCTCTGATTGATTTTCAGGCTGAGTGATCCTGACAAAGCCTGCCAGCTCAGTTCTTAACACTGGACAGAAAACAGGCATCTGGTATCTCACCCTCCAAGCACGGAGCGCAGAATATACAGGGAGCCTCTGGGCTAGAGGCCCCCCGAGGCTGTTATGCCTGGATGAGTCTCAGAGCGTTTAGGGACAAACACTTCAGTCTTGAGTCTGGTGCCTTCTTCCTGATGTGTTGCTTTATGTTACTAGTCCCCCCTTCAACTCGTCAATGACTTCCTTACCTACTCCTCCGTGTTTTCCTCTCTTTGCAGAGGAGGCAAATATTTGAGGACTTCAAGATTTGGAGGCTTGCAGACTCAGCCTGGAAACTAGAAAGAGGCCCAAGTGAAAACCAGAAATGCCTAATTGGGCCCTATGGCATATGTTTGTCAAGAGAGAGGAGGAGGGAATGCTGAGGACCCAAAAGGCCAAGAGAGGGTTCCTTGTAATGCCTCCTATAATTTTTGATAACACATTTATATGCCAAGACAAATGCTACAGAAAGACATGTTCCAAATGTAATGGGTTTGACAAGATGGGGTAATGTCAATGTCATACTTGTTTGAGTTGTTTCCAGTATCTTCTCAGAATGTGCCCAGAGCAATAGCTATACAACAACTTCATCGAAACAGGAGTGCCCTGGAGTACTCCACCCTCCACTTTAGGGGTTAGGCTTTGTGTATTATCATACATTCCTGACTTGTAATAGAACTCCCTCCTTGTATATAAGATGCTTGGGCTCCAACATAATTGGTTTGCATTTAAATGCCCCAATATGATTATATAACCTTGATTCAATTAACAGGTCTGACTTGATTTAAGCCTTGCTCAGGAATGAGCCAGATACTCATCTAAATAATAATTAGAACAAGACAAACCAGCCTTTCTGGTCTCAAGTGTTGAGAACTGAAGGAACTTCGGAGTCACCAGATGGAGTTGAGGATGCAGAGATCCCAAGACTATGCTCACTCACCTTTGAGGTCCAGGGCTAATGGTCTGGGGTTGGTTCACCCACAGTGGCCAGCAAGGGATCTGACAATTGCTCCCTCTTTCCAACTCAGCAATGATAAAATGGAGCCCAGGAGAGGTGATGTTGCCAGGCCAGGTTTATTCCATCAGCTGAAAGCGGGGTGAAGACTTAAGTTCAGCACAAAGGGCTGTAGAGTTTATCTCATTCAACCTCCCACCCAGTATAAGAACCTCTGTCATCACACCTCTGCTTGGCCTCTGTGAACAACAGAAAGCCCACTACCTCCACCAGTCTTGGATGGCTCCAACTATGGTAAACTCTTCCTTGTTTTGAGCCCAAACCCACTTTCCTATAACTTTCATCCAAAGATCCTTTTATCCTTATCAATGTCATTTCTTAACTTCCTTTATTCCACTCCTTCAAAATAGATCCTGGATCTTAAAAAACTTGCTCTGCTAAGGTATCAGCAGCTTAGACTCATGGTTTCTTATGAAGCCCAGTCATGGGCCTGCCTTGAATTCTGAATGTTTCAGCAGCCATACCATTGAACACTACCACAGCCCCAGACCTGGCAGGACTCAGGGGAATTAAGGAATCCAGAACTTTGCTGTATAAAGTCATTTGAAGACTAGAACAAAATTGGAGAGGAAAATAAAATAATTAATTAGAGCCTTTGCCAACAGAATGACATATATTGATGAGATAATCTGAGTTGTTTTTCTGAATAGATTTTTGTATCAGTTTGACAGTGTCACTATGAGTAGTTAAGGATGATATAGTGTGTCTTTCATAATATTAGACATGGATCCCACTGAGGGCCAGTTTGTGGAAGGGGAAGCCAGATAACCCAGTATCTTGATTAGATTTTCCATTTGAAGAGACTAGAATTCATCACAGTTTACACAATGCATGGCACCTGGGAGGCTAGGAGCTGTGTACCTGTCTGCCTTTGCCACCAGACTGTGAAGTCCTTGGAGGCAGGAAGCATGTCCCCTTCATCACTGTACCCTCAGGGTTGGCACAGGTGGGTTCTCAGTAAAGCATCTCTGGCCCACAGCCTCCGTGTGAGAAGGGCTTCGGCTTCTTAGGCGGGGCAGGTGCTGCCTTCAGATTTGGATTTCTCACCACAGGTTCACTGTCAAACCAGAATCCCTTTGCTTTCCACCTCTAGTTGTAAATTACTTAGAAAAACATGTCTGGGAATCCCATTCTGACATAAGGGGGGTGGGAAAGCCAGGCCTCGTGTGCTGGGGTGCTGGTGAGTGCCTGCCATGGATGGTGAACTGGGTTCTGACACGATTCTCCTGTCACCTCCCCCACCTTTTTTCCTGTCTCCCTCTGCTTCCTTCTTCACACTCAGTCCATGGGGCAGGAGAGAAGCCACAGTGTTCCTGGCACCCCCCAGGCTTCAATCCTGTCTTTGCAGGTATCAGATAGAGACCCTGGCTTCAAGATAACCAACTTAGGATTCAGCTTAGTCTGGCCCTGTAAGCCAACTAGGGAGAGAAAGTCTATCACGAGTCCTTCACCTATAGACTAAGGGAGAAGGGTCATTATGGGACTACGGATGTCCTCAGGTGGTCTCTTTGCTGGCCTTTGCTCGGAATGACCCTGGTACGTGGTGTCTGGGATGACCCCAGGATGGCTGGGTTGAGCCGGCCCTCTGAGAATGAGTGTGGTTGGAATGAAATGGGTGACCAGTTCCATTTCCCATTGTTCTTCCCAGCCAGAGGAAGCGTTGTATAAGATGGCTCTGGTGGTATTAGCCCCCAGTTAACAATCTCCTTGCCTCATCTGCAGAATCATGGCCCTTTACACACCCAATCTCCCCAAGTCTCTTCCCCCACCCTGTCTCCACTCGTGCTTTACCCTCAGAGTACCTACTCTTTATCCTCAAACACACCATGCTCTTTGACACCATCGAGGCTTTACTGTCCCTTGTATCTAAAATAGCTCTCCCCAATCCTCTCCCAGCTGTATACAGCCACCACTGATGTCACCTTCTTGCTGTAGCTTGCCACAACAAAGCAAAATTAATTCCTCCCTCATCCAAATTCCCACAGCAGCACTTTGTCTGTCTATATTGCTTGTCATATGATATGAGAGCATTCGTTCCTGTGTCTGTCTCATGGTGGTTGGACAATGCACCCTTTGGAGGAGAGGGATCATTTCGTATTCCTACGAACATCCCTGGGGCCTGAAACACAGGAGGCGCTCCAGGAATGTTGTTGGAAAGTGGTGAGAGCAGCAGCATCGGAAGATATTTTTTGTGCTCCAAGGGTCCTGGGAAGCTCCTCGGGACCAGGAACACAGGACAGGCTCCTGAGTGACAGGATCTCTCCTCCCTGTCTTACCTCATTCTCCAGAGGGGCTCAGCTTGGGTCCTGCAGGAGAGAGTCAATCAGTTCTAGTGCAAGGAGGGTGTTCTGGGGGCAGAGTTTGGTTTGG
This sequence comes from Physeter macrocephalus, assembly GCF_002837175.3. NCBI lineage: Eukaryota > Metazoa > Chordata > Mammalia > Artiodactyla > Physeteridae > Physeter > Physeter macrocephalus. The sequence continues at coordinate 79,366,782 of NC_041225.1, forward strand.
GGGCTCAAAGTGTGCTTTGAAGGAAATCAAGGTTATTTCTCAAATCCATGAGGATGGCTCCCTAAGCAGGAGGTACAGAGAGACAGAGTTGCCATTTATGATCTGGCTGACTTTGAACATGTTACATAATCTCTCTGAGCCTCAGTATCTTCATCTGTACAGATGGGGAGATAATCATACCTCATGTTGCTGTGAAGATTAATAATTACTATTTATTGGATTTACTGTAGCACTGCGGGCTCTATAAATATCAGCCGGTGAGAAAGCAATAGAGACAGAATCAGAACCACTACACCATATGAAAAGGACATGGAAAAATGCAAAAGACTACACAAATGTTACTACAGTTATTTACTGAAAGCGCATTTAGACTTCAAAACTTTCATCCTGTTAGGAACTGAAACTGGAAAAAAAAACATTTTTCCTGAGCCATGCTAAATAGTTGTTATAGGAAGTACAAAGGTGAGGGGATGGGAAGGACGGCTAGTTGTCCACCAACAAATTGTGCCTCACCTTCCACAGGCTTAATTACTTCTGGGAAGTGGCTACTGAGCCAGGGACTACATTTCCCACCCTCCCTTGTATGTAGGTGGGACCATGTAATAGGTTCTCCTAAGGAATGTGATCAAATGAAAGGTGTCACTTGCAAGTTAAGATGGCCAAGAAGAGGGTGTGAAGAGCCAAAAGGTAAAAACAACCCAAGTGTCCATTAATGGATGAATGGATAAATAAAATGTGGTTTACACATATCATGGAATATTATACAGCCTTAAAAAGGAAGGAGGGCTTCCCTGGTGGCACAGTGGTTGAGAGTCCGCCTGCCAATACAGGGGACATGGGTTCGTGTCCTGGTCCAGGAGGATCCCACATGCCACGGAGCGGCTAGGCCCGTGAGCCATGGCTGCCGAGCCTGTGCATCCAGAGCCTGTGCTCCGCAATGGGAGAGGCCACAACAGTAAGAGGCCCACGTACCGCAAAAAAAAAAAAAAAAAAAAAAAAAAGAAAGGAAATTCTAACAGGTGCTACAACATGGATGAAACTTGAAGACATTACGCTAAATAAAATAATCCAGTCACAAAGGTACAAATACTGTATGTGTCCACTTATATGAGTAGCCAAATTCATAGAGACGGAAAGCAGAATGATAGTTGCCCAGGGCTGGAGGAGAGCAGAGAATGGGGAGTTAGTGTTTAATGGGCATAGAGTTTCAGATTTGGAAGACGAAAAAGTTCTGGAGATGGATGGTGATGATGGTTGTACAACAATGTGAATGTGCTTAATGCCACTGAACTGTACATTGAAAAATGGTTAAAATGTAAATTTAATGTATATTTTATCACAATAAAAAAAGAAGAGGATGTGATTTCTCTACATCTGCCAGTTAGATGCAGAGGACTTTCAGGTCCTAGGATGGAAAGAGCCACATGATGGAAATAGCCACATGACAAAAAGCCACTTGCTGACTGGGAATCTGGCACTGGACTCTTATGTGAGTGACAAGTAGACTTCTAATGTGTTAAACCACTGAAATCGGGGTTTAACTGTTATAGAAGCTAGTGGAACCCTGACTAACACTACCTGCGGCCGATACTCATGGCTGATGTCACAGCATGATACCACTGCAACACGGTCCTCTGAGAACAAGACACGGTCCTCTGAGAACAAGACGGAGGATGCCTTCAGAGCTTGGCTTGGTTTGGGGATGAGCAGATCTTTCTGCTGAGGGCCCATCTCCAAGTTCAGCAGTTCTCAAAGACTGAATCACAACCCCTTGGCTATGAGATGGATTCCAAGGACTTTGTTACTAAGGAAACCCAGAGGAGTTTGTCTCCTTGAAAGACATATAACTCATTCAGTGATAGAAACTGGCTGTGGGCTTGGGCTGTAGGAATGCAGAGGAGAATGGAACTGTGATCCTCAGTCAGCCAGGGGCAGACATGGGAACCTGTCCCCACATGCTGTCCTGGCTCAGCCTGCCCAGGGGAAGTGGCTCCCTGTGGCTCCAGTTGGGCAGTAGCTTTAGCTGAGCACAGAGTTCAAGGGGCCAGGGATTGTCCTGTCTTGGGCTCAAAGGACAATTGCCAGTGGGACCTGCACCAGGGCTGCTGGCTGTGCCACAAACTCCGGGATCAGCAACAAAAGTCCCAGAAGTCCCAGCCTCAGGGTTAGAGGAAGTTTGAGCAACCAGGAGAGGTTTTGGGGCTCAAACAAGGTCATGGAATCACAAACTGGCAGCAACAGCAGCAACCATTACAAGTTGTTGCCCAGGCTCTGGCCCCTCTGGCTTTGGCAGCCACCCAAGAGCCCTGGGTTTGGCAGTGACTGAGGAGCCCCCAGCCTGAAGGCATGCATCTGAGGTGGCACCAGTGGCCCAAGAGACCAGGAGTGACCACTGGGTTCCAGGTAATCATCCTGGGAACCTGGACTTCTTGGGCTTATCACAGGACAAGTGACCTGGGGAAAGAGAGAAGGTCATCCTTACAATAGAGGGGATGAAGCTGGAGCCAAAGTAATAGAACTGATGAAAGAGATGCAACTTCATTTCATTCTCAGTTTTGCAAAGAATTTACTGTTTTAATGAATTAGAGCAATTCAAGTTTACCCTATAATGCCAATACTCTTACATGCATTCTTCCTGAGCTCCTAAGCTGGAGAGGAAGAGATGGAATGCGGGCTAGAGAGCCAGGGATTGCACACAAATTTGACAGCTGTGTCAAAATCTGGCAGTGTCTATGGGGTGACTCATGCAGGTAAAGGTCATGTGAGTTGCATTAAAATAAAGGTTGAGAATGATTGTGTTTTCTAGATTTTTTTCAAGGATTAAATGTTTGTCAAATGCATGCACGCCTCCCCGTCCTTGTCACCATAGCTTAAAATCTCCAGAATTCTCCATAGTGGCCATCAGCACTGCTCTTGACTCTTAGCTCTTTTCAGCTTATCCTAGGCATTCACCATGTGATGTGACACCAGGCTCTGAGGCATTCAGAGATGACAAATGGCACAACAGTCAAAGAAAAAAGTGCACACCCTGCCTTTCTCTGCAACCCCTGTCTCTTTGAGTCATCCCCCCATCTTCCTACAGGGTAGTGTCTGTTTCTTTCTCCACCTCTGGGCTAATGTTTGCATTTTCCTTCACTAAGGCCCAAGTGGTGTGGAAGCACCCTGCCTATGGTCTGAGCCTTATATTTAAAAAGCAGTTCTGACTTCCCTGGCATTTTGCACATTCTTATGCAACCTCAGCCTGGGCCTTATACAAAAGCCCACTGATAAGCGTCTGAAGCCAGCCTTTGAAATGGTGCCAAGGCTGCCTGGGTCCCTTGCTGCTTCCTGGGAGCTGGTCCCAGGGCCAGTGCTGAGCACCAGGCCTCCTGCCTGCCTGACCTGGGCAGGGCCCAGCTGAGAATGGAAGCCCTTGGGAAAGGGAGGCCAATTGACTTTTGCCAATTGGAGGCTGATTCAGAGCTGCCAATCTGGAATCCCAGGTCCCACAACATGACGACACTCTCCTCACCACTCACTTGCCAGGATGACCCAGCACCCCCTCTCCGGCTGTCAGCGCCCACCTGCAAGGCAAGCACTCACTGGGTCACGGGAATATTTTCCCATTCCCTTCAGCACCAGGGTGGGATGGTGGTTGTGGTGACTTGAGGTCATTCAGGGCCCTGCCTGCTCAGTCTCCTCTGTGCCTCCTGCCCTCCTGCTGCCAGTGGGAATGGGCTGAACCATTCCTGACACCTGGAGTTGAGCAACACTGCAGGTATGCCATGGGAGAATGAGGATAACCAAGCTGGGCTCATCATGCCTCACAAAATGCAAAGCATGGGACCCCCAACCTAAGGCCCACTTCCATGAGAAGGCTATTGCCTTGGGTGGGAGGGGGAGAGTAGACTTATGTTCTTGGGATCACCCCTGCTTCCTAGTTTCTGCTTCTGCTGGATTCTTTCAATTCGAGTCACTTTGCGACCTGCGTGCACTGTCCTGGGTCTGCACCCAGATGTGGAACTCAGGCCCTTGCTTCAATTTCCACCAAAACCAAACCAATCACCCATGGGAGGCCTTTGTGTGTGTCTGTTGAGGTTCTATTCAGGCCAAGGGGGTTTAGGCTGCAGCAATTCAAACAACTTCAAAAGGAATTTTTGATCTTTAATGATCCTCTTTGAGGCTGCCCCACCTCCGGAGATTTTTCACTGGCCAGACCACCCCACGTTGCTAATCAAGACCATGTTTCTCAGAAGTGTGGTTCATGAGCCGCCTGCACCAGAATTCCCAGTGTGGAAGTGGGGTCTGTTGGGGGGAGTGTGTGTGTGTGTGTGTGTGTGTGTGTGTGTGTGTGTGTGTGTGTGTGTGTGTGTGTACATGTGTGCGCGTAAGAGAGAGACAAGGGGAGTTTGTATTTTGGCTTGTTTGGATTTTGTTTTTTTGTTAGGACTCCTGTTTGTAAGGGAACCTTTACCTTTGGGGCTGTTTTCCTATATTATTTACAGTGCCCACTCCCTAGAGTGACCTCTTAGACCACATCCACAATATCCAAAGAGTTGAAAGGAACAATGAACAACATCTAGTTCAGGGGTCTTCAAGCATTTTGCTTTCATATCCCTCAAAAGAATCGTGAGACACTATGCACGACTCTCAAACATTTTTATGTTGGTATCTAAAATTTTTCATCTTAAGTTTAAATAACTGCAAAAGATTAAAGTCCATTGTAAATGTGAAATATTTTAATAGTTTAAACATTTAAAAATTACTATTGTCACTCATTTAAATGTATCCAAATAAGGCTTCCCTGGTGGCGCAGTGGTTGACAATCTTCCTGCCAATGCAGGGGACGCGGGTTCGTGCCCCGGTCCGGGAAGATCCCACATGCTGCGGAGCAACCAAGCCCGTGAGCCACAGTTACTGAGCCTGCGCGTCTGGAGCCTGTGCTCCGCAACGAGAGGCCGCGATGGTGAGAGGCCTGCGCACCGTGATGCAGAGTGGCCCCCGCTTGCCACAACTAGAGAAAGCCCTCGCACAGAAACGAAGACCCAACACAGCCAAAAATAAATAAATAAATAAATTTTAAAAAATTAAAAAATTTAAAAAAATAAATGTATCCAAATAGAATTTAAACATTAAAGTAATTGATACCCTCCATCATCCTTTTAAAAATATCATGAATGCTCACTCCTTTAACAGTCAGAAATTTTACATTATTCCTTTAACTCCTTGAATTTGTATTTCCATTTCTCTTCCCCACAGAACTTTACCCTAATATAACATAAATTTATGATTTAAATATTTTATTAATCACCTTGTCATAGTTCTCTTAAAAATGTATACAGATTCAAATTTAATTTTTTTCCTTTTCTGTGGCCACAAAGCTCAAAGGTGTGCTGTCCAATACTGTAGCTACTGGCCACATGTGACTATTAAAATTTTTTTAATTAAATAAATATTGAAATTCGGTTCCTCATTCACACTAGCCACATTTCAGGCATTCAATAGCCACACGTGATGTATGGAAATTGTATTGGATGGAGCAAATAGAAAACATTTCCATCATCACAGAAGGTTCTATTGGACAGCGCTGGTCTACAGCATGAAGATTTTCTTCCAGAATGAGTTATCATTACAATTAGTAGTAACACACAATTCATCAAAATAACATAAATTTATCACACAATTATTAAATATTTTGATAAAATACTATTATCCCAAAGAATTTTATTAGGAAATGCTTGTCTTAATGAGAAAGTATTGGTGCTGTTTTATCCATATATCCATGGATGAATATTACTCTCTCTAGAATGACAGTGTGGTTCAGCCTCAATTCTAGCTTTAATTTTTCACTTTTAAAAATATAAGTGCCAAGAAAACTTGTTCAGAATGGAGGGATTTTATTGTAGTGGTATTATTTGATTCTCTGAACTCTTTCTGAGTTCATGCATAATGACAATATTATTATTAATCATTTATCATGTGATATTATTAAATGTTCATTAGCTTCTCCTCCACGTTTGTTAAAATGATGGGATAATATCTGATTTGCAAACGGATTTGTAATCCTATCTTTAGAGTAATTTACTTTCTCAGCTAGAACCAGTACTTTGAATTGTCTCTTTGTTTGGAGTCTGGAGATTTTTACTAATGACAAAATGACAGAATGGACCACATCTTTCTTCTGAAAAAACATGGGAAAAGGACACTTTGCAAAGAGGAAAGGGGAAAGGAGAATAGGTCAAACACAGGAGTATTCTCAGGGAGACGAGTTTTAGTAAAGAGGACATCTGGAAGTGAGCATCTAGAAATTGATTCTTTAATAGAATCTGTATTGGAAACTTTTAGTATGTCTTCATGGACCCTTGGAATATGCTTACCCCAGTTTAAAGACCACTGCTCCAGGAATTCCAAATGTTTCTCAATTTAGCTCTCACACTCTCCTCTCTTGGCCTCCATTTTTCTTTATCCAAATATATGAATTTGTATACCACAATTAAAGGCCTATTCTTTTTTCTCTCTCTTTTTGTTTGTTTATTTCTAATATGTATAAAATATTATAATATTTTATTAGGTATATTTTATAGGTATAAAATATTACATTAGGTATAAACTAAAAAGAAATAGATACATATATATTTAAATAAGACATATATAGTATATAATAATAAGCATAAATTTATCTATAAATTTATATGTATATAACAATTAAGCAAATACCTATGAACCTACCACTCCACTTAAAGCCAAATGGTCCTAAGGAAGTAGAACAATACCAAATGACCCGAATGTCTCAGTTTCCCTCCTTCTGGGCACATGATCAGATGGCACTTCCCCACTCCCTTGAAGTTATACATGGCCATGTGACTTGCTCTGGCCAATAGGATGTAAGCAGAAGCAACAAGTGTCTCTCCTGGATGGCCTTTAAGAGCCAGTGCATGCCTTGTCATGTTCCCTCCCCCCACCACACTTACTAGAGACACACCAATTGGTGGAGTCCCTATTAGCTGGCCCATAATGAACCTCTGTTGTATCTAAGCCATTGAGATTTCAGGGGCTGTTTGTTACTGAAGCATAACTAGCTCATCATAACTGAAACAGAAATATCTCTGAAACTTCATGTATATCCTTTGGCAGTGGTATTCCTTTCCCTCTTCCCCAGAGATAACCACTATCCTTGCTTTTCTTTAAGGTTTTGCCATATATTTTCATCACTAATATATTTTATGTTTTTGATCTCTATAAATATGAAATCATATTTTATTTTTTGTAAAGTATTATCTGTGAGATTCAGCAATACTATGAATATTTCACAATTTATTTATCAATTCTACTATTTATAAACATTTAAGTTGAGTTTCTTTTTGCTGTTATAAATAATACCACTCTGAACATGCTCATATACATCTACTGGGATAGAAGTAAGAAATGTTCTCTGGAACAGCAGAGAGCCTCTGGGAGCCCCTGAGATGATCTCAGCAGTGGGGTGGGGGGGTGGGCAGGGGAGGTCTGTTAAGTCAAAACTCTTTTCATAATAATACAAAGGGGTTTTTTTTTTTGGCTTTTTTACTCTCAATCTCTCATAATTAAATGGTGGAGTTTTCCACCACATGAGATATCACAACACACAGATGCAGAAGCAGATATGAGAATTCCAGCTGTCTTCTATTAAGTCAGATTTGCAAGACTATAAAACAATGCCACTCTTCCCACTGAGCTGTTTTGTTTTAGAAAATATAGTTATTTTTCATAAATGTTGTTAGTGTGTAATGAGTTTTTATTGTTACTTTTTTTTTTTTTTTTTTTTTTTTTTTGTGGTACGTGGGCC
>NC_041225.1:79374664-79381735 GCF_002837175.3 Physeter macrocephalus
GGACGCGCAGGCTCAGCGGCCATGGCTCACGGGCCCAGCCGCTCTGCGGCATGTGGGATCTTCCCGGATCGGGGCACGAACCCGTGTCCCCTGCATCGGCAGGCGGATTCTCAACCACTGCGCCACCAGGGACGCCCTATTGTTACTTTTAAATGAATTAATAAGTTTTTGAATTCTTAGGTTTAATTTCTAATATGGTAAATATTGGTTGATATAAACTCATCCAAGCAAAATTTATTTGGGGTCCTCAACAATATTTCAGAGTGAAAGGGGTCCTGAGACTAAAAGGTTTGAGAATTGCTGCTCTAGGACAAATAACTAGGAATGGAATTTCTGGGTTGGTTTTGTATTTTCATCTTCCCTGTATAATGTGACAAGTTCTCCCAAGTGGTTGTACCAAGTCACCTTCCCACCAGCAACACTTGAGAGTTCCTATAGCAGCATAGACGATCCACCTTCTCAGAAAGCCTCGTGAAGGGAGTCGGTTTAAAAAGCATCCACTCCTCCCCTCTGCCTTCCCCTGCCCTCACACAGGTTTTCCAGGTGGGCTTCCCAGGTGAACCAGATTAACAGTCCACTTCCTGAAAAGAGGGGGCTCCCTTGGTTCTGGAGGCCACCGTGAGGCTCCGAAGTCAAAGAGATTATGAAATGCCCCAACCCACCAGGGACAGCTGTGGGTTGGGGTTCTGGACAGGAGAATGAATTATTGCAGACTGAGGGTCTGTTTATCCACTTAGGGTCTCGTTGGAACCATGTTGATTTTAGACCTCTCTGCAATTATAAATGTGTAACTCCTTTCCCCCTCTTCCTCAAGGCCCCTTGCTCCCCCTCAGAGCTTTCCTTCCCTGAGTTCACCTTGCCGGAGCAGTCAGCCAAGGCAGATTGTCTGCTCATCTGTATCCCTTACCCTCCCCAGCCTAAAAAAGCCCTGAAGAGGCCATGATTGGCTCTGGTTCTAATGGGCTGAAAAGGAGCTTCCCAGGAGAGTTTCCCAACCTTGCCCTGGAAGAGAAAATCTACAAGGCATGTTCATGCCTCAGAAACACGAAGAGGTGGGGCTGATTTTTGCACTCCGTTATTCCAAAGCATTCTCAGGCAGGGACCATGAATAGTTTATAACAGTCCTTCTCTGAAAACAAACACACACACCTGGGAATAATTGCATTATTCCCAGCCTAGGAAGTAGGCTGGCCTGGAAGAATAAAAACCCTCTTCATTTTCAGAAACATGTTTACCTCCGAACAGGGTTTTTAACCAGGAAAAATGTTGCTGGGTTGTGTCCACTCCCTTCAATGCCCTCTTTCCTCTGCCCTTCCCACAGATCCCCCACTTCCGTCACAAGTTGGCAGGAACTTGCTGTTCCTCAGGCCTGGGCAGCATGCCAGAGCCCTCCCATTTTCCGGAGAGATTTCTTCTATTTCTAAGTTGAGTTGTTTAAAACCGGATGACACATGGAGCCCGGACTCCTTGCCCTTCAACCCCCATCCCAACCCCTGGCCCCACAGAGCAGGCCCCTCCTCCCTTCACTGTTCTTGACTTTGGAGTCTGACAGTGTAACCACAGCCAAGCTCCTTCTGTGGAGCAGGCAGGCGCAGGCTCCCGGACAATGGGGGTAAGCTGCCAGAGGAAATCTCACTGGGCAGTGAGGCTCCTGAAAGGCCTTCCGGCCACCTCTTCTCTCAGGCCCCTCATTTCCTTCTCCCCCTGCCTCACTGTCCTAGAATCCTGAGGCCAGAAGAATTAGACCAGCTCATCTAGCCCTCAGACAGAGCCAGACTTAAGCCAGCACAGATTACAGGGAGAGAGTCCAGTTGAAAAAACAACCAAAGGAGTACCTACAGCCTTCATTCATTTTGTTCCAATACACAGCCATTCATTCATTCATTTTCTATCCAACAAGATATCTACCACGTACCAGCCGCTGTTCACAGTATTGTGCTGTCGTGGGTCTTATGCACTGAGAGATGTTAGAAATTCAATACAAGGAAAGAAGGAATAGGAAGTCGGAAAAATGATTATAAAGAGAATAATTAGAAGGCTGCTCAGTTCCAGAGTATGAAAATATCCTTTGACCCTGTTGCAATCTTATAGGTTTATCCAGGGCTCACCAGGCCTGAAGCCCAGATCTAGCAATCAACAAGGCCGAAAAACCTGCCAAGAGTGTAACGGCTAATGGGAGTGGGAAAGTGGAAGTATAGCTTTGAATTTCCCCCAACACATGTATGGACGTGAGCCATCTGAAGCTTAGAGGGGTGGGCCCTGGACCCAGTAGCAGCAGAACCCCCTGCTCACGTCTGGGGGGCAGCTGGCAGTTAGAGGGTCTCCCCCCAGACTGGGGGAGGGGCCCCTGACCTCCTTTCCTGGTGCTGCTCTTCTGGTTGCTACAGGAACTATGAATCCATTATACCCACAGGTCGCCCATGACGATGGGGCAGGGGGGACCCAAAAAGAAACAGCCACTGCCTTCCTCAAGAGCTGTGGTGGTGTCTACGTCTTTGCAAACCAAATTCAGTTTTCCACAGTGAACTAGTCATCTGTGTGGGAGCCTTTACCACTGTTCCTGATTATTGCTTCTTGGGTAAGGCCTTCAACATTTTGCTTTCAGTTTCCAGCTTATCTGTCACATGGATAGTGATCTGTAAGTACACATTCATTCATTAAAGGAGCATGCACTGGGTAGCAACCATGTGCCAGGCCCTGTGCAGGATGCTGAGAATGCTCTTTTGGAGGAGGAGCATGGGCCCTGCCCTGAGGGTTGTAATAGGAGATGCAGGCACCTAAGAAATGCTCTCACGGAGGGACTAGTGAGCTGAGTGTCTGGGGCAGACAGGAAGGCACTCATGTCTCCCTGGGGATGGGGGAGATCTGAGAGTTCATCCAGTGTTGGTTGCACTGTGCTAGGCACTGGGATCTCAACAGACTTAGCTCAGGAGGGACAGTGAGCTCATTCGAGATGAATGAATAGAACTTTCCAAGGGAGGCACCTGATGGGGTGGGAGACGGGAGCTGGGTAGTCAGAGTGAATAGCTTGTGCAAAGGCTGAGACAGGGAAAAGGGCTAGGTTCACAGCAGGCCAAAGAGTATTTCCCGTGTGGGGGTGGGGAGGCGGCCTGACAAGGAGGAGGGTGTGTATGGAGGAGGTGCCAAGGAGAGTTTAGACTTTGTCCTGTTACAAGACAGAACTATGGAAGGCTTTTAAAGCATGACATGATCAGATCTGAGAGATACACTCATGCACATACATACATATATACTACACACACACATATACATATATAGATATCTATAAAATAAACTAAAATATCTATTCTAAATGTATACACACTTGAAATACATATTGCATATATTTCACCCCTATAAATCTAGATAAATCAGTTACTATGCTTTTCTTCCTCTATTCACTCTCCTTGTCAGTCAGAGGCCTGCATATTGCCCAGGAGAATTACGATTCTCTTAGCAGAAATATAAAGAGAAAAACACAGTTAATATTCAGTTGGGGTATTTTTCCCTTTCTTCCAAACGATGCTCTTGAGAATCAATCAGGAAGGCTCTAGGGAACTGAATTTGGAAGAGGAGGGGAGAGAGGGGTGGGCAGATGACAACCCTCCTAAGGGGGCCTCCTCCTGCCCCCCGCCACCGGCGTGGGGGATGGCACAGAGGGAGGCTGGAGATGCAGGCGGCCTGCGGAAGAGTCCGCGTGACAGACTGCCAGCGCCTAGCATGCTGAGTACTAGGGGGCAGAGCAGAAATGATGCCCGCACCTGCAGCCGGTTCAGCGTCTTCCCACCAGCAGATCTCCACGCCAGCGCAGAAGGAGCTGAAGTTATGTATCAACAGCTGGCTGAGTGCTTTGGAGGGGGTCACACCGTAGTGGGAGGGGCCACACCGCAGGGGGAGGAGCCCACCCCAGGGAGGAGGGTCACGTGGGTCCTGAAACTGTTGAGCTCCATCTGAACTGGCTGAGATGATGGTTTAGGACAGCCCTCGCTGCTCCCCAACTCCAAAAATACCCCAGAAGTATAGTCCCTGAGACGCCACACAAGAGAGGAAGGAATGGTGGGGATATACCTCCTATCATTAAATATGCATATCATTAAATATGACAATGAATGGTGGGATATACCACATATCATTAAAATATTTTTAGGTGACTTACAAAATCTACCCACCGTAAAAAATCTTTTTAAATTTGATAAAGAAATAAGGTATAAGGAGAAAATGGGGGAGAGGTAGAAGAAAGGAGATTCATGTAGAAGGAAAATCAGTACTCAGTTATTTACACTGATCTTATAAAATTTTCAAAAGTAGGCTCTAAATTAGGCTGTGAGCTTCCTATGAAACACAGAAAAATGAAAATGTGAAAGTTACAAAATTGACATTGTACAAAAGATCAAAAACCAGTTCCTCAGGAATACTCTACTCTTCCTTGTTCTGAGACTTGAGTGATCTTTCTCCTGCAAGTCCTCATAAAGGGCAGTCTCCCAGTGCCCTCAACAGCTTTCCAGAAATCCAAGCAACACTGAGTCTCTATGGCAATTTCCGTAGGGTCACTGAGGGTGACAGATATTCCAAAGCTCAATTTAGGACACCAATTCTGTCAGGTGATAGAGGAGGAAAGCCAATCACATTTACCCATGGTATTAGACTTACCTGATGTGGATCCAAGAATAAGATCTACATTATCTAAAGAGTGGACTGCATATCTTTCAAGCAATCCTCTGTAAATATTTGTTAAAAGTCGAGTCATACATAGTTAGAAGTTATATTATTTGAAAAGAACCCAGCTAGCATAATTTTCTATTACTGAATAAAAGCAAATCAATAATCTTAAAAAGCAATCTAACACATATCCAAAGAAACACTAGAAAGTCATTAACGATTATTTTCTATATCATAATTTTCACGATCTGACAAATATCCGTAATACTACAGGTAAATAAGAATTCAGTAACAAAATATGATGTACAGCATGAAGCAATGGGAAAAGAAAAGGAAAGATATAAAATATTAACTGGTTACTTCTAAGTGGAAAAATGTGTACATAGATAGAGAAAGAGAGAGAGCGAGAAGAGTAGAAGGAAAGTATAAATGTTAACTGTCTCTCTCTAGGTAGTAGACTCCTACCACTTTGCTCTTGCATAGTTTGGGTTCTCCTTACTCCTAAGACAAGGATTTGGGTGCAGGTAGTATGTTTGGAGATAATCCCAGGAAGCACTAGAAAGAGAGTGGGAAAGTGAAACAGAGAAGGGAAGAAAGCCAAAAGCAGTGCATTGGTGAGTGCGTTGCCAGTGTGAGCAACTGCAATGAAATCCCCAGGGACTCTCTGAGAGGCCGTGTGGAACATACCTCAGTGCTGTCTGGCACCAAGGGTCAGACAGCTGGGGTATTTACCCACCCACTCTCACCCCCATTGTTGAGGATTGCTCCTGGGGTGTTAACTCCCCGGTACTTTCGACCTGCCCTGTGTGGAGGCCAAACAGGCCCCTGTGGCCTCAAGAAGATAAAGTCCTCACAAAGGTGACAGAGATTCTGAAGAAAGGAAGTCACTGACAGATAAGGGAACTGTCCATCAACTGTAGGGGACCTCCAGGACGGACTGAGGAATATGGGCAGATGACAGACACTGCAGTTTCCAAATTTTCTACGTATAGTACTTTTGTTATTGGGAAAATATTTATAAAAATCAATTTGTCAGAAGATATCTGTTGGCACCTGTTATGAGAATTAAATAGCTGACCATGACTCTCCTGAACAATGACAATCCCATCTCTGTCCATAGGTGGGCTGGGGCAGTACAACTGAAGGAATGAACTTTGTCTCAACAAATATGCTGAGACCAATCCAGAACACAAACCAATGAGAAGTCAAGATCTCAAACCTTCACCCATGGAATACTAGCCACACTGATGTTGGCCTAAACTTTGTTCACATTAGAAGTTGCCAACTGTCCACTAGAGCCATAGAGCTCAGTCGTGCATTCATGAAGCGTTTAAATTTGAGTTTCTAAGGAAAGATGGCTTTCACTTTATTTTTCTTAACAAATAAATAAATTTATTTATTTATTTATTTTTGGCTATGTTGGATCTTCGTTGCTGCGCATGGGCTTTTTCTAGTTGCGGCAAACGGGGGCTACTCTTCGTTGAGGTGCGCAGGCTTCTCATTGCGCTTCTCTTGTTGTGGAGCACAGGCTCTAGACGCACGGGCTTCTAGAAGTAGAAGCATGTGGGTAATTGTGGCTTGTGGGCTGTAGAGTGCAGGCTCAGTAGTTGTGGCGCACAGACGTAGTCACTCTGTGGCATGTGGGATCTTTCCGGACCAGGGCTCGAACCCATTTCCCCTGCAATGGTTGTGGATTCTTAACCACTGTGCCGCCAGGAGAGCCCTGGCTTTCACTTTAATTCATAATCACAAACTTCAAATGGCTGCCCAACACTGCCTGGCAGCATGACTACATCTGTTCTAGTAAGTTCATCTTCCCCATTGTTGCAGTCATGAGAATGCCTCACATGGAGCATAATTAGCCTAAGGCCCCAGCAGCTGTGCTCTGAAATCCATCACTGTGTTCATGCTAAGACCACCTTCCCAGGTGCTGCTTCCCAATGGCTGAGCTCAGCAGGGACCACAAGGAAACAGGGAACTACTGTGATGGCCAATTTTGGCTTCCCATTGGCCTATTGTAACTTCTCTAGATTTCATGGCAGTCTAGTACACTTCTACCCACCCTTCCTTTCCTCTGTCTTCACTTGGAGTCAGACCTGCATCACTGTCTGACAGCTCTCCCATCCTCTTCTGGCTCCCTCCCCATTTTTTCTCACACATGGTTCTACTAATAAAATCCTTCTAGGAATACACCTACCTAAGGAGACAAAAGACCTGTACGCAGAAAACTATGAGACACTGATCAAGAAATTAAAGATGATACAAACAGATGGAGAGATATACCATGTTCTTGGACTGGAAGAATCAACATTGTGAAAATGACTATACTACCCAAAGCAATCTACAGATTCAATGCAATCCCTATCAAACTACCAATGGCATTTTTCACAGAACTAGAACAAAAAATTTCAC
>NC_041225.1:79381943-79430284 GCF_002837175.3 Physeter macrocephalus
TTGCACAGCAAAGGAAACCATAAACAAGACTAAAAGACAACCCTCAGAATGGGAGAAAATATTTGTAAATGAAGCAACTGACAAAGGATTAATCTCCAAAATTTACAAGCAGCTCATGCAGCTCAATGTCAAAAAAACGAACAATCCAATCCAAAAATGGGCAGAAGACCTAAACAGACACCTACCATACGACCCAGCAATCCCACTATTGGGCATATACCCTGAGAAAACCATAATTCAAAAAGAGTCACGTACCACAACGTTCATGGCAGCTCTATTTACAATAGCCAGGACACGGAAGCAACCTAAGTGTCCATCGACAGATGAATGGATAAAGAAGATGTGGCACATATATACAATGGAATATTACTCAGTCATAAAAGAAACTAAATTGAGTTATTTGTAGTGAGATGGATGGACCTAGAGTTTGTCATACCGAGTTAAGTAAGTCACAAAGAGAAAAACAGGGACTTCCCTGGTGGCGCAGTGGTTAAGAATCAGCCTGCCAATGCAGGGGGCACGGGTTCGAGCCCTGGTCCAGGAGGATCCCACATGCCACGGAGCAGCTGAGCCTGTGCGCCATAACTGCTGAGCCTGCACTCTAGAGCCCGTGAGCCACAACTAGAGAAAGTCTGTATGCAGCAACGAAGACCCAACACAGCCAAAAATAAATAAATAAAATAAATAAATTTATAAAAAAAAAGAGAGAGAAAAACAAATACCGTATGCTAACACATATAAATGGAATGTAAAATAGATAACTAGTGGGAAGCAGCCGCATAGCACAGGGAGATCAGCTCAGTGCTTTGTGTCCACCTAGAGGGGTGGGATAGGGAGGGTGGGAGGGAGATGCAAGAGGGAGGAGATACAGGGATATATGTATATGTATAGCTGATTCACTTTGTTATACAGCAGAAACTAACACACCATTGTAAAGGAATTATATTCCAATAAAGATGTTTAATATAAAAAGCAAAAAAATAAATAAAATAAAATAAAATAAAATAAAATCCTTGCATGTTTACTCCTGTCTTGGCATCTACTTCTTGAAAGACCTAGACCAATACAGCACTCTCTAAACTGGCTCTTTTCCTCCCTTCTTCTCTCTTCTCAACAACTCCCTTCTCTTCCTCCTAACAGCTGATGTCCTGACTCCTGCTTCTTTGAGACAATGGAAGGCATCAGAGCCTAAATCCACCAGCAACTCCTTCCAACCCCATATGTGAGGAGGAAGTATCCCTCCTCCTGCCAAAGCCCAGTCTTTCCAGGGGCACATGATCTCATCCTGTCCTCCCAAAGAAGATCTTCACTCCTTCAGGTCTCTCCTCCCTCTCCTGCAACACCAATCTCTTCCTTACTCTCTGCCGTCCAACCCCTCTGGCTATTGCCTCATCCTTTACTCCTCTCCTAAACCAAATTTTTTTAAAATCTTTTTTTAAAAATTTTGTTTTGTTTATTTTTTATACAGCAGGTTCTTATTAGTTATCCATTTTATACATATTAGTGTATATATGTCAATCCCAATCTCCCAATTCATCACACTACCACCAACACACCCCTCCAGCCACTTTCCCCCCTTGGTGTCCATATGTTTGTTCTCTACATCTGTGTCTCAATTTCTGCCCTGCAAACCGGTTCATCTGTACCACTTTTCTAGGTTCCACATATATGCGTTAATATACGATATTTGTTTTTCTCTTTCTGAATTACTTCACTCTGTATGACAGTCTCTTAGATCCATCCACGTCTCTACAAATGACCCAATTTCGTTCCTTTTTATGGCTGAGTAATGTTCCATTGTATATATGTACCACATCTTCTTTATCCATTCATTTGTCAATGGACATTTAGGTTGCTTCCATGACCTGGCTATAGTAAATAGTGCTGCAATGAACATTGGTGTGAATGTGTCTTTTTGAATTATGGTTTTCTCTGGGTATACGCCCAGCAGTGGGATTGCTGGGTCATATGGTAATTCTATTTTTAGTTTTTTAAGGAGCCTCCATACTGTTCTCCATAGCGGCTGTATCAATTTACATTCCCACCAACAGTGCAAGAGGGTTCCCTTTTCTCCACATCCTCTCCAGCATTTGTTGTTTGTAGATTTTCTGATGATGCCCATTCTGACTGGTGTGAGGTGATACTCATTGTAGTTTCGGTTTGCATTTCTCTAATAATTAGTGATGTTGAGCAGCTTTTCATGTGCTTCTTGGCCATCTGTATACCTTCTTTGGAGAAATGTCTATTTAAATCTTCTGCCCATTTTTTGATTGGGTTGTTTGCAAAACCAAATTTTTAAGAGCCAATATTTACACATCTTATCTCCACTTACTCACTTCCCATTCACTCCGAATCCACTTCATTTTAGTCTCAGCAACCACTGCTCTAGTGCTCTTGCCAAGGGCAATGTGACCTCCACGTAGGCAAATCCATGGAA
Source organism: Physeter macrocephalus (assembly GCF_002837175.3). Classification (NCBI taxonomy): domain Eukaryota; kingdom Metazoa; phylum Chordata; class Mammalia; order Artiodactyla; family Physeteridae; genus Physeter; species Physeter macrocephalus. Next base: position 79,384,381 of record NC_041225.1, read on the forward strand.
CACTCTCCTATCTTCATCCCACTCAACTGTTCAGCAGCATTCAGCACAGTGGACGATTTCCTCATTCTTTATACCTTCTTCTCTTTTGATTGACACCAGAAACTCCCGGTTTTCCTCCTACCCTGCTGGCTACTCCTTCTCAGTCTCTTTTCTTGACCCTTCCTCTTTTGCCAGATATCCAAATGTGGTATCTTCCAAGGCTCGCAACTCCTTTCTCTGCCCTTTCTCCCTAAGTGAGCTCATTCACACCCTGGCTTTCAAATCCACTAATATGCATATGACTTCAAGTTTATACCTCCAGCTCTTACATTTCCCCCGATCTTCAGACTTGTTATAGCCACTTGCCTATTCCATATCTCCACTCAGATGTCAAATTTAATAGATCAAGAGTTTTTTATTTTCCTCCCCAGATATGCTCCTCCCTGGCCCTCCTCTTCTCAGTAAATGGCACCACCATTCACCCTGGTTGTATTAGTCAGAGATCTAATTCCTCCCTCTTCAACTCCAAACTATAAGGAAAGGCAGATGTGTTCCTCTTTTTGTGTATTTCTAAGTTTTATTCATTACCTGGACTTTCCTTTCATATATGACTGAATCTTTCCATTTCCTTGCACTGTAAAGCGAAAGCCTCCTCAGAGAGTGAGGCCTGACTCTGGCAGTCCTCCGAAGGTTACAGAGTTAGGCTCTAGCCGCTTGGAGGATACCGCATGCTTCTATGGGGGTCCTCTGTTGTCTAAGACTCTAAGGCTGAAAACCATGCACAGAGAAAAGCACAGAAAGTGGTGTCCCTGAGTATTGGAGACCAGTATCCCACTGAAACCAGATTTGCAACCACAATGCAGTGTCTCAAGGTTAGGGTGGGTGGTTGCTGTTTTACATTTTATTGGTTGCTGAAAGAAAAGGTGGAGGGGAGAGGAATCATCAGGAAAGATTCCATAAAATAGGGATCAAATCATCACTGCCCTTGGCAAGGGGGAGGAGGTGAATCATAACTGTCACATCAAAAGTCAACCCCTCTTTAATCCTCCAGCCTGATCCCAAGTCATGATTTTTTTTTTTTTTTTGGCCACACCGCGTGGCTTGTGGGATCCTAGTTCCCCGACCAGGGATTGAATCCAGGTCTCTGCAGTGAAAGCCCAGAGTCCTAACCACTGGACCACCAGGGAATTCCCCTGACATGGAACTTCTGAACCAGGAGCCCCAATCTTTTAAGGATTCATTTCTTGATCTCTGACCCAGAACCCTAACTGTCCATATCGGGGACCCTGATATTTGACCTGGTCCTCTGACCCTTTGTATAAGGAACTCAGCCTTCTGACCCAGTTTCTAACCCATGACCTAACCCTCCTCAAGGCTCCAGAAATTCATCAGCGGCCATGGCTCACGGGCCCAGCCGCTCCACGGCATGTGGGATCTTCCCGGACTGGGGCACGAACCCATGTCCCCTGCATCGGCAGGCGGATTCTCAACCACTGCGCCACCAGGGAAGCCCCCAAGTCATGATTTTTAAAACTGCAACAAGAAGGGCTTAGTATAAATAAGAGCTGAAAGAATTAAATTACAGGGAAAAAAAAACCTAAACATGCTTAAATATAAATCCCAGAGAAACAAATGCACACGTTCATCTAGAGACATGTATAAGATTATTTACAACAGCTATATTCATAGTAACCAAAAAGTAGAAACATCCCAAACATCCATCAGTAGTAAAATAGATAAAGAAATAGTGGTCTAGTCACATAGAGGAATACTACACAATGATGGAAAAGAATGAACAATGGATACACTCATCAGCATGGGTGAATCTCATAGGTGTTCAGTTGAACCAAAGAAGTCAAACACAAAACCGAATGTGGGGCTTCCCTGGTGGTGCAGTGGTTAAGAATCCACCTGCCAATGCAGGGGACACAGGTTCGAGCCCTGGTCTGGGAAGATCCCACATGCCGTGGAGCAACTAAGCCCATGAACCACAACTAGTGAGCCCACGTGCTGCAACTACTGAAGCCTGTGTGCCTGCAGCCCATGCTCTACAACCAGAGAAGCCACCACAATGAGAAGCCTGCGTGCTGCAATGAAGAGTAGCCCCAGCTCGCTGTGACTAGAGAAAGCCCACGCACAGCAACGAAGACCCAATGCAGCCAAAAATATAAATAAATAAATAAATAAATAAATAAATAAATTTATTTAAAAAAAAAAACACCAGAATGTGGCAGACACACTCTACAGTGACCCCCGCAACAAGTCACATCCTTATACAATCCTGTCCTTGTGATTGCAGGCAAAGCCTGTGACTTGTTTCCAACAAACAGAATACAGCAAAGGTAATGGGATGCTGCTTCTTTGATTAGGTTATAATATATGTCACAATTGATGGGATACCACATCTCCCATGATTATGTTACTTTATTCAAGACTCTGTCTTTGTAAACTAGAGAGAGAGCTTCTCCCTTACTTCTATGAAGTAAGCTGTCATATTGTGAGAGGGCCATGTGGCAAGGAACTACAATTCTCTAAGAACTGAGAGTGGCCTTTGGCAAACAGTCATACAACCACAAGGAAGTGAATTTTGCCAACAACCTGAATGAGCTTGCAAGCAGTTTCTTCCCCATCAAAACATCAAATGAGAACGCAGCCCAGCCAACACCTCGATTGCAGCTTCATAAGATCCTGAGCAGAGGACCCAGGTAAGCTGTGCCCTAACTCCTAATCCACAGAAAATGTGAGATGATAAACGTGTGTTGTTTTAAACCACTAAATTTATGGTTATTTGTTATACCACAATAGAAAACTAATACAGAAAATATATTGAATAATTCCATTTTTATGAAGTTCAAGAAAAGGAAAAGCTAATCAATGGTAATATAAATCAGAATATTAGTTACCTCTACAGTGAAGGAAGGATAATTAACTAGGAAGGAGCAAGGGTTACTTTCTGGGATGCTGAAAATGTCTATATATTGATCTGAGTAGTGGGCACATGCATATACATGCAGACAAAAATTCATTGAGCTGTACACATAAGATTAATGCACTATAAACACTTTACTGTATATATTATATTCTCTGATTTGAAATTTTTTAAAATAAGAAGAAAACCAAAGGAGAGCAAGAATTCTGAAGAAGGATCCCTTCTGAAGAAGGTGTCCATCCATTCACCAGTCTTGCATCCAGTTGAGCCTCCAGTGAAGAGGGGTTCCCAGGATTTGGGTTCTAGTATATTTCCTCAGCCTTCCCCCAGCTGAGGTACACTCCCCTGCCCCACACTGCTCCTTCTCTAGTTACAAAAGGAAGCCATTGCAGAATTCTGAGCAAAACTTTAAAAGCAGGCTCATGGTATTAATTTAATGATGAGGGTTTGACTAGTCCTTCATAATTCAGAATGCCTGTGATGCAGGTGTCCTTTGGATGAGGCTCACTTGTGACTATCTCCCTCTGGAAGCTTGGTGCTCCAGAATGCCACTTAGCTAGTGTGAGTGAACCTGGCCAACTATGCAGCAACCATACTGCAAGGGGACATTATTGTTCTCTACTGTCTTTGTGTCCACATTCCACTGTGTATAGTGTATACTCTTGGGTATTCACATATTTGAGGATTCTGGCAGGTCTCCAGTTATCTCCTGCCTCTTGAAGTCAATCACCCAGACAGGCACCTTCACTGCCCAATCCCACTCCTCCATCCCCCAGCAGAGTTCCCTCTTATGTCTTTGCTAAAGCCTCCTGCCTGCTCTGCTCCTAACAGGACACAGCCAACCATATTCTCTGCAGGATCCTCTGCTGACAATCTAGCTTTGCCCATGCTCTCTTTAAGTGGGCTCCAAGGAAGTGCTTCTGTTTCTCAACCCTTTTCCAAGATACGTATTTATCCCAGAATTCTCCTCCCCACTCCTCTGAAAGATTAACCTCCACCTTTTCATGGGGCAGGGGGCAGCGAGGATAACTAACTGTGGAATGTTGGCTCAGCTACCTGCACAGGCGTGACTCTAACCTTCCTATGTGGGGTATGAGAGGAGAAGAGGGAAGGAATACAGATGAACTCCATACCAACAATGCAGTCAGGGTCACAGCACTTCACCCTAGAGGTATGTGCCCAAGCCTTTCAAAACTCTCCGCACCCTCAGGGGAAAAATCTCAGCCCTGTGATTCCCACAATCAACCCCGGTCTCTGTCCCAGTATCAAAGCAGGTGTGGATCTACTGTGAAGCTAACGAAGCTCTAAAATCCGGGGACTCCCCTTACATTGGCTCCTCCATGGCTTTCGAAGGGCCTTAGCAATGGGATCATACAGCCATATATTTTTGTAAAATTGGCAATATATATGTGTGTATGCCAATTTATATGGTATATGTATATAGTATAATATATAATATTATATAATGTATAATATATAACAGTTGTATATATAGTGTGTATATATATTATATATCATTGATACATATAGTATGTATATTATATACAAGTCACAGGGTCCACCTGAAATATATATTATACTATATAACTTACAAATAATAAAATATACATATATAAATATATATATTTCTGACAACCATAATTTAAGATGACGGTCTCTTTCCACTCTCCCTCCTCCTCTATCATGCATCCCCCAGAGGTCAGGCAGCCCTGGAGTGCTCATGGGCATTTGGGGGATCTTGCTGAGAAGAATTCAAGTTGGAGATACACTTGGTGTGCGTTTAGGGGAATGTTTGTTTTCATTTCCATGTGCAGTTCAGTGACGGTGAGCCATCCCACTGTAAGAATGGCCTTGACAGCCCTCTCTGCCAGCTCACCCAGTGTCCCAACCTGAAGGTGCAGAGGGGACATTGTGCTATGAACCTAGCACCAGCACCACAGCACTCAGCACCAGAACTATCCAGGTAAAGGAGAAAAAACAAGGATTAAAAGGTGGAAGCTAGTACATGGAAAAATTCTTCCAACTCTTACAGCTCTAATATGAAAGAAGCTTGATTAAGGTTTTCCCAGAATTGACTATAATCCTAAAAATGTATACAACATGACCAATAATGAGTTGTGAAGCTGAAAGAAACTTTGCTAAACTATCAATAGCTTAGAAAAAAATTTCAAACACATTAAAGACAATTGTCTATTTTCTCCAAATAAAGTGACAGTGTAAAATTATTGTCACATGAAGAGAAAATCAAAATGTATGAAGACCAAAGCTATAGGGAAAAAAGTATTGTAAAGGTGTGTCAGGCAACGAACTAATAAAGATATTATGTTTTTTTTCTGGATAAGTAAATATTCGCTTTTATACTAAATTTTAATGGTAATTTTGCATTCTTTTTCTTAAAGAGGACACTTCAAATTATATGTGTCAAGCCCCGCAAAACGCGGATTCCCCCGATGGAGAGGCCCCTTGCATGAGACTCTCTCCCCACTTGTCTCTCATACCCGTGCCTCTTTCCCACTGTCTTGCTTCCCTGCACCTGCATAGTGATCTTCATAGAACCCCTGAGTGGTTTCAGACATTTGTGTCTTAGACAGTCTTTGAATTATAATGTGGGTGCTGGATAGAATGTTACCACTTATTTGGACCATCACCCATTTTACAGATGAGGAAACTGAGACCCAAAGAGGCAAAGTGAATTTCACAAGGTCACACAGCAAGCTGGTGGCAGAACTTAAACACAGGACCCTGACTCCCGGTACAGTGCTCTTTACACGGTTACTTGTAATCTATTTGTTATTCCAGTGGTTTGCAAACCAACCAGTGCATCAAAATTACCTGTTTGTTTGAAATGCAGTTTTCTGGGGCCCACTCCCAGAAACTGTAATTCATTAAGGCTAGGTCTAAATATCTACGTTTTAAAAAACCTCTCTAAGTGAAGCTAAGGCAGAGGTGGATGGGGCTAGTTCAAGTAGCCCAAACTTCTTATTTCTTGAATCCTACACTTTCTCTTTCCTCTTGGTCCCCACCCCTCCCAATATAACCGGGAAAGGAGCAGCAGCTGCCAGGTCTCTTCTTAGTTTCTTACTGTCCCACCTCCCACCAGATACACCCCCCCCACCCCACCCCACACACACGCTCGCACGCAATACTGTGGTCTGTTTTCCTAACACATTTAGCTTACAAGCCATTTATAAGGATAAATACCAAGCGAGGCTCAAGGATTATCTAGAGTCTAAACAGCAAATAGACCAAAGATCCCATACCAGGATTTTTGCAAAATAATTCCTGGTAGATTTCACAAATGCTTACTTGTCCTCCATATGAAATGTAAAAGCTGGACCTGTCATATCCAGTTTCATTACTGACCATGGGGATAACCACAGGGTGAACCAGAGAATAGCTGGTGTGATTAAGTTCTGACTCAGGCCTTTAACACCATCTTGATGATAACTAGTAGTGATCTGATCTGTCAGCTCCAGATATCTGGGGCCTCATGAGATTGGCAACCAGAACAGGACACACACTCCTAATTTCCAAACAAAGTGGATGCCATTTGAGGCCTTAACAATCATGGTCCCTGAGCTTCACCTGCCCCTGGTAGACCAAGTTAGCAGAAGACAGCTTTTTCCTAGTGGAATAATGTATATGAAACTCTTTACAAATTCTCAGGAGCAGTATAAATGCAGTGTTTCTATTCACTATTTTTATAAGGCCCAGATCTGGAAGTCCTCGAAAGGCATTCCTGAGCCCAGAGTAATCAGCTGGTGCTCCCCTAAAGCATGTTACGTGTGGACCTGACTAACAACTTGGCCCAAAGAAACCCTCACAGTAATACCATCTATTTTTATAAGAGCTACAAGGAAGACTATTAATGGCAATGCTTTTCGTTATTAATAATCAAGCTTGCCAAAAACAGTACCCTGTGGTGTTCAGGTCCTCACACCCCTGAGACATGAGAGACCTCTGGGGCTCAAACCAACCAGTCCCCGGGAACTGTTGGCTTCTTTTGCTACAGAAGTTTTGCCATATGAAAAGTGTGACTTCTTTATGTCCTTTGGCCTTCCATCTTCCTCTGCGTTCAGTGTCCCCAAACTAATTCAAAAGAGAACCTAAAGTCTATGTGTTTCTCTAAATAGACGTGTAGTTAGTGCTCTAAGAAGAAATGTCATCCTTACCTTCATGAACACAGTGGTCCTGATTCTAGGGGTAACAGCTAAACAGCAGCTTGTCCCAGTGGTTTAGGAAGTTCTTTTCTCCGTTTTCAGGATAAAAATAAAGATGACTCAGATAGATCTGTGATTCTGTCTTGGCAGAGAGTTTCAGAGTCTGGGAACCAGAGTCTATTGGATGAACATTCAGAGACTTAATTTCAGAATCTCAAATGACAGAAACATTCTCACTGATTGCAGTGAGGGCCAGAATGCTTGGCTAGTTTTGATATTTTAAACTAACAGCCTTAAAACAATAGTGAATACCATCTCTTGAATTTCCTTATTTCAAAATGTACTCTTAGACTGCCTCCACAAAAAAAAAGTTGAAGTTCCGTCATTGAGAAAATTACCTAATAAATTATCAAGAACATTTTTTGATACACAAAGAACTATGCTAAGTACCTTGGTGGCAAAAAATAGGACACAATTTCCATCGGGAGGACCCTACAATCCAGTCAGGGAGTCAAAACATGTTCACTGGTTTCACACAAATAGAATACGAGAAGTACCACAAAAGAGGGACAAACAAGCTATAGGATTTCAGATGCAAGAGATTACTTCTAGCTGAAGAGACTCCAAGAAGATCTTACAGGAGGTGACATTTGAGCTGGGTCTTACAGCGTGTCCACAGTCTCGCTACTAGATCTGCTGAATGTTTCTCCAATTACACATTCGATAATGTTTTCTTGCTGGTAGAGCTCATGGTCATGCCTTGTGTGAGTTTTCTATTGCTGTATAACACATATCACAAATTTGGTGGCTTAAAACAACACACATTTGTCATCTCATAGTTTCTGTTGGTCAGGAGCCTGGACATGGAGTAGCTAGGTTCTCTGTTCAGGGTCTCAAGATGTCAGCTGGTCTATGTTCACATCTGGAGTTCTTCTGAGTTCACTCAGGTTGTTGGCGGAATTTTCTTGCAGTTGTAGGACCGAGGCCCCTGTTTTCTTACTGACTGTTGTTTGGGGTTGCTCTCAGCTCTTAGAGGCCACCCTCATATTGTGGCCACATGGCCTTCCCACAACATGGCAGCTTACTTTTTCAAAGCCAGCAGGAGAATCTCTCTCTAATTTAGGGAAGACTGACCATCCTTTAAAGGACTCACCTGATAATGTCATGCCCACCAGGGCAATCTCCCTTTCATTAACCCAAAGTAACTGATTAGGGACCTTAACTACATCTGCAAAATCCCTTCACCTTTGCCATCTCACATAACCTAATCACCCTCGTAAAATCCCATCATATGTACAGGTCCCCCACACTCCTAAGGGGAGGGGCATGTACACTAGGAGGCAGAATCTTGGGGTCCATCTAGAGGCCATTCTTCCTACTACATGATTCAAGCAAAAGTGTAAGCTTTAACATCCATGTGTTACACAAACCTTACTACAAATTCCATCTCTGTCTATAAATTTAAACTACTAGGACTATAAGTGGCAAAGAAAGTGATGGTGAATGTGGAAAGAGAGGTAGTAGATTGAACTTTCAAACACAGCTGCCACAACATAGTGCATGTTCACTACACTTAATACATATACACTACATTACTACAATAGAGTACATAGTACACTACAAGAGTGCGCGAACGCGCACACACACACACACACCACAGGCTGTTTTTACAATATGACATTGAACCCTCCTCCTAATGTGTAGTGGGGTCTATGTCACCCCCTCTTGGACAGAATTTTGTAACTGCCTTGGCCAGTAGATTATGACAGAGTAACACTAAATGACTTCTGAGACTAGGTCATAAAAATAATATGCACTTCCACCTTGTCTCTTGAGACATTCTCTCTTGGAACCCAGCCAAGTTGTGAGAACACCAGTCTCATAGAAAAGCCACATGAAGGCGTTCCAGCCAACAGTCCCAGCTAAGGTCCCAGCCAACAGCCAGCAATAAACAGCAGACATGTGAATGAATGAGTTTCAGATGACCCCAACCCCCAACTGTGGAGTCACCCCTCACCTTCAAGCCACCCCAGCAAGTGCCATGCTGAAATCCCAGATTCATGAGCAAAACAAATGATTGTTGTTTCAAGCCACTTAATTTGGGGTGACTTGCTAAGCAGCAATACAGAACTGGAACACACATGGAATGGCAAGCTGGAAGCTGGCAGCTCTGTACATCCCCAGAATCAAAAGGAAACCCTTCTGTGGCCAGGAAGGTGGAAGTGTTAAAGATTCTGACGCCCAGCATCCTAGCAATTATAAGCCATTCTAATCTTCCTTGCTTTAATCTGGGGCCCCCTCCACACAGCAGATTAAGAACACTGAGCTGCTGTCACAAGGAGCTTGACATGCTGTTCCAAGGCAAAACAGGAAGCAGGGGGGCTGGAGAGATACATGAAGAACAAAAGAACTAGAGAAAGAGATGCAGAGGAAAGAAGAGGCTGACTTTTAAATTGGAGCCTGAAATGCAAATATACGTGTAAATGGGGGAACACTAGAAAAGACAGAGATTTTAATGCAAGATACCCCCTACACACACACACACACACACACACACACCCTTAGCTGCCAGCAAGAGGTAGCCCAGCCTCTACCCTCTCTTGTCCTCTCAGGTTTGGGAAAAGGAATTTGGTTTCCAAACACAAACTGAATTTTTTATTGCCATGCCACGTCCCTGGTTCTCTACAAAGCATGTAATTCCAGCTGTTTGGCTGCATCTCAAGAGGCAGTGGAATAAGAAAGGCTTTTCACATGTGTTCTTGCTTATTTGGCTGGGTGTGGGAGACAGGGTTTCTGAAGGATCTGGAAATGTAGCATAGATGGGGCAATGGGGGGTCACTCTGGACAGCAAGAGTAAATAGTGCATGACACACCAAACACACACATACTGTACACACAACACACGCACGTGGCACACATAGGCCACATACAGCACATATACGTGATGCACATATACACTACACTACACACACACTACACACACACACACACACGCACACACACACACACAGCCATTTAACCTTTGGAAAGAGAAACACAGTGATATGTAGGGTTTGACTTAAACACTTGAAAGAACCTAAGTAAAATTACAAATCCTAGAATTATAATACTTCTCAATCATTTAATCCAACCTCTCTATTTTATAGGCAAAGAAGCTGGGGTTTAGCCAGAAGTAGGAGGCTGGAGCTTTTTCCTCCTATCTCAGTGCTAGGGAAGCCCTCACCGTGCCTCTCCTAGAGTTATAGAAAGATCCACTCTGATTGAGACTTCAGCCGCAGTCACGCACATACACTCATCTGTGCAACTGTTGTTTTGACTTAGGTTTAAAGAAAAAGGAAGGAATTTGTTGCTTCCTCTCATTACCCATGAAGAAAACCATGGGCTTCCTTTTGCTCCCCACACATGCAGTCTCGTCATTTATTTTTCAATTTGAGCACCAAATCCAGATCCAAAAACTCCAAGGATAAAGTTGCTGTGGCAGCTGAGGCGCAGAGCAAAGTGAGAAAATGTAGGCCACGGGAAACCTCTCATCACTCAGATGCCCTCACTTCCTCACACCCAGAGGTCACCCTTCACTTTGGGGCCCAAGAGACAGTGTCTGAGCTCCTGAACCACGTATCCAGGAGGCCAGCCTCTCATTGGATCCTCTACCCAAGGCATCCTGGGACGCCTCAGGAAGGCAAACCTGTGGGTCTCTCCATGGATGCTGCCACTCAGGAGCCCTGCCAGTCACTGGCCATTTCATCACCGGCTCCTCCCAGCCGCCCTGAGTCTGCTTAGACAAGGCACGTCCACATCAAGTCAACTTTTGAATCCTGGGCCCAGCGAGAAAAAGAAACCAATTTCCCCTCAACCTTGTCTCCCAGGAGCTGGGGCTGCTTCACAATCAGGTTAATCATTTTCCTTAGAGACGCAGCTCTGCCCAACAAGAGGAACTTCTGCATCTGGAACCAAAAAAGCTCCCCCCAACTCTGTCCCACCCGAGTCCGGCCCCACCTCAGTTCCTCTGATGGATCTTCCTCTCCACACCATCCTCACCCCTCTCAGGGCCAAGGACCTTCTGTTGTGGAGGGACTTACAAGCGCCCGGGGATGTTGTTGAAGGAGTCTGCCGAGCTGTGGATGGAGCTCAGCAAAGGTCCTGGCCATGGGAAGTCTTCTTTTCCATGGTTGATGGGAGGCCCTGGCCAAATAGCAGGTGCATTAGTCTGCTAGGGCCACCATAACAGAATATCCCGACTGGGTGGCTTACAGAACAGAAATTAATTTTCTCACAGTTCTAGAGGCTAGAAGTCCAAGATCAAGGTGTCAGTGGGCCTGGTTTCTCCTGGGGCCTCTCTCCTTGGCTTGCGGATGTCTGCCTCTTCACTGTGTCCTCACATGGTCCTTCCTCTGTATACACACATGCCTGGAATCTCTTTTTGTGTCTGTGTGTTCTCTTCTTATAAGGATGCCAGTCAGATTGGATTAAGGCCTACCTTAATGGCCTCATTTTAATTTAATCACCTCTTTAAAGGCCCTATCTTCATATTGGGGGCTTCAACATATGAATGAGAGGAGGGGACACAGTTCAGCCCATAATAACAGGAGAAGACCTGCCTGGCACACAAGTGATATTCCCAGTCAAATGGTGCAGGATGGCCCTCGTAGCAAAGCACCCCAGCTCTCTCCCGCTCCAGGGCAGGAGACCCCCGAGTAGTCTCCCTGGAGAGTAGGGGGCTGGGCAAAGGATGGCTTCCCCTTTCTCACCTTTCTTGTCTGTGCCATGGAATAAACTCTGTGCACCTAGGCCCTCGGAGCCCTGTCTTTTGATTTGCAAAAACCTGGTTTGGAAGTTTATAATAACCTCGATATTAATAATTTCTTCTCTTTGTATTCTTACTATAACAAGCCCACTAAAAGAAGAACCCAGAATGCAAGGGGAGAAAGAACAGCACAAAGATTAATATTTCAAGACCCCCTTCCTTTGTACTTTTTAATGTAGAGCTCTTCAAGACTCATGGTCCTAATTTTGGGGTCTAATTTCAGAGCATTCCCATTATACTTTTCTTAATGATGACCAAAGACCTGAGAAACAGGAAGTTGGAAACTTTGACCAAGACTAACTGTGAGAATGAAATCAGATAATGGCTGAATATCAAAGTGCCCGGCACAGAGCAGTACCTAAATCTAAACCTCTCTGCACCAGATTTGCTCATCTGTGAAATGGGGATAATTATTAGGTACACAGGTTATTTTAATGCAGAAATCTCATGCTTCACACATAGTACATGCTCAGTAAATATTCATTAAACTTTTTTAAAACCTTCTATTTTTTCAGGACTCTGAATTATGTCCAGTAGTGTCCAGATTTAGAGCAATGATTACAAGAGCAGCACTGTAATTCCTTGGGGTTTATAGAGTGTATAATTTCTCCTTTCCCTGGAGGCCTTAGTGTCAAGTCTTCAAATCAAGTACTACTTGGTTTTATTTTATACATATTTTTTTCTCTTTCAGACTACAAAGGCAGAAGTAGTGACTCCAGAATTTCTATAAAAGAGGTGTCAATTGTATTAAAAAGATTAGTCCAGGGGACTTGAAGATGCATTTACATAAAATATAGCTGTTTTACACATTCATATGCAGGTTTTTGTGTGAACATGTCTTGATTTCTCTGGGATAAATGCCCAGGAGTATAGTTGCTGGGTTGTATGGTAGCCGCATGTCATTTTTTTAAGAAACCACCAAACTGTTCTCCGGAGTGGCTATGCCACTCGACATTCCCACCAGCAATGAGCAAGGGACCCAGTTTTTTCATATCCTTGCCAGCATTTGGTAGCGTTGTCACTACTTTTTATTTTAGCCATTCTGATAGGTGTGTAGTGATGCCTCACTGTGGTTTTAATTTGCCTTTCCCTAATGGCTACTGATACTGAACATATTTTCAGATGTTTATTTGCCATCTGTATGTCTTCTTCAGTGAAATGTCTCTTCATGTCTTTTACCCATTTTCTAATTGGATTCTCTGTTTTTTTATTATTGAGTTTCAAGAGTCCATTATATATTCTAGATATTAGTCCTTTGTCAGATATGTGGTTTGCAAATTTTTTCTCTCACTCTGTAATGTGTCTTTTCATCCTTTTCCCAGGGCCTTTTGCAGAACAAAAATTAATTTTGATGAAGTCCAATTTATCAATTTTTACTCTTATGAATTGTGTTTTTAGTGACAAGTCTAAGAACTCTCTACTTAGCCCAAGATCCGGAAGCTTTTACCCTATGTTTCTTTCTAAAAGTTTCATGGTTTTATATTTTACTTTTACATCCATGATCCATTTTAAGTTAATTTTTGTATAAGATGTACAGCTTAAGTCAAGGTTCAATTTTTTAGCCTATGGATGTCCAATTGCTACAGCACCATTTGTTGAAAAGTTTATCTTTCCATCATTGAACTGCTTTTGTACCTTTCTCCAAAATAAGTTGGACATATTTGTGTGGGCTTACTTCTGGGCTCTCTGTTCTGTTCCTTCACCATTATCACACAGTCTTGATTACTCTGTCTCTTCCATTCTGCTGTTGAGTCCACTCACTGAGTTTTTTGTTTTCATTTTGTACTTTTCAGTTCATTTGTTTCTTCTTTGCATGCTTCTATTTCTTTTCTGAGACTTTCTGTTTCTGTGCTGAGGTTTTCTATTTTTTTTTCACTTTTTTCAAGGGTGTTCATAATTGCTGTTGAAATACATTTTATCATGGCTGCTTAAAATCTTTGTCAGATAATTCTAAAAATCACTGTCATCCCAGTGTTGACATCTATGTTCATTCAGTTTGAGATCTCCCTGGTTCTTGGTATGATGAGTGGTTTCTGATTGAATCTTAGACGTGTTCATATTATGTTATGAGACTGGATCTTATTTAAACCTGTTTTAGCTGGCTTTCTCTGACACAACTCTAGCAGGTGAGAGAGGAATGCTGTCTCATGACTCCTGGGTGGAGGTAGAAGTCCAGGTTCCCTCAGCCAGTGAAAAGGGAGGGCAGTGTTCTTTGTTACTGCTGGGCAGGGGTGGGAGTTCCAGGTCCTCACATGGTCATCACTGACACTGTGATGGGGATGGCCTCAACACTGCTGTGTGATGGTGAAAGTCCTGACTCTTCTCTAGGCCTCCTCTGATACCACCCCAGCAAGGAGGGGGATGGGTACCTAATTACTACTAGGTGGAGGTAGAAGTCCAGGCTCCCCATGTGGTCTTTACCCAAGAACCCATAGTAAGTTGTGGAGCTGGGACTCAGGCCCAAGTATCTTAGTCTCCAAAGTCCAAGGTCTTAACTGCTCCATCATAATGCTAGAAACTGTGATTATAACTCTACACAAGTACTTTTATATATGGCCAAAGACTGGGGAGTTATGGAAGCCTGAGAATAGTAATTCTGCTGGAGGGAAATATGATGACCCTTTTTATTTAAAAAATATTTTAAAGTACTTTTGCCTCCAGGGAAATGGAGTAGACATACCGTTCTCTATTCCTCCCACTAGGTACTTCTAAAAACTCTGGATATTATATGTAAACCAAACATAAGAAAACTCTGAAAGGTAGAGAGAAGAAGGCAAACAGGCTAGGCACCTCAGGGCCTCAGGAGTGACCTCAGGAGTGACAGTGGTGTGTCCTCTGGTTTATTCTTAGTCTTCATAAGCCTATATTTCCTCATCTATGAAATGTATATACTAATAGTACCTCATGAGGTTAAGAGGATTCAGGGAGAAAATTAATGTTAAATACTTGTCAGAGGGGTTGGCCTGTAGGAAGTGCTTAATGTTAGAACCATCACTGTTATTAACTGTCATATACAATTGTGGGTCCAAGCACTGGCTTTTAATGCAAGGAAATCCCTGTTGCCCATGAGTTGTTTTACCATTTTCAAGTTTTCCATTTCCATTTGGATTGATTCCACTAACATCTGTGAGGTTGTAGATTTTGAAGCTTTTTTCTAAAGGTTTTGTTGTCCAACTGCTCTAAATGACAGTCTACTGGCTCCATCAGAATGATCTGGAGCCCTTGTTACAATTACAAAGTTCCAGGACCCATCAACCTACTGAATCAGAAAGTTTTTGGTAGACTCAATGTAATCCCTTTCATTCTTAACATTCCTGGACTGTTTCCGCTTTGCTTATCCTTTTGCTTTCTTACAGACTTCCATGATTTAGAATGCTTCTTTCTTACTTGTTTCTGAAATTCTGGTTGAATAAAACTTCCTTCAAGTGAAGCATAAATTCTCCTATCCAGATTCCTTAAAAACAAATCAAGTAATGGCATTAACATTCTGTTTTATTTCCATTTGAAGGCTTAATTATGTAAATTAAATTTTTTTTTTTTTTTTTTTTTTTTGCTGTACGCGGGCCTCTCGCTTTTGTGGCCTCTCCCGCTGCGGAGCACAGGCTCCGGACGCGCAGGCTCAGCGGCCATGGCTCACCGGCCCAGCCGCTCCGCGGCATGTGGGATCTTCCCGGACCGGGGCACGAACCCGCGTCCCCTGCATCGGCAGGCGGATTCTCAACCACTGCACCACCAGGGAAGCCCTAAATGATTTTTAATAACATTCAAAAGTTGAATTAAGTGAGACCTCAGATCCATCATCTTTCATCTATTTGGGAAGGCTCATATTACCGGCCACTCTAAAATATCTTAATGCCATAATACCTATGCTGAATATTTTCCATTTGTCCTTCCACATCCATTCACCTCTCTTTTTCATCCTGCTGAGGGCTTCAGGAGATTGACCTTTACGGATTGCATTAACTAACCTCTGGCTGTTGGACTGGTTCAGCGGGAAGCACCCCAGGAAATCAGAGAGTGAGTAGAACTCATCAAGGTCAGGATATTCATTTCCTGTTCCCTTTCTGCTGGGTCACCATGGATTGACTGTGTCTCCCTTTGAAAGGTCATAGCTCTACAAATGGCAGGTAGCTATTTCCTACAGCTGACTCTCTGGATTCTATCTGGGTCCCCCCTAGAAATGGTACCATTGTTGCTAGTCCTGGGTACTACACCATGCCCTGTTAACTTCCCTTGACACATCACACCTTTGAAAATATCCCCTTTATTAAGCACTCCTGACCATGCTAAAGATTAAAACCTTGACTGACAGAATATCCTACCCAATTCTGTGTTTTCTTTCAACATTCCAAGGGCAACTTCCATAAGCTTTTCATTTTAGAAAGCGAACAAATGTGTGATCAACAAGTTTACCTTTAAACAAGTCAACAAGTTGACCTTTAAACAAGTATCAACAGGACTTCTCTAAGAGAGGAGGTACAATTAGTAAAATGAGCATGTGGAAAATATTCAATACTTAGCCTCAATTGTTATCAAAACAAAAATTAAGCAACAATGAACTTTGTTTTCTGCTAGTCAATTCCCATTATGCTGGCAAAAATATAAAAGATAATGAGATTACTAGTTCTGGTGAGGATGCAGGGACTGGTACACTCATACTTTGTTAACAGGTATAACCCCTGGAAACTGTGTTAATTGATACAACTCTTACAAAGCCACTCAGCAATATATTTTGAAAATCATTCACTGTTCATACCCTTTGACACAATAATTCTGCCTCTGATAGTTCATCTAAGAGGAGATAATTTATAAAAATTAACGGGCTATATTAATGTTTAAGTTAATTAGATAATTATTTAAAATAAAGCAGAAAACAAGATTGGAAACGACTTAGATGTCTACTGATTGGAAAACTGTTGAGTAAAGAAAATGATAACTAAGAAAATTAATGATAAGAAAATTAAAAATGAGAGGAGGGCTTCCCTGGTGGCACAGTGGTTAAGAATCTGCCTGCTAATGCAGGGGACATGGGTTCGAGCCCTGGTCTGGGAAGATCCCACATGCCGCGGAGCAACTGGGCCCGTGAGCCACAATTACTGAGCCTGCGCGTCTGGAGCCTGTGCTCTGCAACAAGAGAGGCCGTGATAGTGAGAGGCCTGCGCACCACGATGAAGAGTGACCCCCTCTTGCCACAACTAGAGAAAGCCCTCGCAAAGAAACGAAGACCCAACACAGCCAAAAATAAATAAATAAACAAATGTGGGGTTTAAAAAAAAAAAAGAGAGGAAATTCTTAGGGTATAATGCTAAGTTCAAAAGCATACTTCAAAACTGTAATGATGCTATAACTATGTAAAATGATAAATACATGTGATCAAGGACTAAAATGGAACCATTAAAATAAAAAGAATTGATTTTTAAGATGATAGAATTATGGTTGAGTATTTCTTCATTTCACTGATTTTGTCTATATTCCTAATTTTTAAGGGGTCAGAGGATACCTCACTAAGATAATAATACATATACAATATAGTATGTATTACAGCAATATAATATACTCTATTATACACCATTATATACCATACTACATGGTATTACATTTGGCACTTACCTATAGCATGGATGCAATGTAATCCTCATTTCATACATGAGGAAACTGAGGCTCTGAGAGGTTAAGTAAACTGGCTCAAGAACACCATGTAAATAAGAAGTGGAGCAGAGAGTCAAGCATAAAGCCTGCAGTAGCACTGTTTGCTATAAGATCTGGCCCCTGACCCAATGCACCCTTCTACAGGCTTTCTTCCCCTACTTTCATAGTACAGTTCTTGACTGTTCTCCTCTGACCGTCCCTGTTGAATCCCAAGAGCATGAGCCTGGAATGAAGGCATTTCCACAGTTCTATTCTTGGCTTTCCCCCTCTTTAGACTTCATCCCTTAGAACACTGAGCTATCCCCAGAGCTGTAACTCCATCTCTCTGTAGATCCAGACCCCTTCGTTCTCTTGCATTTGAAACCTGCATTTCCAATTGCCTGGTAGGCCTTCACATATGTTGGCATCTCAACCTAAACACATCCAAGACCAGAGCATCCTCTACCTTCAGAATACTTTCTTACCCCCTAACCTTCAACCTCCACTATGATACCATCATTCTCCCCGGTGACCCAGGTGTAAAACCTCTTTGAATTCCTCCCTGTTCCTCCCTCACATTCCATCACTTGCCAAGGCACGTAGATTCCAGCCTCACTTTGCTGATTGCATCCTTCCCCACCTTTTCTACTCCCACTACCTCTCTCCAAGTGCTGGTCTCATAAACTTTCAACTGGACTGTCATAATCCTCACAAGTCGTTTGGACTCATAAATTCTTACCACTAGTTTTTGCATCAGAAGTACACACACACACATATTCCCAGGCCCAAGGCACACCTACTGAATCAAAACCTTCAGAAGTGCAATAAAGTTGGGAATTTCTTTTTAATCTCCAAGTGATTCTGATATGTAGACAGGTTGAGGAGCCCCTGACTTACTGATTCCTTGCCTCTAGTTTTTTCTTGAAGCACCCTCTTCCCCAAATATTGATCCAGGTTGTACATTGCTTTCAGAAGTGTTTCTAAAGCATCTGCTTATATTATTCTTTTCAAAGAACTCCAATGGCTCCCCACTGCCCCAGCAGCACCTTCCTGCTATCAGGTGTTATGACGGAAGGGGGGTGGGAGGAATCCTCTTCCTTTCAAGCAGAACTTCTCAGCCTTTAATAAACGATTATACAGTATGAATTTTCAAGAAGGAGAGATATATGTATAGTTCCCAAATTTATCTGACCATGGAACCTTTCTTTTGTGAAACATCTCATTGCTCTAGGGTTCTAAGAAAGCCTTTGGGAAAGGCTAGCACGGGATAAATTCCAAACTCCTAAACCTGGCCCAAGTCAGCCTGTGGTCAAACGCCAGTCTGCCTTTCCAGCCTTGCCACGCACCGCTTCCAAATACCCTACCCAGAATGAGCCATTCACTCTTCTGTCAACACATCTTGTTCCTTCTCTCTTGAAGTAGAAAGGGCTTTATCATGACAGTCAAACAGGAGTCCACCACTCTGGGTTCTTGTCCTCTCAATCACAGGCCCATTTCTATTTACAAACTAAAATGTATGTTTATGCAATTTAAACTGACCTTTAACTAGAAAAAAAAGGCCAGGTTTCCCTTCTGTACCAAAGAATGGTATCCACGATGCATGTGTACACACGCTCACATGCACGTTCACAAATGTGTACACACTACAGAAGTCTTGATTATTTGGTGCTGCAGGGTATGGAACTGACTTTTGTCCTTGATATTCTTATTTGTTTACTAGAGAAACTTATTGGATTGTTGGGAAATAATGACATAAATATTACCAGGAGTTACCCAGATAGACTCCATAAAGTTATCTTCTTCCATTCAATCTCTGCAAAGTTGAGACCATCAGACAAATAACTCCTTGACTTCTGGGTCACAGTGACCACTGAAAACAACTCAAGGATTAAAAGAGGAATTTCAGAGTTTTCTTTCTTTCTTGTGGTTAATCAAATCCTCAGGATATTTGAAATTTGATCTCCCTCAAACCCTAAGTGCAGTGACTTCTTGGGACAACTGAGCCACTCTTGTTTAGAACCAGGCTCCTTAGATAAGCACCCATGATAAGGAAATTAGGCAACGTGTATGAGTGCTTCCATCACGTGAAACAGAAACCAAATTACAGTGCCTAAAACAAGCAGCTTATTTCCCTTACACAAGAATTGTGGGGATGGCACTCCAGGTTAGCCATCCAAGGGTCGTTGATACCATCAAGGACCAGATTCCTCCTAACTTTCTGCTCTGCCATGATTAGCGTGTAACTTCTGCCCTCATTATGTCCATGCTCCAGTAAGAAAGAAGGAGGGAGAACAAAGAACTAAAGGCACTGGCCAGCTCTTTATGGGGAAAACAGTGGCTTTTCTGAAAGCCCCATCAATGAGGCTTCCACTGAAATCACACTGACATTACATGACTACCCTGGCAGCAAGGAAGTCTGGGGAATAGAGCATTATAGCTGGCAAGTAGCCGCTCACCTCAAATAGGTTCTTTTTGTAAGGAAAGGAAAAAAGGGGGGATAGATATTCGGTAATCAGTGGGAAGTGTCTGATGTAAAGGAAGCACCAAGCTACCTGCACCAGCAGGCAAAGTCCTTGTAATTTCTATATGATATAACCCCCAAAATCAGGCATCTAAAAAGCATCTAAATAAATGTGTGGCTCTGTTTACCTGCCTGTATTGCAATATGCACACACACCCAGTTTATCTTCAGGAGTTCCTTCTCTATATATAACATTTAGCAAATTGCTTACATAAGGATTACTGAACATTCCTGAGATCTTCTAGTCACTAAACATTTAAAATAAACTTTCAGCAAATGAAACATAAAGCATAGTGTGTTCTGAAAATTGAAGTTGTTATAAAAGCTGATCTGGAAGAACTCCTTTTGCCCAGGGACAAAAAGACTGATAGACATTTGAGTGACAAGTTTTTTAGTGAATACCACTAATTCATGCATAGACACACAGCATGAAGAGGGGAAGAACTGTCTTCCTTACCTTGCTGTTACTGAATCCACTATAGTTTTTTAGTAGAAAATGTTTTAAAAGAGTCCAGTGTGAGCTGACCATGTATTAAATGACTTGGATTTAAGAATTTGGGCAAGCTTCAGACATAACTTCCTAACAAGGCAGACAAAAGAAATGTTAACAGCAAATAACTGGGCCAGTGAAAAGGAATGACTCATTCTTTCTGTAAAGATCCAAAAGAAATAATCATTAAAGACACACTCATTGGGACTTCCCTGGGTGGTGCGGTGGTTAAGAATCCACCTGCCAACACAGGGGACCTGGGTTCGATCCCTGGTCTGGGAAGATCCCACATGCCACGGAGCTACTGAGCCCGTGTGCCGCAATTACTGAGCCTACGTTCTAGAGCCTGCAAGCCACAACTACTGAGCCCGCGTGCCTAGAGCCCGTGCTCTGCAACAAGAGAAGCCACTGCAATGAGAAGCCCGCGCACCGCAACACAGAGTAGCCCCCACTCGCCACAACTAAAGAAAGCCTGTGTGTAGCAACGAACTGTCACTGTGTGACCCAACGCAGCCAAAAATAAATAAATAAATTTATTTTTTTTTAAAAAAGATACAATCATTTTCCAAATTGCTTTATTGCAGTTTCATGCAAGGCTTTCAGGAGCTTTGCACTCATGTGGTGTGACAGCCAAGCCAAGAGAATTGAGCTGGCATCCTTCTCCCTCTGTGACTCAGGCCGGGTAGCTCTTTCAACAGCACTTGTTAATCTTGTTAAATGATAAGTGCCTCTTGGTTTTATGAACCATGCTCACTTTCCCTTCCAGCCCTCACTGACCTTGCTTTGTGTGGCTTGAATGTCATCTCATGAAAGTGGTGTACAGTTAATTCTAGGACAACACCAGGCTGAAGAGTGTGTGTGTGCGGCTTGCATCACAGGGGAGAGGCACAGGGCCAAGGGTCGATATCAGATGCCCATTGAATTGATTTTAGATCTATCTGTGACCAAATATCATTTAGAGATTGAATTTTGGTGACCTGGATGTTGCATTCTGTCTTTGTTTTTTAGAAGAAGAAAATAAATTTATCCTAGGGTTGGTTCAGCTGAGTGGAGATGCACCACACATGAGAGCAGAAAATGTATTTAGTTGGCCCAGCAGCACCTATAAAACTGCTAGATGCATGTACCCTATAATCAAGCAATTTCACCTCTAAACAGTCAAATGCTTTGATTTTTCACAAGAATGTGTCCTAATTTTTCTGGTGAGTATAGATTACTTTTTGATACTGAATTCAGCTTTCGGAAGAGACAGATGTCCTAGAAGAAGTGGATTCCAAACGCAGTGTCCAGAGATTGAATATAGGCACCTCGATGTCCTAAAACAACCCACCTTTTAAGTGCTCCCTAAAATAGGGCTTATTTTCATTGGGTCCCATGCACGATGCCCAGCTGAGAAATGACCGCAGAAAGGCAAGTCAGAATTGTCAAAGGGTCAATAGGGAGCATGAAGAATTCCAAAATATCTCCTCTCCCTCCCATCACTCCAATCCCTACCACTCAGCAGTGACCTTCCACACTTATTCCTGCTTCTGCCTTCATAAAGCCCGTCGCGTATGGAGAAAACGTTCTTCAATAAAATCCTGGAGTTCAGAAAGAAGTTATTTGTCCCCTGATCCAAATACAAACCATTTACTCCAGGAAACAACTAAGTTTCTCTGAAACCATGCTCATTTTCAAGAGGATGGCATTAGAAATATACTATGCTCCAGATACACATCCTCCCAATTTGGCTCAGTGTAATAGATGAGTTTGAGCATGTACTCTAAGCAAGAACCGTACTTGGCATCATGAGTTCTCCTGAAGTTGTAAATTACATTTTTTTTTTCCTTTGGCTGAGCCACGCGGCTTGTGGGATCTTAGTTCCCCAACCAGGGATTGAACCCCGGCCTGTGACAGTGAAAGTACCTAGTCCTAACCACTGAACCGCCAGGAATTTCCCCTGCAGTTGTAAATTACTTTTTAACATCTACATATTTGCTTTGCTTTGTGAATTATTTAGAGCATTGTTATTCTGTGGGCTGTAGAGTAAGTTTCTAAGACGGCTTTATGTGTTATGAAAATGGGCAAAGTGTGTTGAAATATCCATAGATAGAGTATGTGACATGGGAAAAAAACCTGTTAACATTAAGGGTCAACAATAGTGACGTAATCAGTTCAGCAGCCAGAATGACCTTTATTCATATCCCAGGTAGAATCCTTTAATCCTTCTGGCTCAGAGGACACATTTGGTCTGCTGGGAAGTTTACGTGTCCTGTTGCTGAATTTTATCCCTGCTGACTATTTTTGCAAAGAGCCCTTAATACCAAGATGTTGTTCCAGCCTTTTGGAACATGTTTTTTTATACAAATAAAGATAGTGAGGGGTTAAAACAGAATTTCTCTATTGTGTTTAAAGAGGGGATTTCACCAAACTTCAGAACAAGAATGTGAAACCAGTTAATCCCCCTGGAATGAAAAGTCTAAAGGATAATGACTTCTGTTGCCTGGACTCTTTCAGACAAAAAGAGAATTGCAAATAGGGGGAAATATGTATTCTACATCATCCAAAATAAAACTTATCATCCTTGGATTCCTTCCTTACCTAAGCCTGGTCTTTAGAATTAAGAAATCTAATTATGTAATGTGGGAAATGGTTTTTAAATATCTTTAAAAGATCATGTATATGTATAAGCCCAAAAACAGTGATGGAAAAAATGTTCTGTTGCCACTGGGTTTTCTCTTTCCCCTCTAGGAGCAGCCTGGACTCCTTTTACCTCCTCTTCTGCCCTCCTGGTTCTTCACAGTGTTGGACTGTCTTCCAGACCCTCTGAAGAGCACTCAGGGCCCACCCTGCTCACATATGTTAAACTCCCCTCTCCTTCTTTACCTTCTTCCCAAGGTGTCACCTGCTTTTCCCTCAGGCCCTTATCTAATTAACACCTCACTCCTGTGACTGGCAGAGCACAGAACTGGTTGGCCTTGCCCTGTATTTTATAGCCTTTCTTCCATCTACTCAATTCTCTTGCCCTGAACTCCAAAGGGGTTGGCCTTTTCCAGGCCAACATGAGAATTTCAGCACAGGCTACCTTGTACTGGAATTCAAACCCAGTCATTATCCCTCAGCATCTAGTCTGGATACTTAAGATTTTTACAGGCAGGATTTCATATTCAAATACAGTAGGCAACCCAAAATTATCATTCTTTTGATGCTGTTTTTAAGAAATGCACCAATACCAGGCAAACACACACACACACGTACACACTACCTTAGAAATAACTAAATAACAACCATTATTGTCACTGTTATTATTATTAGGCTATCATCAACAGTTTCTATGAAGTAATAGCTAAGACAGAATAGTTGAGCAGTTAAGAACTCTGATTCTGGAGCCACACTGCCAGGGTCAAATTTAAGCTCTGCTACCTGACCTAGTTTGGCAAGTGAACTAATTTCTCCATGCCTCAGCTTTGTCATCTGTAAAATGGGGCTAATAAAAGGGCCTACCTCTTAGGGTTATCACGAGGGTTAAATGAGTTAATATTTGAGCAGACCCAGAGGTGCACTTCAAGGGAGAACTTGCTGCCCAGAAGCAGGGAGGATGGGAAGCAGACAAACTCCAGCTCTCAGTAACTCCAGTGTGCCTCAGCTACACAGCAGCCTTGCCCAAGGCCATGCCCTTCCTGGAGGAACCCACATTTGGTGCTTGAACGAGGTGGGGGTATAAAGGCAGGCCATTCCAGTCCTATGCAGGACACTCTGACAGGCAGCACATGCCTCAAGCCCCTGCCTGGTTCCCAGACTCCCTGAGCCTATAGTGCAGTTTGACTTCTTGCTTTCTCTGCCTCCTCTTCAAAGGTGTTAATCCCTAATAAGCATCTTACACCCCAAACTCTGTCTCCACTATAGCTTCCAATGAACTCAACCCGAGACAGCATTTGTCAAGTATTTAGAAAGGTACCTGGAGCTTGGTGAACATTCTATAAGTACTTGTTAAATACAATTAAATAAGTAATCGGGAAAGGCAGCACCTTCATTGTTCACCCCTCTTAGAGAAGAAGCTATAGTTAATGTTCAATATCAGGTTACTTTAAAGAGCCTAAGAGTCTATCTAATCAGGATGAGGAAACAATAATACTGCTAATAAAGCTATTGACATTGCTATGCTTGTGCTTTGGGATTTTTTTTTTCACTATTATCTTTCCTGTACTTGATCTTACCAATTCAACTTTTCATTGCTTATAAGTTACATTTAAACTTTAGATTCAACAACCTTGCCTAATGTCTCAGACGAATTTATATGTAACCCATATGGCATCTAGAATCAAGACTTCTCAGTGGTGGAAAGGACATCTCAGGGCAGAGTCTTTATATGTCAACCCAAATAGGATTGTTCTCAGGCTGTGTAACAGGGAAATGAGTGGACTCTGGCCTTGGGACCCTGGAGTCCTCAACAGCTCTGAGGTTTTATTTCATCTGCAGATCTGCGGCTGTGCATTATTCATTAATTAATTCATTCACTCATTCATTCAGTCAATAAATCTTTGCTCCCAATTTCACTTCACTTAATGAATTAGAAAGACAAGAGTCTGCTCTCAAGGCTCTTACCCTCTGATATGGAAAGACCACACCAGGTAATAAACAAGACAATTAAAGATTGAGGTAACATGTGGAGAAGATGAGGATGCGCTAAAAGAACCCTGGCAGGGGCGTATATTAGGGAAGGTCTCTCACAGAAGGTGACATGTGAGTGAAGAATTTAAGAATGAGAAACCAAAATGGGCTTCCCTGGCGGCGCAGTGGTTGGGAGTCCGCCTGCCGATGCAGGGGACACGCGCAGTGGTTGAGAGTCCGCCTGCCAATGCAGGGGATACGGGTTCGTGCCCCGGTCCGGGAGGATCCCACGTGCCGCGGAGCGGCTGGGCCTGTGAGCCATGGCCGCTGAGCCTGCGCGTCCGGAGCCTGTGCTCCGCAACGGGAGAGGCCACAACAGTAAGAGGCCCGCGTACTGCCAAAAAAAAAAAAAAAAAAAAAAAAGAATGAGAAACCAAAAAAGTGCCTGGGGAAGCACGCTCCAGGCAGGAGGACCAGCAAGTGAAAAGACCCTGAGGAATGAGTGTGCTCGGCTGTTGGGAAAACCCCACGGAGGCCAGTTTTGGCTGAAGAGTAGTGAGAAAGGGAGAGGAGTATGGCCTCCAAGTGAAGGTGGAGAGAGAGGGCCAGACCCCACAGGGCCTTAAAAGCCATGGAAAGGAATTAGGGTTTCATCCTAAATACCATGAGAACCCAACAGGTGATTTTAAAAAGGGTTGATGGTACATGATTTATGTTTTTAAAAGACCATGCTGACTTAACATGAACTCAACATTGAAGAAGGGAGTTGAATTACAGTTTACAGAAGATGTGGGTACTCTCAGATTCCTGGGCGATACCTTATTTTAGCACTGTGTAGTAATTTCTAAGGGCTTTTGGGTGAACTGTGGCTGTTTTATAAGCTGCTATCAGGGCACTGAGAATAAATGACATTGTAGATTAAAACTATCCACTAGACCTAAAGAAACACTTATCCTGCCCTTATTTAGAAATTCCACCTTCTTCTCACTAAGCTCAGCCCTTCTTATTTCTAATTATAGAATATCACCTGACATTGGATAATCTGTATAAATCATCTAAAGCCAACCGTTAGTTGAGCTTCTCTAGAATAACTGTTAGCTGTATCACTTTGGCTTGAAATGGGATGACACATTTTCTGGCCTGTCCTGGCTATGGCACCAGTCTGTCAACAGTGACTAAGAGAGAAAAGGATGCATACTGGCCTCCTGAAAAACAGCAACTCCTGCCTTCCAGAGAAGGACCATTTGTAAATGCAATGTGTTTATCTGTTTTAAATTTTCTCTTTCAGGCTCCTGAGAGTCTACTCACTGAAGACATGCTGTGGAGGAGGAGCCTGCTCAGGAGGAGAGCCCAGAGCCAATGGAAGGAGTGGGGAGGAGTCTGGGCCAGCAGTGAAGTGGGGGAGCCTATCCAGGGGAGAAGCTGGCATTACTGGGGAAAGTGCCCATGAGGCTGATGTGTAAAGTGGGCATAACTGGCCGGGAATCGAGTTGTGTGAGGGAAGATTCCAGACCAGTGTCAAGGAGAACACCTGTTAGCAGAGAAAGTGTCAAAGAATAAAAATTTAATACTTGTATCTCTGCCTCACTCATCTAAAAAAAAGTATGAGGTTCTTCTCTTCTCTTGATTGGAGTTTTTGCTGGCATTAAAATCAATGGAATCAAAAACAAGCACAGACAACGACTTTGCTTCCTCTCCCGAAGTTACTTTTATCTATTCCTGGTATTAAAATGAGGATTGGCTTTTAAGAAAAGGTGAAATTTTCCCTCCTTCCCCACTCCAACTGGCCTTACACACACACACACACACACACACAAACACACACACACATACACACACACACACACACACACACACCAGGCAATCTTGAAAAATCATGCCTAACACCAAAGCCCCTTGAATTTATAGAGTTCCAATTAATTCTTAAGTTTAAGAGCAACACTGAGCCAACCAAGGCCAAGGTTGTGAATGAATGAAATGTGATGAGTTTAATCAGTGTAGATTACCAATTTGAACTTCTGCAATTTTTTTTTTATTTTTTTTTATTTTTTGCGGTATGCAGGCCTCTCACTGTTGTGGCCTCTCCCTTTGCGGAGCACAGGCTCCGGACGCGCAGGCCCAGCGGCCATGGCTCACGGGCCCAGCCACTCGCGGCATGTGGGATCTTCCCAGACCGGGGCACGAACCCGTGTCCCCTGCATCGGCAGGTGGGCTCCCAACCACTGCGCCACCAGGGAAGCCCTGAACTTCTAAAATTTAAAACATTTTCTTCAACTCTTCAATTAATCTTTCTCTATGGAATAAATTAATCATTTGAACAATTCAGGCCTAAAAATTAACATGTACCAGATAAACTAAATTTAGATAGAAAATGTGTTATCTGATTGGAGGTGGAATGAAACCAGCCTCTGAATTCAAAACACTTTATTTTTATTTTCTGGGCTATGCTGCCACGTTGGCAGCGGAGCTCTTAGACCCATTCTGAATATTGTCAGATGGAACAGGCAGTGTGCAGGGAGGAATCTACAATATGAGGAAGTAGAGATGCCCTGAAGAAACTCATATGGAAAAGGAGGGCAAGTATTTTAAGTACAAATACGTGTATGGTTGTTTGGGCCTTTTTTAAGAAAGTAAAAAAAGATAATAATGACAACTAAAACGAAGCCCAGCTCAATAAAGAATTGTTGAATAAATAAATGAAGTCTGTTTTCTCTGACTCTCTTTGGTTACTCAAATTCGGATGCCAAGTATAAATTCCCAGGTCCCTCCTGGATGGTGGTTTGTTCAGAAGCTGTCTGTGTTAATCCCTCCTCTGTGCGGTTCACCTTTTAAGAAACCTAGAAATCTGTGTCACTCAAACACATTTCCTCTAAAAATCAAATGACCACCTGGCAGCCTGCCTCCTGAG
Organism: Physeter macrocephalus; assembly: GCF_002837175.3. Taxonomy (NCBI): domain Eukaryota; kingdom Metazoa; phylum Chordata; class Mammalia; order Artiodactyla; family Physeteridae; genus Physeter; species Physeter macrocephalus. The sequence continues at coordinate 79,412,390 of NC_041225.1, forward strand.
TTTTCCTGCCCATTAGTCAGGATTTCCATCAGACTGTTAAATCTGAATCTTTGTCTCCTTCCACGCAGCCAAGCCACACGAGTTTCCATGAAACTACCAAAGTAAGAAATCCATTATGCCACTTGACACCAAGAAAGTAAAATCACAGAGGCAATAAAAAGGAGGACTATAAACCAGCAGATGAAAACAGAAACGTCAAGCATAATGGGAACAGTGAAATGAGGCCCGGGGCTCCGCCACGTAGGCCTGTCCCATTCCTTACTGGTACAAGGCTGGCTGAGCACAGATCTGCCTCTTGGAATTGCTGAAAGGTAAGGTTGGAGAGGAGGCACAGAAGCACATCCTTGGCTCTCAGTCCCAGCACAAAGCCCTGTATCTTAAAATATCTTTCATTCATGCTGCCAGTTCCAAAGACTGGAAGCAGCATTCTTTTGTGCTTCTTTCTGGGCGAGGGCTCTTGCTACCTTCCACAGGAGTGAGCCAGCTCGGGATGCACTCCTGTGACATCTCAGACATGATAAAGGGCCCACAGTGACATCCCCAGGGTAGGAAGCAGTGCATACCTTTGAAGCCCTGAACTCCTCCTGGGAAATGGGCTCATTATTACCCTTTTCAGTCTGGAGGTTTTCTGCAATCAATCCTTCCTGAGCTAAGTAATTAAAACGCAAGCAGGAGTCTGGTTCTAGCTTCCTTATAAATAAACTGAAAATAATGAAATGTTAGCTACTGGCATTGACTGCCAAGTTTTATGGTTGTCCCCTAATTACACTGGTACAACACAACTTTTTGTGTGTGTCTAAAATAATTATTTGATAACCGTGACCATAGTTCCTAGAATAATTAAGAATTTTAATCATGTATTGAAATACAGAAAAATAGCTTGATAACTGTTTGCCCTCCTACCTAATGAGGTAACCAAAGAATGCTGAGTTTGTATATTTTCTGCCTACGTGAATATTTATCCTGAGCAGAGACTGGCCTGACTAAAACAATTATGGAGAGTTGAAAGCCTGACCAGCCTGTAAAATGGTGCATTAGCTTTTTCCTCAAAGTGGGCTGCAGCCACCCTTTGGGGTCTGGGGCAGGGAGGGAATCAAGCCACAAGATGAACAGGGTAAACATTTAGATGCTTCAATTTTGCTGTATTTATGGGTGTGGGTAGCACATTATGTTTATATCAAAAATAAACATGGCAATATTGTTGAACAGAGTGCAAAAGTCACACAAATTTCTCAATATTACAGACATTTTAAGCTGCCAGCCACATCCACAGGGGTCCTCACAGGTCCTCCTTCATTGTAGGGGTTCTCTGTGGAAACATTTGTAAAGTGCTCCCATAATATCAGGAAGCAATGACTTGCCAAATAAAAAGGCAAAAGTTTCTAACTCCAGATAGATCGGATGGATTTCATATCATATATATGAGTAACAGGAATCTTAAAGCACCTTTTAGATAACTGGTTCTCCACTGGGGGCAAGTTTTCCCCACCCCACTCAGGGACATTTGACACTTGTCAATGTCTGAGGAATTTTTGGTTGTCACCACTTCGGGGAGCGGCTACTGGCATCTAGTGCTCAACATCCTACAGTGCACAGGACAGCTCCCTACCACAAAGAATTTATCAGCCTAAAATATCAATAGCACTGAGGATGAGAAACCCTGCTGCTACCAATGTGTATATATATGAAGAAAACAAGTGGTCTGAAAGTCAAAGGCGGGCCTCGGGGGTCGGGGCCCACAGTCACAGTGTAAAGGAGGAAGGCACATATCTACCCGGACCAGGGCAGGAGACAAAACCAACCTCTGGGAACAGGGGTTCAGCTGGTGACCAGACCAGGCAGAATGCGTTTAGAATTCGGGCCATGAAAAGAGCTGCTGTGCAGTCTTTGCAGACTTGCTTTGGTGGGACGGTGGAAGGGGCTGCCATGCTTGTGGTCAGAGATATGCCAGCTCCTCCAGACAGCTGCCTTAATCCTCCCAATGGGAGTGACTCTCCCCACTCAGTGCTCAGGTTGTAGATCTGAGGCCTTTATTATCTTACCCACTGCATTCTACATTGGTCCCCAGAGTGAGTTGTGAGCTTCTTCAGGACAAGACCCATATGCATTTTCATATATCTATTCTTGGTCCAGGGTATCACAGCACCTAGTAATGCTCATAACATGGCTGCCGAATTGACGTCAATGCCATATTCTCCCCCCAGTATTAGAAATTCTGCATGCCTACATTTGAATAACACATATTAAATGGAAAGGAGAGAAGGATGTGATCTACTATTTTCATCTGGGAAGATCATTTAGCAAAGTCTATCTTCAAAGACCTGTGTATATTTCTTTTTCGATGCTGACTTTCTTTAGCCTTTTTAGTAGTTTCTAGCAGTAATACAGTTCACTGTTGCATTTCATAAAAGGGTCACAATCTTGGTTAATGTTTTTTAGACAATAATGCCCATAATCAAAGCCCAGAGCAAAGTATGCCTGTCCTTCTCTCTACAACTTTTTAAAAAATTCAAGCTCTATAATTCATTTATTTGCTAATGAATTTCCCTGTCAGGGGTAGTTTGACTCTGCTCAGCTTTAATTATAACAAAAAATTCATTTAGGCTTTCTCCCTGCTCTCCATATTGAAAATGAACTACTCTATAGAATGACTGAGAAGGAACAAAGCATTTTTGGAATAAAAGGCAATTTTCCAGTTTATAATGTTCTGGGCAGGTTCAGTACCTTCCTGTTCTTTATATTCCTAAAATGTAAGAATTTTAAAAATGTAAAGAACATCTCAAGCAATCCAAGTATCTTCAACTCCACTGACAATGTAAATCAAAGGGTTATTCTTCACCCTACAAAACCACTTATTGAAAGATTCAACCCAAGATTATTTTCATTCAGCAGCACCTACCCTCAAACCATTTAAATTTAGATGGCATTTACACAGCTTTTCAGGAACCAGAAGAACTTTCTAAGAGCTAAGAAGGAATGATGAATGAGCCCAACCTCTTAATTTTGCGGTGAGGAAACTGAGGCTTAGAAGTCAATTTGAACTCTCAGAGCTATGTAATGACAACGGCTAGGACTTTTGAAGGGCGCACAGCTTCTCTTATCTTCATCATTCCCACCGTTGTCTAAGCCACCATTATATCTTGCTTGGCTTGCTGCAGGAGCTTCCTAAGTCCTGCTTCTACCTGCCTCCTACACACTGCCCTCCTCACAGAGACCACTGCACACAGCAGCCAGAGGGATACATCCACAACAGAAGGCAAGCTATGTCACTCCTTTGCTCAGAAACTTCCAATATCTTCCCACCTCTCCCAAGGAAAAGCCAATCTTCGCACAGTCTACATGGCCGATTCCATTTCTAATTACTTACCTCTTCCGTCACTGCACCCCAGCTGCAGCCAACACTTTCTTCCCTTACTGCACCCTGGGGACTTTGCCCTTGCAGTTCCCTCTGCCAGCAACCTCTTCTTCCAGACTTCCAAAGGCCTCCCCCCCTCCCTCCCTCCCTTTAGGGGTCCTCAGACTCACTCTACCATAGGTGGCTTCCCTGATAACACTGTAAACAGCATCACCCCACGTCCTACCTCTCTCTTTCACCTTACTTGCTTTACAATTTTTTCTAATATTTTTACCACCTGACATATTATATATGTATTTGTTTATAACTGCCCTTCGCCATTAGAATGTAAGATCAACAAAAAAAATCCCCACTGAGGTTCCTTAAAGAACTAAAAATAGAGTTACGATATGATCCAGCAATCCCACTCCTGGGCATATATCTGGAAAAGATAAAAACACTAATTTGAAAAGATATATGCACCCCAATGTTCATAGCAGCACTATTTACAATAGCCAAGACATGGAAGCAACCTAAATGTCCATCAACAGACAAATGAATCAAGAAGATGTGTTATGTATATACAATGGAATATTACTCAGCCATAAAAAAAGAATGAAATAATGCCATTTGCAGTAACATGGATGGACCTAGAGATTATCATACTAAGTGAAGTAAGTCAGACAGAGAAAGACAAATATCATATGGTATCACTTATATGTGGAATCTAAGAAAAAGATACAAATGAACTTATTTATAAAACAGAAACAGACTCACAGACATAGAAAACAAATTTATGGATACCAAAGGGGAAAGGAGTAAGGAGGAATAAATTAGGAGTTTGGGAGTAACAGATACACACTACTATATCTAAAATAGATAAACAACAAGGTCCTACTGTATAGCACAGGGAACTATATTCAATAACTTGTAATAACCTAAAACGGAAAAGAATCTGAAAAAGAACAGCTGACTCACTTTGCCGTACACCTGACTCTAACACAACATTGTACATCAACTACATTTCAATTTTAAAACAATTTTAAAATAATAATAAAGTAGAAGCACAACAAAAAGTCCCCACTGGATTCCCCAGTGCCTGGTACATGGCAGGCCCTCAAGATGTTTGTAGATATGAAGAGCAGCGCTTACTAAGTGCCAGCTACTATTCTAAGGAAGGTACAGGAACCAATTTACCTAATCTTCCCAATAACACAAGATAGGCACTATTGTCATCATTGCTGTCATCTCTGGTTCACAGATGAAGAAACTGAGGCACAGAGAAGTTTAGTAACACGTCCAAGATCACCCAGCTAGTCAACTGTAGAGCCAGGATTTGAACCTAGGGCACACGTTCTTTAACCACCATGATGTATTCTGTCACTCTTAGCTTAGCTAATGACAAAAAAATACTTCAATGAGTGTCCCCTAAACCAAACTCTCAGAAATTGAGATATATCAAAGTGTGCTTTCAAAATGTCAGTTGTTTCCTAGGACTGCCTAACATTTTAAAATAATTAATAAGGTATGATTTTGAGCTAAGACTGGTAAACAAGAGCAAAACTGTGAGCCACAGTTGTGCTGCACTTCAACCTCAAGTTCAGAGCACACAAAGGATATGACTTTGGTTTACAGGCGTGTGCAGGTAATTCTCCCTACTCAACTGAGATTACCATAATTAGCTCTGGTCCATAAAGGGAAAGCTAAGACACAAAAGCCTCAGTGATGTTCCAGGCCACACAGCCAGCAACAGTGGCAGGAAGGGAGCCTCTGAGGGCCCCTCTGGGATTGCAGGTCACACATGCTCCCTGCTTATTAGTATGAAACACCAGGGTGATTCACACAATGGAATGTTTAAGCCAAGATGTCACCTAATAGAGGCTATGTTGATACAGCTTTACCTGAGAAGTTACATAATCGTCCTACTGTGGAAACGCCATAAAGGAATTTGTGCCTTGGAATAAAAAGAGGTGGACTCCCTAGGAATTACTCCACAAAGGATATCAGGAGATTTTCAGTGTGAAATTCACTAGCCTAGACTGGACAGGTGACTTGTAGAAAACGGCCCAATGAAGACTTTCTGAGAGCAGTCACTGGGCCCAGTTCAATTTGGTAAGACTTAACCAGACCCCTGCCTGAGAGAGCCTCCAGGGAGCCCCAGACTTGCTCATCTTTCCACAGGGGAGGGAGGTCTGTTCTGTACATCTCCTGGAATATAAAAGTCCCTACTGTGAGTCCTCTGCCTCTTGCTTTTAGGTCAAATATTTATCTATGCAAGCCTAGAGGCCTTTCATTATCTTTCTACCCTGGAAAGCCGAATGAATCTTTCCTCGCTCTTTGTTGGCATTCTCTGAAAGAAATCTCGAGCTCTGGAATACCACCTCCACCTCCAATTCTCCCTTGACCTCGCCCTCCACTGTCCCACCTGCCCCAAGACACGACCTGAGAAGGAAGGCGGGGAGGGTGGCTGGAGGGGAAGGGAGGTGATGTCACAAGCACCTGTCACCTGGCAGGCCCCAGCCCCACCCACCCTGCCGCCGAAGAGTGCCGACCGGGAGCCCGCCCTCCCGCACGCCCCGACCCTGGTAGGCCAGTCCCTCCCGCCCCAGCCTCCTGCCACCGTCCAATGGCTGAGGGGCAGGGCAAGCTGAGCAAGCCGCGGCAGCCCAGCCGGCTCCCCGCCCTGTTCCCGGTTCCCCAGCCGGGCTCTGGCGGCCTTTAAATGCAGCCCAGGGCCAGCACGGCGCGGCCCTCGACTCCTTTTTCCTCGGGCAGCAGCACCCCGAGGAAGAAAGCAGCCTCGACTCGGCAGCACGGTCCGGGCTGCGGCGGCCACCTCCGACCTCTGGGCCCGCGCCGCCTTCCCGGCCTCCGCCTTCTCCTCCCCCTCCCCCCGGCCCCGCCAGCCGGGTCGGCGCCGGGCCCCCGGGAGTGCACGCCCGCGCGCCCGCGTGTGTGTGCGCGCTCGAGCCAGCCTCGGACCCGCGCCCCCGCCCGGCGCAGGACCGCCTCTGAATCCCAGCCCGCGCGCCGTGTCCCACGTCCCCCGCCGCCCGGCCGCCAGCCGCGCACCCCGCCGCGCTGCGCGAGAAGATGGCGGGGTCGGTGGCCGACAGCGATGCAGTGGTGGTGAGTGCGGCGGGCGCACGCGAGGCGCCCCCTTCCCGCAGCCCGCACGGCCCCTTCGCCGGCTTCGGCCTGGCAGAGGCCCAGCCCCGCGCCCCACGCGTGAGAAGGCGCCCCAGTACCTGGTAGCGGGAGCCGGCTGTGCGCGGCGGACGTGGGGGGCCGGAGGGGTGCCCCAGTTGGAGGGCCGCTGGCTGAGGGGAGGTGTTGGGGGCGGCCCGCGGGGTGGGGGTGACCGACAGTCCCCTCCGCGCCGTGCAGCCTCCGGCCAGGTGTGTGCATGTTGCACGTGTGAGTGTGCGCGTGTGTGTGTCCGGCGCGCGCGCCCCGCGCCCGCCCCGCACCGTTCCGGGGATTTCCCCCTTGGAAATGGGTCCGCGCCAGGGGCTCGCGGGAGAAGTTGAGCGCGGCCTCTGCACTCCAGCCATGTCCCCGAGGACAGGCCTGGGCGACGGCGGTTCCATGGGCGTTTGCGGTTGGAGAGGGGCCTTCCCTCCTCCGGCGCGGGGCTCTGGCTCCCCAGTGGGCCTCGACCTTCATTTTGATCTAGATCTGAAGGGTCTGAGGATCATCACAGGTTTAGCTACCTGGTGGAAAGGACGGGTTTTGTTCCGGGAGTTTATGCGGTTATTCAGTGGGCTGTGAGGTGGGAGCTTTTGCAGAGGCTTCCTGTGTTCTATGGAAGGCTGCTGGATTCCTCCAGATTTGTGTAGGTTCTTCCCCGCTCCCTCTAACACCCCCCTCCAAAAGCTTTTGGAAAGCCAATCTGTGTGCTTCTATTTTTAGAAACTAGATGATGGGCATTTAAACAACTCCTTGGGCTCTCCAGTTCAAGCCGACGTGTACTTCCCACGACTGGTAAATGATTTTGTTCTGTGCTCTATGTCTGCCTGTACCCTCTTCTTTCTTCTTTCCTGAGGTCAGGTCCTAAGGATCTGAGGCCTTGGCTCTTCCCTAACAGGCTGTAAAGTTTGTTTCTCCTCTCATCCTTTGCAGATCGTGCCATTTTGTGGGCACATTAAAGGTGGCATGAGACCAGGCAAGAAGGTATTAGTGATGGGCATCGTAGACCTCAACCCTGAGAGGTAAGGCAGAGAGTCCTTGTCACCTAGACCTATCAGGCAGTTACAAGGTCCTGTTGTGGTTTACTGCCCCTCCTCTTCCCACCCCTGTGGCCAGTGTTGCTAGTTTGAAGTGCCAAGAAAGTACTATGTTCCCATGAAAAGAATGTGTATGAATCCCAGCCATCATTTCTCTAGACAGCTATTTATATCAGAGATTATAAATATAGACCCACATCATTTTCTCTTTGACCCTTAGGGAGGCTAAAGGATTTTTTTTTTTTTTCCCCAAACATGGTGTTTGGAGTAAGAACTATCAATATAAATGAGAACCAAACTTTACAAGATATTGTTTCCCCTGGTCAATTAATGGGGCTCTTTTTGAGTCTTCTGAAATGGATTAAGACACAGATGTGTGGGTGGTTTGGGGTATATGAAATGTCTACAGTCATTTTCATCTCCACTGAAGTTTTCACCAGGGCCTCCTCTGGGTAACAAAATAAACCAGTTTGATTGTAATCCTATTTCTCCATAGTCTAAACCCCCCAATGCCCGCCCCCATATGAAGAGTAGTGGCCCATTAAAGCTGACAAATCCAAAGAAGAAGAAGGAAATGGGAGCCTGGGTCATTGTAATGTTGTTTTGCTCAACTGTGAATAAATGAGATGATTTTCTTTTCAGCTTTGCCATCAGCTTGACCTGTGGTGATTCGGAGGATCCTCCCGCCGATGTGGCAATTGAACTCAAAGCTGTGTTCACAGATCGGCAGCTACTCAGAAATTCTTGTATATCTGGGGAAAGGGGTGAAGAACAGTCAGCGATCCCTTACTTCCCATTCATCCCAGACCAACCATTCAGGGTGAGTGCCTCGAGTGCTTCCGCTCTAACCACTGGCAGGATGGTGATGTTCTCATCTAGTATGTGCCAAGAACTCTTTAAGCAGCCAGAATTTTTGCAATTCTGTTTAGCCAATACGTGTAAATAAACCCATATTTACATGTCTAGATTGTTAAAAATAAATACTTTTCTATGTAGCATTTAACATAGTACTAGGCATATAATAGACACCTGTCCCCAAATATCTGTTTGATTAATAAATAATAATAAGTATCTAGAATTTTCCTCATTTTTTTCTCAACCTTTAAGTAGCACCAAACCATATCAGTTATGTCTTTTTTTAAGAATCTAGTGATTATCATTTTATTTTCTCTTGTTCCCTTTGCCAGTGAGGACTAGTCATGTCCTTGTTTCCCTCTCTGGGTTAAGGAGCCTCAAGTCTGTTTCACTGTCACAGTCTCTGTGGCTGACAGATTCCTTCCCTTGGGCCTGGATGACGATAGATTTGCTCCCCACTCTCTGTCAGGCAGGAAGCACAGCCCAGACTTCCATTTCAATCAAGCAGCATTAGCAGCACCTTCCTCTGTGAAGGACAATGCCAAGTAAGAGATGCAAGTCAGTAATGTGTTAGGAAAGAATTTAGTGACATGTCAGACCTGGTGATTGATGAAATGTCTACATGACACCTTGTTAACATACATCACAATAATGACAACCCAATTAAAAGCTCCCTGTTGCATAAACACCTAACAAAGCAGAACTACCCTTAACCTGTTGCTCCTCATCTAAAAATTTAGAAGGGCCTATGAATAAGTCATAATTTTTCTTCCCATCTCACAGTCTGGGGGCAAAACAAGAATCCATGACTGTCACATCAATGATAGAATAGAGACTAATTGCCCTTCTAATTGTAGCCTGGGGAAGACACCCCTACCCTTCTCTAGAATGTTAATGACCCTGAGGCTCCCCTGAACTGTGACAGTTTCTTACTGGTGAATCTTAATGCAGAGCTCATGAGTGTGAGTAACCAAAGCTTCCGCCAGGAGGAATAGTGCTCCCCAACAACAAAACTGAAATGAAATCACCCCTTCTTGGTGATACAATTTTAGTAATAATACAAATTAAATGTCACATTCGTACATCATATACGGAGTCTCTCCTTGCATGATGAATACAAATGCTTTTAATAAATACATAGCACAGAACCAATGATTAAACTCTATGGTGAATTACTTAAGTTAAAAAAAAAAAGAGGAAGAAAAAGCTTTTACCATATGGAATCGGTATTTCTGTTTGGCTTAACAAAGCCTTGTTAATTACACATCCTTGGTCGAATGGTAATTACTGTGTAACCTCTCTGCTTAGTGTTTAGGGGGTGTCTAGATTATTATTACATGCTACTAATGGGTACCAGTTCTGCTTTGTGAGGGGCTTCTCTGAAGGTAGGATAGAATTGCTCAGGGGATGAGGATGGAGGCATTAAGTGCCATATAAATAAATCTCTGCCACTTTACATCACTTTCTGGCATGCAAGAAGAAGGGAGAAATAGTAAAGCAATTTAAAATCCTTAAAGGACATTGAATAGTGTAGAGCAGTGTTTCACAAAGTGTGTTCCTTATTCTAGCAACACCAGCATCATCTTGGAACTTGATGGAAAAGCACATTCTTAGACCTTACCCTAGCCCTACTAAATGGAAATTTTGGTGGGTGGAGTCCAGCAATCTGTGTTCTAACACGCCTTCTGTATGATCGCAATGCACTCCCGTGTTTGAGAACCACTGAGGATGTTGCCTTTCTCCAAAATGAAGTACTGTTTGTTTGTTTTCCCCAGCAGGGTTCATTGAAATTATGAACTGAGGTTATTATTTTGTTTCTTCCAGGTGGAAATCCTTTGTGAGCACCCACGTTTCAGAGTGTTTGTGGATGGACACCAACTTTTTGATTTTTACCACCGCATTCAAACATTATCTGCAATCGACACCATAAAGATAAACGGGGACCTCCAGATCACTAAGCTTGGCTGATGTTGTTTAAACCACGTCTGTTTCAGATAGCATCAGGTGCCACAACTGTATGACTGTTGGTCTGGAAGAAGTGTCCTAGCAAGATCTGAAGACTTAAAAAGAAAACAAAAACGAAAAGGGAAACTTCACCGTCTCTTTTTTCCGTGCAGTTTAAACCCAAAACGACTTCAACGGTGGTTTGCCTTTAGGAAGCTGTCGGAACAAAGACACCGAGCCATTATTTCCAGAACAAAGTAATACACTTACGCTGGATTTTATTCAGACTAAACTGAACTGGATTTGTGATTTGGTAGTAAGTTATTCATCTTTTCAAAGCAAGGTGATGTTTAGAACAAAAGTGCTAAAGACTTAAAACAACAACAACAAAGACGGTACACAGAAGTCAACTCATTTCTGCACTGAAGTGGAATTGTGTAGCACAACCGACATTTTAGTCAGGGTATTTAACATAGAATGTAGGTTGTTCAAGGTTTGTTTTGTTTTGTTTCGTTGCACAGCATAATGTTAATTCAGATTTTTAAAGCTTTCTTGTAGTTATTTATTTCTACTCAGTGTATGAGAGAATGATTAATGTCTCAAGAACAGCAAGTTATGAACTTTTGAATGTACAATTATCTTAGGTCTAAGGGGGGAAATTACCTATTACAATCATGATAAAGGTGAATTTCTACCTTAAAGAGTTGAGTCTTATCCTCCATACCCCTAAACTTAGGATATCTTGATATAAATTGCTGTAAGTGCTTTTGGGAAAACTTTGCAACGTTTCGTAAGACTGCTTTTCAAGTTATTGATGATTATTTACATTGCTTTTTCTCCTTACTGTGAATTAGCACAGTATTGGCTTCCTTAAGACTAACTACTTTTCCCTAGACCTACTTAATAGCTCATTAAGTTGTTATTAAGCTAATTGAAAACACGTAAGAAGTGATTGCATAGACAATTTTTAAATGACTGTTATATAAACTTTTAAAAGTATAGTATGAAAATGATTCTGGAATGCAATGGAAAGCAGAAGCAAATGGCCCCAAATAACTTACCTGGAAATAATTTATATCAACTTAAGCTGTTAGCTCATTGTATCACTTTTTATTATGTGACCCTCACTGATATCCCTAAGCAATGCCTTTGGAGCTTCAGAGTAGAGGATGCTTCCTACTGTGTTTGGCTCTGCTGAGATATTAGGATAAGACAGGATCCAAATTAGGAAATGATCCAGTTAGTTTATCTGAAAAATTAACTCCCAGGACTCTAGGTCTTTGAGTCCAGCCAATAGTGTGAATGTTTCCAATTAAGCTTTAGGTGTTTCCCTGTACTTGTGGAACTGGTTAGACAGCAGGGAGTCTCCAGGAGAAGCCTGCAGTGATACAGATGTCACTGCACAGCAAGGATGGTTGGAGTCCTGGGTGCTGGATTTCACAAACTGCACTGGCCCTGGAGAGAAGGACCCTTGGCGTTGCTTTGGTCAGCTGGTGGGGAGAAGAGGGGGTGCTGGGGTGGGGTATGTATTTATATATAATTTAGGTTTTGTCTGTAGAGCATACTGTGTCTTGTCATGACACGTCCTTCTCCTGCTTTGCTTTTGAGTTTTTTTACACGACATGCAGAGGCACTGAGGTGGCCATGTCATATTCATGTGTCGAGAATGTAGACAGTGTTTCAGTACCAAAGTCTAAGAAAAAGCAAACTAAAATCATGAATTTTTTATAGGTGATATATTTGGATTCTTCTCAACTTTTAAACTGTTTAGCTCAGTTCCATTGTGTTATATAAGAAGATGCTTTATCCAACAAGGCTGGCTGCGCATTGAAAAGCTTTATGTACCATCTGAGTTAAGCAGCCATATTCAGCCAGTAGGGCTGTTCTGTGGCTCCGGCTATTTTTGAGCCTGTAATTAACTTGTAGAGCCACTAGGTTTTGATGTGTGTTTGTAGAGAGACTTAGAGGGCACCCTGAAATATATTGGTAGGGGTTTTGATTCTCCTTATGGTGGAAGACCTCCACAGGAGGTTTCCTTTGAGTGGCCATCCATTCCCACCCACTGCATAATTCAGCAGAAACTAGAGGAGTTGGGAGTGTAACTGTTTGGAACTGACACTGTTCTCTCTACCTATCAGCTAACTGGTTAGCAGCCAAGCCCTTAGGCAGCCTAGTGTAAAGATTCACTGTTAACCCTTCGTTTCTGTATGGGGTCAGTGGGGACCTCTTGGTTAAGCCTACTGGAATTAATCTAAATGATGTGATGATTTGATTCAGGTATAGTTAAATTAGCAAGGGGCTAATCCAGCTGTACTAATCATTAGCTGTAAACTGGAAACAATGTTCGCATCCTCTCATCAACATGCGAGGTCTAAGGTGGGAATTCAGGATGGAAAGTGCAATTTTAAGCTTCACAGGAAAGCATTTGGGTATGTAAGGTATTATTTCTGACCAGAGCCCTAATTCTGCAATATGACCAAAACCAAGGAACATAAATAACAATCAGGCTCTGGGGGAATAATAGGCAGGCTTTAGACAATCTGTTCATTTCTGCATCAAAATTGGAGTGAATGTATATATCTACTTAAAAGTTAATAGAAGTGATTTCTACTTTCTGGGCTATCCCAGAATTGTCTTAAATTTTGTTTTTTTAATTTGAAACCCCATTTCATATCTTGCCAACCTCAGTTCAAAACCTCCTAAGAAATGACTCTTAGAATTGTTGGTGATTTGTTAAAATGGCAAATCCTTTCATTTGTATTAAAAAGTAAATATCCAAAAAGAGGGAGGGAGCCCTGTTGCCTTGAGAGAAACAGCCTTGGCATTTTCCAGCTACATTATTAATGTAGAAATAATGTTCCTATGATGACATATTTTCAAAGAAACACTTTCTTATTTACTGCGTGGTGTAAAATGTTGCTAAATGTGTTCTTACATTATTATGTCACTGCTGAAAGTTATTTGCACTATAATAAAGGAATTTTCTACAAAATGGTTTCCAGTTTATAAGGTGCTAAATTTGGCACGGGGTGTAATGTACTTAGCATGGACCGTATGGTAGAGCAATCCTCCCTCACTTTCACGCACACACTCCAAGACCACTTGTTTGTGTGTTGCCAACATTAATAAACTGATCAAGGGAAGGAAAGTGTCTGAGGTCCCTCAGAGACCTAATGAGTTCATGCTGTGTGTGCAATGGGTTCTTTTAAAATATAATTTGCATACAGTAAATTCACATTTTTCTTGGTGTGCAGTTTTACGAGTTTTAACACATGCATAGATTCACATAACAATCACCTCGATCAGGATGTAGAATCCTTCCATCACCCCCCAAAAATTCCCTTGTGCTACCCCTTTGTAGTTAAACTTGCCCCCCACTCCTAGCCCTAATCAGGCAATCACTGACCCATTCCACCTGCCTGTAGTTTTGCCTTTTCCTGAATGTCATTTAAAGAGAATTATACCGTATATAATCCTTGGAGATTGGCTTCTTGCATAATGCATTTGAGATTCATATTGTGTGTATCAAGTTTTTCCTTTTTATTGCTGAGTTGTATTCCATTGTGTGGATGTACCAGTTTCTTTATTCATTCACCTGTTAAGCACTCAGTCGGTTCTTAATAAATCATTAATACAGTCTTATTAGAACAGTGTATATACAAAAGCAAGACTGCATTTCTCTTGCCTTCTCTTTCCTGTGGTTTGAATGATTAGGAAGGAAACTTGATCCCTTAGCTATTTTGACTACAAATAAAACTGGCTTATAGAATTTTGCCTAGCTTCAGTTATGGGTGGTTTAGCGGAGATAATTTACTCAATATGCTGGATTTAGGGTACCTACTTACACCTTAGTTGGTTTTATTAATCCTCTCCTTTTTTTTTTTTTCATTTTTATTTTTTAAGGAGGCAACGCTGTGAGGCCAGTCTTTGTCACAGCTTTTGCAGTGAAGTATAGGCAGGGAAAGTCCTGTCAAAGTGAGGACCATTTGCTTAGACTGTTGGGCAGAGATAGGAGAGCTTCCCCTGCCCCTGTGGGATATAACATTATACTTGTCCTATGACAGCATTTTGAATTAGACAGTCTGGAAGATATGTATAACGAGCCTCCGGGTGCCACAAACACTTAGGACCTTCATTCATTCAGCAGGTATTTATTGAGCTCTGTCAATTGCCTTTCTAGGTACTTGGATACATCAGTGAGTAAAACAGACTCTGGTGCTTTTAAACTTTAGTGTGCTTAAGAATCACCCAGGAGTAGAAGTCCAATCTCACCCAGGGAAATTATGTTTCAGTAGGTCTGGAGAAGGTCTCAGGAGTTTGTATTTTTAAGAAACACCCTGTATGGTGTTGGTGGTCCCAGATCCCAAATTAAGCAGCTCTGCCTTTGGGAATTCCAAAACATTCACTGAATCAAACTTGAATTGTGCCAGGCTGTGGGATTCTGATCTGTGGATATCTTTCTGTGGAAATTTCATTTCAACACTGGGGCATTCTGCTCTGCCAAAAAACAATCATGCAACTTTCATTATAACTTTACAACTAAGTGTCTTCACCCCTGATGTAACCTCTCCTCACTCCCGCCCCTACCTCAATACAAATACTGTAGTAAAAGGAAGTGCCTTTCAATCGAGTTTTGTAAAAAAATCCTCCTTATTGGGGTTGGTTTAGGACCTCAGTAGAACCCTGACACCTATTGTAAGCAGTGGATTCTCTGAGAAAGATTAAGGTTCTGGGGGAAGCCTGCCTTACTTCTTGGTAAGCATTTCAATTAGTTATTCGTTTGCAGAATCGCCACGATGGGTCCCAAACGTTCTATAAGGCAAATACACAAGGTGGCTTATAACTTGTGAAGAGGGCAGAGGGCAAGTGGTAATGGCCCAAATGAGCTTTTCACAGCATTTTGGAAATGAATTTCAAGTCTTCCTTTCACTAAATGCAGCTGAGTTTGTACAAGGTACTGCATGCCTAACTTGCTTCCTAATCACCATGTTAATTTCACGATGATTTTTTCCTGAAAAAGAAAAAGTCTCCTACAAAAGGCAAAGAACTGCCTTGCAAGGCATATATTTCATAATGAATTTAAATGGGTATATCCAAGGTGCCGAAGCAATATTCAACCAAGAGAGAGAGAAGGGGAAGAAATAGCCGTTGACACTTTCTCTTGCTTGGATATATACTTCCATCTCCCAGGGAAAGATGGTGACTAGGTGAGCAAACACAGAAGGTAAGGAGGCATCGTTGTTTGATAGGACAACACAGACAGTTCTAAATAATGGGCCCTGGGAAGTGGCAAGCTGGCCACAGGCCTTGGGGATGACGTGGGGTTTTGGGGACCTTCCAAGCTTTCATGAGTAAGAACAATAATAAACATTTGCCAGTAACTCCAGCACCTCCCTTTCTGTCAGTATTCCGTCATTAATTCTAAAAGGACAGATGCAAATAATCAAAGCTTACCTGAACAGTTGGTCTTGAAAGGGGAAGAAGAGACGTAGTGAGGCTGTGATAAGGTGAGAAAGAAGAGGCACCTGGGCCTCAGGGATTTGTTGTGTGTGTTCAGGCAGGCACTTTATTTTTATTTATTTATAAATTTTATTTATTTATTTTTGGCTGTGTTGTGTCTTCGTTGCTGCACGCAGGCTTTCTCTAGTTGCGGTGAGCAGAGGCTACTCTTGGTTTCGGTCCGTAGGCTTCTCATTGTGCTGGCTTCTCTTGCTGCGGAGCACGGGCTCTAGGCGTGCGGGCTCAATAGTTGTGGCGTGCGGACTCAGGAGTTGTGGCGCATGGGCTTAGTTGCTCCGTGGCACGTGAGACCTTCCAGACCAGGCCTAGAACCCCTGTCCCCTGCATTGGCAGGTGGATTCTTAACCACTGCGCCACCAGGGAAGTCCAAGGTGGGCACTTTAAATCTCCAGTCTTAATTTGCCTCCCGTGGGAAATAGAAATAATGAAACTTGTGACACTGTGTTTGGAGAGCCATAGGTTGACAACAGAGTAAAACATTTCTTACAGCTGATAAGGCCAAAGTTAAAATAACCATGATACCAATTTCTACAATACTTTTCCATGATTTTGTAATGAAACAGCATTAAAAGTGTTAATCCTTGAGACTGTGTCTAATCCATTGGAACATGCTTTTCATATCATTTCATTGAAGCCTATTTTATTTAAAATCTAGCCAAAATTAGCAGTGTATTAGGCAATATTTAGAATGATGCTTGTAAAACGTACTCAGGGATTTTTTTACTCTGAATTATTACAGCTGCTCCAACATTAGAAAGCATGGGTTTCTCCTAATGCAATAAAAACAATATTTAGTTCAGCATAAAATGATTTTTAATGTTGTTAAAAGGTGAACAAGGAAGATATGCACAACATGATGAGAAACTACTGAAAAGAAATAATTTTTTTAAATGAGAATCTTCCTGGAGTTGTGTGGCCTGTTACTCTAAGATTCTAATTAACCATTCATTTATCCCGCATTTTTAAAATCCTCAAATGAAAAAAACAAAACAAAACGAAAAACCACACACATATATGGAGCACAAGACCACAGTCTCTTTCTTTGAGAAGGTTAGAAACAGATCTGCTTTTTTGGTAAGGCTTTGATTAATGTTAAATATTGAGGTTACCTCACGGGTTGGGGTTTTTTAAGGCAACTAACATTCTCTTTGCTTTTGCAAATGATGTAAATCGCTGGCTTGGGAACCCCCTTGCAATCCTCAACTTCAAAATTAAGTAAATGATTTAAAAAATTCAGCTTCCTGAGTTGAAAGGGCAAATACTGGCCTTTTCATGTAGTTGGTGCTCTTAAAGCATGTCTATAGAGTTAGTTCATATCCTGAGAGAATCACTCATAACTGTTGCTAATGAAACTACATAGGAATGGAGCACTTTTATATGAAGGCCCCGTGTTAGACACTGTGGGTTATAAAAAGAGATAAAAGACCTATGCCATCTGCCCTTGAAGAATTTATGATCAAACTGGAAAGACAGTTGTATGTATAAAATATACATAAAGATGACTGTCAATATATAGGACCAGACTGAGCGGGCAGAACATTGCACCTTACAGGAGTTCCCGGGGACACAGCTTGCCGCTCGCTGGGGTGACCCAGGAGGGCATCTGGGTCTAAAGGATTTTAGCTGGGCTTCCAAGGGCCTGAATGCTCCTTGCCCTCTGTGCTGCCCCCAAACACCCCAGTATATAGACCAACTTCAGGTTTGATCTGAGGGCCAGTGTTGTGTTTTCCAAAGCTCAGTGATGTAGTTGAAATTCTGGCCTCCCAAAGAAAGAGTTCAAGGAGAAACCTGGTGTTCTTTAACTACAAAACACATGGATGTCTGGTGGAGAGGAGACCCTTCCTTGAACCAAGCCCCCAGCAAAGAAAGGACGGCCTCATGGAATGTGTGTGGGGAAATTGTATTGTAAATGCGTTTAATGTACTCAACTTCACCTCTACACATTTGGCACCAAAGCATAAAACAAAAACCACTATATATATATATATATATATATATATATATATATATATATAA
>NC_041225.1:79430311-79439312 GCF_002837175.3 Physeter macrocephalus
CACTATATATATATATATATATATATATATATATATATATATATATATATATATATATATATATATATGAGAGAGAGAAAGAGAGAGAGAGAGAGAGAGAACGCTTAAATACTGTGGGCAATTCCACCTGTCATCCCATCGAAGTAGCAGAGAGCCTGAGAATGTGGATGTGATTCAGATGTGCCTTCAGGTGCTTCTGGGTCTCTCACAGCTGAGGGCTAGCTCCCTGCGGTGTCACACCAGTGTTCACAGGTACCATTGATCTTTCCTGTGCATTGCTCCTAACTACAAATTAGATCCGTCTTCTGGTGCTCAGCCAAAGAAATAAAGATCCACTCCAACGCTGGATGAAATACTGCAGTCTTGAATTTACTGAGAGCTAGTCTCCAAAGTGACATTTTCCTAAGGGATTTTTCAAGGGAAAATTTGACATGAAGCCATTTTTGCCTTATATGCTGACTTTCATGCCCAACCCATGAGTGAGACAGACTTCTGTTTATCCCGAGTGAGTAGTTTTCTTGTTTATACATAATGGTCAGTTCTTAGAGAGCAGAATCCATTTTATGAGCTCTGGCTCTAGACACAGGTCTGTCGAATAAAACTGTGGTGTTGGAGAGGTTCTATCTATGATCTGCACTGTCCAATATGGGCTATTAAGCACTTCACATGTGGCTAGTGCCACTGAGGAACTGAATTTTAAATTTTATTTAATTTTCATTAACAACTTTAAAGAGCCACATGTTGGACAGTTCAGATCTAGAACATCAGGCCCTGTTGGGCTTATGTTTGGTCTAGATCTTCAGGGAATATTGTAGGTAGCAGAAGTTCCTGTTTGAACCTAAGCCATGTTCACCCTCAAATTCAGGAAAGTCTAGGCACTTCTCCAAGGCTAGTGGAGTAGTGGAGGCCTATTCATAGAAGAGACCAAGGTGCCCTTGGGAAAGAACTCACCCCATGGAAAAAAAAGGTCCACAAGGTGGTTTGTTTCAAGAAGACGGGCAAGCTTCAGAAGAAACTGGCAACTCTGTGGTCATTTCTGTGTTGTCACTGACATTGTCCCAGGCCCAGCTCAATGGAGGCATTCCTGAATCTCAGAACAAGGGGCTGCAATACATACCCTGCTCCCCGTGAACCCCACTCCCTGGAGCATTGAAGGACAAGGCAGCGGCAGCGCAGGCAGCATTCAGTCACGCATTCAGCCAACATTTCCTGAGCTTCTCCTAAGTGCCAGGCATGGTGCCAGATGCCAGCAGCGTTGACAGCTGCTGCAGCACCTGCCTGGGCCTCAGCCTTCAGCAACCTCTGTACAGTTGTCAGCAGTGACACTGAGGCCACTGACGTGTGTCAGGAGCACAGCTGTCCATTTCGGAGCTGCAGTGATGATCAGAAGCATTTTTTCTTTTTATGATTAACACCACTGTGTTTATGTGTTTGTTTAACCCGTAAGTGGCTGGTCTCCTGTGAACAGCCTTGGGTTCACCTGAAGTCAGTCTTGAAGGAAGGCATATTCTCCTTTGTCTTATCTTCAAAAAGCCAATCTACTCCAGAAAGCATTAGAAAGCAAGAGATTTTACTGGGAGGAAGAGCATTTTACCACACATTACTTGAGAAACAAAGGAATAAAAATCCCTGTTAGATATTTTTTCTCCCCAAGTCCTTCTTTAGCTTGTAGCCCTCTCCAACCCTCTCCTTGGCTGCTTCTTAAATCTCCCTAATTCCCTTCCTTATGCAGAGCTATTTGACCTGTACCAGCTCTCCCAGGGGGATTTTTAAAGCATTCATCCAGCAAAGGTCAGTTCCTCCATAGGGCAGATTCTGCCCCTAAGAGAAATAAGAATTCTCTATCATTTCAATTTCTAGTTTCTTTAACACCCTGTGTTATTTTCCAGAAGAACTCAAGGCAGCCAAAAAGTGAGGACATCAAGATGGGTGGGGAGGAAAATGCCAGAACCTTCTGGTTCTTTCTATCTTCAAGACTCAGGTTTAATGTTTTCTCTTCAACTTCCCCAACAACTTAATTTTAAAGAAGATACCTCCTGCCCCTCATTGTTCTTTTACCTGTTTGTCTGCTTGCTTAATGTTCATCTCTCCTGCCAAATGATCATTTCCGTCAGGGCAGGTACCATACTGATCGTGTTTACTACTGCATCCCAAGCATGTACCTTGGGGCTTGTCACAATAAATAATGAATGGAAGTCTGTCAGATGAATGAATGGTAGACAAATGCAGAATTAGTTATCTATTGCTGGGCAACAAATTATCCCAAAATTTATAGGCTTAAAACAACAATGAACAATTATTATCTCATACAGTTTCTGCTGGTCAGGAATTTAGGAGCGGCTTTACTGGGTGTTTCTAACTCAGGGTCTCTCACGATGTGACCGTTAAACTACTTGCCAGCGCTGCAGTCATCTGAAGGCTTGGTTGGGGCTCTATGATGAGTGCCTTCTTTGTATCTGGAAACATTTTTGAGGGGAATCAATTTCTCTTTACTCAGAGGTACTGTGCAAAGGAAAAGAGCATTAGGACAGACAGATGGGCCTTACCAGCTCTAAGATCCCACCACTTACCAGCTCTATGATCTCTTTGTATAAGTTTTAACAAGTCTGACCCTCATTTTTCTCTTCTGTAACATGGGGTTGCACAAATCTTCTTTGCAAGACACTCGTAAGGATTAAACAAAAGAAGGTTCATAAGGCACTGAGCAGAGTGCCCGGTGTGTAATAAGAGCTCAATAAATGGTTGCTGTTAGAACTACATCCGAGTGATCTCTCCCTCACCTGATGTTTTATATTCTGGACCTCAGCTTAGCAGTTCTGAGGCTACCTGAATAGTGGAGCTGGCAAGGTTCTCTTGTTGCCGATGAGAAAAACAAGTCCAGAGCATTTAGGTGGCTTGTGCATGGTGTGGCTTTGCTCTTCACCGCTTGCTGGGATCCTGAGCAGGGCTCTCTGAGGACACTCAGCAGGAATCAGTTCAGGAAGGGAGAGCCACCAGCAGCTACTGCTAGATGCAAAACAACCACTTAGGCCTGAACGAGCTTGCTCGGCTGTGATTCTGGGGAATCCTGAGAGCCTCACTAATCATTCCATCTTGTTATTGTTGTTGTTTGGGTTTTCTAGGTTCGGTTTTGTTTTTGTTTGTTATGGCATTTTGTGGGGAGGGGGGTTGTTCGTTTATATTTTTTATGGTTTTCCTCACTGGGCAGGCTCCTGCTTTGATTATTCATCCAGGCTGTCACATCCTACTTTCTGGGTAGACGTTCAGCCATTTGCAAATGCGAGACTATGAGATGATTTGCATTCGCCGGGTTTCAGACTGCCTTCCATTCACCTGAATGGCTTCCATCTTTAAGCCAAAGAGCACACACTTCTTCTTTTTTGAAGCCATTCTAGAACCTATGACAACCCACCCAGAGCTCTAGAGGAGAAAGGGGCCAGATTTTCTCTTTCCCAGAAAAAGTAACTCCCTGGTTAAGCAAGGAACAAAGCACTGGCCACTTTTTAGGTCAGAAGGGTAGGATGGAGTGCTCTGAACAGGCTTTTATGAACTCTGTATATGAGACACCACATGAAAGTTAAAGAGAAAGTTGATCTGTGCTCACACTGCAATAGGATCAAGGTCCAACCCACTCCACCCATGGCCTAAAAGAGGGAAAACTTCTACTTATGCATGAAGTTGTACAAGTGGGGTGTCTATACCAGGAGAGCACCACTGAGACTAGCAAGTTCTGGGCAGCTGCTTGTTTGCAATGAGTGGTGGACACCACAGAATCAGGCTCCACAACATCACTCACCCAACCTGATGCCGGGTGTGCTGTTCCCACCAGGAGAGTCACTCTGGAGATGTGGCCCTCCCTCTAGAAGGCACCTGGGAAGAATTCAGAGAAATTGTCTGGAAGGACAGCATATTCATCCTGCAGGACTGGGACCTGGAAGGCTAGTTGTAAGGTGAGAGAGGGAACTGACAGAAGGCATAGATCATTCTTAAAGTGATCTGATATTGCCATTTTAGAAAACTAAGGCCCAGGGAGATGAAGTCAACTGCTTAAAATCACAGTTTGCCATAATCCTGCTTCCTAGGCCAGGACTCTTTGCAGGAGAAAAACCAGGAACAGGAGAAGGCAGCATGAGAAGTAGAGGTGGGATGGGAGTTTCCGAGGCTGCTGGAGAGGCACTGAAAGGCAGGGAGCTGGGCACTCCAGATACTTCACGTGTTTTCCAGGGATTATCCCAGCTTAGAGAGAGTAATGAAGACAACCCTCCAAGAAATTGAATTTTGCTTCAAGCGTAAGGAAAAAAGATGCAGAAATAGAGAAGGGCCTATTCAATTTAGTTAGATGCCCAAAAAAGAGAAGGGCTGAGATGAAATACTGTCAGGTGACCTTGGGGGGCTGTATGCAAATACAGTAGTCTGATGGAAGAATTGCAGGCAGTTCAGATCCATAGAGATGTTTCCAGCAGAAAGTATGTTTTAAGTGAATAGAGATAAATTGATCATCTGTGGTATCTAAGAATGACATGGTTATCCAAAGACAGGTGCCAAAGGCCAACTTTGCCAGGCATGCCCACCACCCACACTCCCAACAGCCATTGGCTTGCAGGTTCCCCTAAATGTATTGGGATCGCACTCATACCCTGAAGCAGGTCCCTGAACAGTCCATGCGGAGGAGGGACAGTGCATGTATTTGGCTCCCTGGTGGGCAGGAGGCTGAACTGAGGCTGAACTGCAGAGTCAAGCCTGTGGCATCTGTGACCATCACTAAGGCTGAGGAGAACAGAGAGAGGGCGCTGAGTTCTGCAGTGCCACATACCTGCTACTGGGGCATGCATGGTTCTGCAAGGTAGACTCTTGTCCTCACAGCCAGACCCTCCAGTTTCTGGACTCCTCTTCACCACCACACGCCCAAGAAGATGAGCGTCCTCCTTCCAATAACAGACCAATAATTTAATGCGGGAGTTGTGGGGCAGTAGTAGACACCAAGGCCAAGCGGAACCTGGCTTGGCTCTGCTGCTAGGGAACTTTCTCTCCATCGCACCCCACCAACTTCCCCAGCCCTCTTCACTTTAGACCATGTGCTGCAGCCATAAACAGCCCTCGAGTTTTAGTGACTGAAAACACAAAGGTTTACATCATGCTCATCACTACATGTCTATCTCAGGTCGGTGGAGAGTGTTGGGCTCTGCATCATCTTCCTTCAAAGATCCAGGCTGATGGAGCCTCCATCATTTAGAAAGTCACCAGTCACCCTGGCAGTAAGCACTCAATAAATGGACCTAGCGTTCTCATTCTGGAGTTGGTTCTGTTGAAGGTGGTATAATCAGGGATAGAGAGGATGAGCATATTCAGCACAGGGCAGTGCGAAAGCCAAACAATAAAGGTTCAGGGGACTGATTCCCCCTTTTGAAACTGCCAGTTACTAGCTGTGTGACCTAGGACACCTCATACATGATATGAACTGTTTCTGTGGCCTTGATTTTGGTCACTGTGATGATTAAATTATCCTCAGTGTGAGTGTGCTTTAAGATGTAGGCTTTGACCATAAAAAGAAACGAAACTGAGTTATTTGTAGTGAGGTGGGTGGACCTAGAGACTGTCATACAGAGTGAAGTAAGTCAGAAAGAGAAAAACAAATACCGTATGCTAACACATATATATATATGGAATCTAAAAAAAAAAAAGGTTCTGAAGAACCTAGGGGCAGGACAGGAATAAAGACGCAGACATAGAGAATGGACTTGAGGACACGGGGAGGGGGAAGGGTAATCTGGGACGAAGTGAGAGAGTGGCATGGATTTATATATACACTATCAAATGTAAAACAGATAGCTAGTGGGAAGCAGACACATAGCACAGGGAGATCAGCTCGGTGCTTTGTGTCCACCTAGAGGGGTGGGAAAGGGAGGATGGGAGGGAGACTCAAGAGGGAGGAGATATGGGGATATATGTATATGTATAGCTGATTCACTTTGTTATAAAGCAGAAACTAACACACCATTGTAAAGCAATTATACTCCAATAAAGATGTTAAAAAAAATTTTTTTAAGATGTAGTCTTTGTCATCAGGCTTAACACATTCTGGCTCTCAGTTCATTGGTGATTCTCAGGTCACTGGTGATGAGCCTGGTCATCTAGGGCTTTGGCCCAAGCAGGACTCAGCCTCACCTCCATTCCCAGGTGGGAAGGAGCCAGGTGGCAGCCTTGTGTGGTCCTTGGACTCACGCTACACTCACTTGATCAACGAGACATACCTGTAGCCATAGTATCCTGTGGCCTCTGGTCTCAAAAGGGTTCAATTTCTGCTGAAAACACTGTAAAAAGAAATCTCTCTGCTTGTCAAACAACACTTTGCAAGCTTCAGAGGGTGTGGACACTGAGACTTCCTTTCTTCTGTTCCTTTTCTGAAATGCAAAGGGCAGCTGATGGGCCAAGAGGCTGTTCCAGATCAAAGCCCTCCTGACAAGCTTCCCACGGACTTGCCAGCACACAGCCTCCTGAAGCACCAAGATGCCTGGGCCATTCTTTCCGGTCAGGAGTCTCACCTGGACAGGAAGAACAGACAGGCTTCCTAAAAGCATTTGATAAAGCAGAAGAGAACACTTGAAAAATCAGACCTTTAAAAAGAGACACTCTCAAGCAGCGCTAGGAGAAGCGTGCATTGGAGAGCCTGGTTGGCAAGACATTTGGCAAAAAGTATCAAAAGCATCAAAAGTGCATCTGCCATTTGAGCTGGGAATTCCACTTCCAGGAACTTACCGCAAGGAAACAGTCTAAGATATGCCTAAAGACTGAGATGCCAGGGAATACATTACAGCCTGTTTAGAATAGGAAAAAAGCTGGAAACAACTTAAAGGAGAGCAGCTTCAATAAATAAGTGTGATCATAAGATGAATCTTACCTAGGCTGCCACTACAAGTGATGCCCCAAAATACTGTAAAATGAAAGAAAGGAGAAAAGAAAGGTGGGGGGAAAGGGAGAGGAAGGAAGGAAACAAACAAAATAGTATGTACCATAAAATCTTATTTTTGTAAAAATGTATGAAGGACACATTTCAAGAGGTAGTTGTGGGGGCTTCCCTGGTGGCGCAGTGGTTGAGAGACCGCCTGCCGATGCAGGGGGCACGCGTTTGTGCCCCGGTCCGGGAAGATCCCACATGCCGCGGAGCGGCTGGGCCTGTGAGCCATGGCCACTGAACCTGCGCGTCCGGAGCCTGTGCTCCGCAACAGGAGAGGCCACAACGGTAAGAGGTCCGCGTACCGCAAAAAAAAAAAAAGAGGTAGGTGTGGGATTATGTGTAAATTTTATTGTCTTCCTTTTGCTGCTCAGTACGCTCTAATTTTTCTGCAGGAAACATAAATACATTCAATCTTTCAACAAATATGTATTGAGTAACTACTAGGTATCAAGCAAGGGCTGTGCTAGGTTGGTACTGAGAGATAAGGTTCCTGTCCACCAGAACTTTTGGGCTATTACTACTTGTACAATTTTTTAAAATCTTTAATTGTATTATTTAGTACTATAGTACAAATAGTACTAATCATACTACTTAGGTAATTTTCAGTCCAGGGTCCAGGAGGTGAGTTATACCAGAGGCTCTCCAAACGTTCTAGTCTACAAAGCACCTTGCAGTGCTGAAACCCATGGCCCTCCTGTCTCTTTCTCCCACACCCCACTCCTGCTTGTCATGACAAACCAAGCAAAAGCTTTGGCAGGGCAGTAGGGAAAGCAAGACCTGCTTTTGGAGAAGGCTATACTTTTGTTAAATATCAAAAGGCATTACTAATTTGTGTGGAAAGCAGGATACCTGGGGTGAGAGATGGAGCAATGAGATGAAGAGAAAGGGTGGCTGTGGTACCAGCCCTGCTGAGGCGTCTAGGTGGCTTTCAGAAAGTCATTAACGTCTCCGTGCCACACTTCCCTTGTGGGAACGTCTGCCCTGCCTGTATGTCTAATTGTATGAAAAGAGGAAAACATATCTGCCCTGTCTACCTGCATGGGGAGTTGCCCCAGGATGGGCCGTGTTTATATCCCGTGGCCACAGCTGGTTGGACTGGGAGTGGACACCACCCTCACCCAGGCACAATCAGACTTCCTCTCCTAGGATTTTAGAATAAGCACCAGGAGGTTCAGGCTCAGTCTGGGTTATTTCTTTTTTTTAACTTTACTCTTTTTATTAATACATCCCAACCTTTTTTTTTTCTTTTTTACTGGAGTATAATTGCTTTACAATGTTGTGTTAGTTTCTGCTGTATAACAAAGTGAATCAGCTATATGTATACATATGTCCCCATATCCCCTCCCTCTTGAGCCTCCCTCCCACCCTCCCTATCCCACCCCGCTAGGTGGTCACAAAGCACCGAGCTGATCTCCCTGTGTTATGCAGCTGCTTCCCACTAGCTATCTATTTTACATTTGGTAGTGTATGTATGTCAATGTTACTCTCTCACTTTGTCCCAGCTTCCCTTCCCTGCCCCAACCATGTCCTCAAGTCCGTTCTCTACATCTGCATCTTTATTCCTGTCCTGTCACTAGGTTCATCAGAACCTTTTTTTTTTTTTGATTCCATATATATGTGTTAGCATATGGTATTTGTTTTTCTCTTTCTGACTTACTTCACTCTGTATGACAGACTATAGGTCCATCCACGTCACTACAAATAACTCAATTTCGTTTCTTTTTATGGCTGAGTAATATTCCATTGTGTATATGTGCCACATCTTTATCCATTCATCTGTCAATGTAAGGCCAGACACTATAAAACTCTTAGAGGAAAACACAGGCAGAACACTCTATGACATAAATCACAGCAAGATCCTTTTTGACCCACCTCCTAGAGTAATGGAAATAAAAACAAAAATAAACAAATGGGACCTAATGAAATTTAAAAGCTTTTGCACAGCAGAGGAAACCATAAGCAAGATGAAAAGACAACCCTCAGAATGGGAGAAAATAGTTGCAAATGAAGCAACTGACAAAGGATTAATCTCCAAAATTTACAAGC
>NC_041225.1:79439912-79456758 GCF_002837175.3 Physeter macrocephalus
GAAAACCATAATTCAAAAAGAGACATGTACCACAATGTTCATGGCAGCTCTATTTACAATAGCCAGGACATGGAAGCAACCTAAATGTCCATCGACAGATGAATGGGTTGATTTTTTGAAAAGAAGAAATGAAAAACCTCAGTTTCTGGGCTTGGCCAGAAAGGAAGCTGGCCAGAGAAGAAGCTGGGCTACAGAAGAAAGGAGCAGCTTGCTGGGAGAGGCAGAGCTGAGAGACAATCCTGACGGATTTCCAGTTCCTAAACCCTGGCCTGGCCTGGACTGAGGCTGAGCTTTATGCCTATCTTCAAGTCAAAGGAAATGCTGTTATCTTTTTATCATAAATTCCCCAGTTTTACTCATGCTAGCTTAAATGGTCTCGGCTTCTCATAACTGAAGAGTTCTAATGAATACCCTTGCTCACAAAGCTTCTATGAAAATCAGATAGATTCATTTTACACAAAACATTTGAAAACTCCTTTTAAAAGACTCCTGAACTTGCAGTTAGGGCAGGATCTCAGGTTCTGACTGCTTTTTCTTAATCCCCAAATTCAAAAAATTCTGCTGATTTCAATCCCACCCTCACCACAGGTTCAAAAGTGCATGTTGTATTCAATGTCTGGGTTTTCAGAGGGAGGTTGCTGTACCACAAAGTAACATGATCCTTGGATTCTGTATTACAGTTGATAACCCTGGCTGCTCTATCAACAGGCCCCCAATTCTCAGTGATTTGCAAAATAAAAAGTTAATGCCCACT
Source organism: Physeter macrocephalus (assembly GCF_002837175.3). Classification (NCBI taxonomy): domain Eukaryota; kingdom Metazoa; phylum Chordata; class Mammalia; order Artiodactyla; family Physeteridae; genus Physeter; species Physeter macrocephalus. Next base: position 79,440,667 of record NC_041225.1, read on the forward strand.
TCCTGTCAGAGTTCAAGGGTGTTGGCAAGGAAGCTGTGCTCCACCCCATTATCTAGGAACCTAGGTTTCTTCTACCAAGTGCCCTTGCCACTTGGCATACTTTACTTCCAGAGTCTCAGAGTTCTCCACCGGATCCTCTGTACCCAGCCATTAGATAAGGGAAGAGCAAGTGAGAACACAGAGATCTCCTGGGATGTTGTTAAGGATCCAGGCCTGAAAATGGCAGACTTTATTTCCGTTCATATGCCACTAGTATTCAGAACTCAGTCACGTAGCCCCACCTAACTATGAGAGAGGCTGGGAAAATATAGGCCACCTACATGTCCATAAGGGAAAGGAAATGCTAGTGAACATAGCAGTCCCTGACTCCATTGTTCAGCCCTTCTTCCCCAACTGCTGTTTGGAGTTGTCTCTGGCCTGCTGTCATGGAACCAATAATCCAGAGACTGGCAAACAGCCTGTGGGTTAAATCCAACCCATGGCCTGTTTTTGTAAATAAAGTTTTATTGGAACACAGCCACGCCCATATTGTCTTTGGCGGCGTTCCTGTGATAATAGCAGCATTGAACAATTTTGACAGAGCCCACAGTAACCCGCAATGCCTGAACCATTTACTATCTGGACCTTTACAGAAAAATTTGACAATTCCTGCAAAAATACATCAGCTTTCCAAATTCCAAAAGTGTGTTGATCTCTCTGAACTGTGACTTTTCTTCTGTTTCTTTCCCCTTGCGGTGCAGCATGCTGCACTGGGCAAACCAGTGGATGAGACCACCTCTGGAGAAGGGTTCCGATGTGCTGGGGAAGAACTTGAATAAGACTCTCGCTTATTCCTCGGGTCATTGGGGCATTTTGGTCATTTTCGTAACATTTCGTAACATTGCTGAAGTTTTCCATGTTTTTAGGTTTAAGGAAACTTTCTGAATTTAATTCCTTTCACTTATTCAACTTCCAAATGAAGTTCCTGTATCACTTGGAAGTTTTATATATGTTTTCAAACATGGAAGAGAAAGCAGACAATGTGACTGTGGTCAACTAAATGACAAAAAAAAAAAAAGGGTTATAGGAAGAGCAAAAATTGGAAAGAGAGCTGAGAAATGTTATGACAAGTCTCACAAACTGCAACCCCAACTCTACCCCTGTAAAATCATCTTATTGTTGCTACTAACTGCAAATATGATTTATTGCATAAGTTGTGATATCTTTGTAAATTCAAAGATTATACGTCACTTAGGTCATTTTTAACTAACAATAACTATATGTTGCTTCATTTTCCTTTATTATATATAACGTTATTAAACTTTGCTCTATGATCAAGGCCTCTTGGATCCTTTATTTAATAAAGATTTTGAGACTTCAAAAGAGCCTGACTCCCCTCTCTGATGGCCTCTCCTTCCCTGGAGTTTCTGTGATTCACTGCAGCACCATCCAACTCCTGGCTGCTCTGCCGAGCCCTTCTGAGGTGTTTCTAAGGACATAGGTTTGGTTTCTAAAACACCAACACCTCCCTGCCTCTCCCAGTGCTCAGAAAGTTTCCACCTTCTGGTTTGAGGCTTTGGCCAGAGCCCACGCCCTGTTCGCAGATGTGCCAGAAGGGAGCCCAGGCCCTCTGGTGGAGGTGCTGTCTTCTCAGCCCATGGAGTGGCTGGTGGGAGGTGATGTGGATGCTGCCCCTCGAAAGTCACCGGCAGACTCTGGGGTTGGGGCTGGAAGATTTGCAGACTCTTCCTCTGGACTCCACCTGAAAGAGAAGTTCTTGTTTCCTGCTTTGTGAGACTTTTTCACTAATCCCCCTTTTTCATGGATCACTGGGCCATCTGAGATCAGAGCTTCCCAGCGCTCCGGCTGAGACCAGAGGATATCTCTCTCTCTTCTGCCCCCAAAGGGTCCTGCTAAAATGTAAGCTTCATGAAGACAGGGATGTTTGTCTCTTCACTGATGGATTCTAGAACAGTCCTAGTACATATTAGGTGCTCAATAAATATTTGCTGAATGACTGGCTCTTAGATGACTGACCAAATGGCACTTGGGAATGACTCTGTGTCTGCTTACTGATGATTCTTTTTTCATTGACAAAAAATTTTTTAAAAAATTTTTAAAAATTTTAATTTATAAGGATTGAAAGGAAGAAATAAACTTTCATTATTCTCTGATGATAAGATTGGCTCTGTTGAAAATGCAAAAGAATATATAGAGAATTATAGAGAATTTAGCAAGTTTGCTAGGTACAAAAATCAATGTAAAATCAACTATAATTCTATACAATAGTACCAGTTAGGAAGTAAATTTTTTTAAAAAAATAGTATTTACAATAGTGCCAATAAAAATACAAATAGGAATAAATTAAACAAAAGGTATAAAACACCTTTAAGGTGAAAATTATGAAACTTTATGAACAATGTTGACGAAAATCTGAATAAGTAGAGGAGCATACTATATTAATGGATTGGAAGACTCAATATCCTAAAGTTGACAACTCTTTCCAAATTCTTCTATCAATTGAGAACAATTTCAATCATTGATATGTGGTATTTTATTTTTTATTTATTTTTTAAATGGAAGTATAGTTGATTCACAATGTTGTGTTAGTTTCAGGCATATAGCAAAGTGATTCAGTTATACATCTATAAATATATTTATTCTTTTCCAGATTCTTTTCCCTTATAGGTTATTACAAAATATTGAGTATAGATCCCTGTGCTATACAGTAGGTCCTTGTTAGTTATCTATTTTATATATAGTACTGTGTATATGTCAATCTCAAACTCCTAATTTATCTCCCTCCTTTCCCCTTTGGTAACCATAAGTTTGTTTTCTATGTCTGTGGGTCTATTACTGTTTTGTAAATAAGTTATTTTGTAACATTAAAAAAAAATTTGTAGATGTGTCTTACCCCTTTAGCCCCCGGAATGAGATTTTTGACAGTGTTTTCACCCCATTTTGTCAAATTATAAGCATATTTTTCTTAAGACATGGCATAAACTTTGTTTAATGTAAAACTTGTTTCTGAACATGTTTTGAAGGGAGTTTTTAAAAAACAAAAACATGTTTATACCTGAAAATAAAGTGCTATAAACAAACAAAAAAAAAAGCAAGAAGAAAAAACAAAACACAGGTTTTACTCAGGTAATATTTACACACAAAGAAACGTACAGGTCTTCAGTGCACAATCTGATGAGCTTTGAGGATATATATTCCCTATGCAACCAATATTCCAATCAAGATTTATAATATTTCCATCACCCCAGAAAATAACAATGCCTTTTATTAATCAGTTTGGGGTCCTACCTTATTTTATGTATTCCCCTTTAGAGTTCTCATTTCATTTTATCTTATTATAAGAACTCATGTCAGCCTTCACCTACCAAAGTATAAGCTCAGGGAAGTTGGGGACACCGTGACTCTTCATGGCCTCTCCAGAGACAGGTGGCTAAATAAATGTTAAAGAATGCACTCCTGGATAATCTGAAGATAAGGCTTACAACAAAGATGCACTGGGGTGCATGTGACCTATTTCTGAGTGCAGTGCTGGGTGGAGAGCACAGAGAGAAAATACAGGGTGGAGGAGAAGGAAAAGCCAGCTAAGTTGAAGACAGAACAGAACAGAGTTCAAGAAGGGCCAGACAATGGGACACACAGAGACCTCATAATTTTGTTGCAGGTTAGATCTACTTGCAAGCAAAAGGATTCCCTTCCCAATCATTCAATGAAAGATTAGCATGCTTCATCTCCACACCAAAACCCACACCCCAGGTTTGCTAGTTAACAGTGCTTTGCACCCCCAGTGGATGTTCAACACAAGCTTCTTCAATAGAATTTATTGAATACCTGTCTTATCTCATGATACAGCTGTACCTGACCCAAACAACTAGGACCCAAAGGGCCCTTCAGGAAATGGGCTAAATCTGGAACCAACCAATAACATCACGGGGCAGAATAGGGGCTTTGGAGCCAGTTGACTGCATTCAACTTCCAGCGCCACTACTAGATTTGCGCCTCTGTGCATGTTATTTAACATCTCTGTTCCACAGTGTTTGCATTTGTAAAGGAGGATGACAAGAGGGACAAGCTTCTTGTGAGGATTAATGAAAACAAAGCACATAAAGAGCTTAGCACGTGCCTAGTGTATACTAAGCGCACAACGAAGGTTCTCATTATTAGCAACTCTTGGGAAGTGAGCCTGACAAGAACACCTCCAGCTGCAGGAGCTGAGCAAAAAGTATCTCATCCATTCTGGGGTCAGCTACAGTATTGGGAAGATGTGGCCTCAGCAGGTCATAGTCCCAGCAGAGAGGGGACCTTGGAGAATCTGAAGGAGGCAGCAGAACAGCCCAACGAGCAGGGACAGAAAAAGCTTGGAATTCAGGGGCAGTGGAGATGGAAGATGAGCCTGGGAGAAACACTTAAAGAAAGGGTGGAAGCTGAAAATGAGTGACTTGTCCAGAAATGTGGAGGCAGTTCTGCCTTCAAACCTAATACATCCAATTCCTTCCCCCCATTTTTTTCTAATTAGGCTACTGGTACACAGAAGGTATGTGCTCAATATTGGTACACGCACAAATACATCACGTGTTTGTCATGAGGAAAAGATTATGGTAATTAACACAGAATATTGAAAATACAAATGGAGGAGAAAGAATTTGTGATACATTTCCATGTTAGTGGTTCCCTGATAAAATGTGACTCTCAGCTCTATAAATCAGACTGATGATGAAATGCAAGTGTAAGTTGGTAAGGACTGTGAGAGCTGGGGTCTGGAAACTTGAGCTAAGCATCACTGCATCCCTAGATCAGAGCAAAGCAGGGAGGGAAGAGGCATGTCTTGGATGAGATGCTGTTTCCATGTAATTTTTTTCCGTTTTCAGGCCACTTTATCAATATCACAATTATTAATTATCCATTTCTATACTCCCTATTAGAAGGACTCCCTCCAGGGAAAAAGCAGTTGATGTTTAAAAAAATGTAGTTCTTTAAAGGCTTAGGCCTATGACTGTCCCCTCTGTGATGTTCTAAAAATGCTTCCCTTGGCAGTTCAGCTATGACTCACATGGCCCAGAATGGCATTTCAGGGAAATTGTTTTTCTCTGTCTCTGAAACTAGGCCTACAGTCTAGTCTCTGTTCTTGGTTTCTCTTGTTCAGCTGATGAGGCTTTATGGTGCCATGTTGGTGAAGGAATCAGAGTTATATCTGCAAATAGAACCCCTCCACTTCATCATGTGTCCCATTTGCTGTGGAAGAAGCCAAGGCTGAGGGCTCCCGCTTCTTGGTGAGGAGGCCTGGGACAATCTCTCTGGGCCCCGAAATTCCTGGTTGTCCTTCCCCACTGGGGTGGGCTGTTGCAGGTACCCGTGGGAGCAGGTGGCACTGCATCCTCCCTGGCACATTCAGCCTTTGGCTTAACACAGAAGCAATCTGACTTGGAGAGTGAAGAAGGGATTCCTTCCCCAAGGGATTTGTTTAGCTGGCAGCAGTTCTGGTTAGAAATTTACCTGTTGGCACAGAAAGAAAAGAACAGAGTAATTCTGTCAAAGCTGTACAATCAAACTGGTCAGCCCTCTCTGAATGAAGGCCTAATGTTGGAGTTAGCCCCATGCCCCATCAGCAGGAACAAGTGGACCTATTATTGGATAAAAACAATTACCTGCATGCCAGGAGGCAGTGTGCTGCAGTGGAACCAACATGCTTTGCTTGTGTCCCATCACTGCCACTTTCCTGATAAGTGATCTTGAGAAAGTTATGTCAACTCTCCATGCTTCAATTTTCTTATCTATGAAAGAGAACTAGTAAAACCAGCCTCATGGGGTTTGGGGAGATGATTAAATGAGACCAGTCATGGAAAGTGGGCTGCAAAGTGCTTGACACATAGTAGGCCCTCATTATTGCTAGTTTCTCAACATATGTCTCTTCCCTGTTCCTTTCCCTTTCCTGCTGGCTCTCACAAAAGCAAGGAGAATGGAAAGAAATAAAAGTTATAAAGAGTAAAAGGGTAATACAGGCAGGCAGGAAGACAGAGCTGGCAGAAAAAGTCTGATAAGGAAAGCTGAGGACATTCGGAAACCAGAACAATGATGGTGTTTTGTGTGCTAGTAGGTTCTGCAGCAGACATCTGTGTATTTTTTCTGTCTGCTGAATGTCCTTCCTCCCTGTTTAAGTTTTCTGTTGCTGCATAACAAATTACTCCAAAACTTAGCAGCTTAAAGCAATGTACATTTATGACCTCACAGTTCCTATGGGTCAGGAATGTGAGTGTAGCTTAGCTGGATCATCCAGCTCAGGGTCTCTCACAGGCTGCAATTAAGGAGTCAGCCAGGGCTGCCCTCACTCAAGGTTCAGGTGGGAAAGCATCCACTCCCAAGCTCAGTCAGTGGTTATTGGCAGGACTCAGGTCCTTGTGGGCTATTGGATTGAGAGTCTCAGTTCCTTGTTGGCTATTGGCCAGAGGTGATCCTCAGTTTCTTGCCACATGAGCCTTTCCATAGGGCAGCTTATAACATGGGAGCTGGCTTCATCCGAGTGAGCAAGGGAAAAAGGGGGAATCACAGACTTCAGTAAAATAATGTCAGAAGGAATATCCCATGACTTTTGCCATATTCTATTCATTAGAAGTGAGTGATTAGGTCAAGCTCACACTCAAGGGGAGGGGATTACATGAAGGCTGAGACATCAGGAAGTGGTGATCTCTGGGAATCTAGAAGGCTGATTACCTTACTGCCCTTCTGGTGAGAGCAACCCTCCTCCCTCTATAAAGGCACATATGATTCTGGTAAGATCACTCTCCATAATACCTGCCATCCCCACCCCACCCCACACTGGGATAACATGAGACCCAGGTCATCAATCATCGCAGCACATCCAGTTGGCCACAGTGATTGGTCCAAGAAGTAGCCATGTGACCCAAGCAGGGCCAGTCAAAGTCTTTCCCTGGGATTTATATATACTGAAACAAGGAGACAGAAGTTCTCTCTTTCATCTGAAATCACTAACATGGAATGATGTAGCCTGGGGTTTTCTCTGGCCATATCCTCTACCCACCATAAAAAAAGAATTCCAGTTGTACCAGGAACAATTGAAGACATCACCTTTTGAAGAAGAGACAAAAGATCTGAGATTAAAAAGAGAGCACAAATAAACTAATGACATTTGTTTTTCACCCTTGAGGCTAGTTCCACCCCTGAAAGCTAATGTAACTCCCTTTTTCACTTGAGATAGTTTAAATTGGGTTATGTCTCTTAAAGCAAAAAGAAACTTGGTTAATTCAGCCTCAGTTTTTGCATCTGTAAAATCAAGGAGCTAAACCAAATGATCTCCATGGCTTTTTCCACGTTTCAAGTTCTAAGATTTGGACTTGAACAGTCTGTTCCTTTATCAAGAAATAGATTTTTCAGAAGTGGGGAAAGAGTAGAAGGAGTAGCCTGAAGGAAGAGGCGTGCATAAGGGGGTCAGGGGCACTCCTATGACCTATGGAATCCAAAGACCAAGTCTGCCTTCTTCATAATTTAGCAAGTCTCCCAGTTTTAACTCAGAACCTTAAGAATGCCACCAAAAAGGACTCATGCCTTAGTGATCCAGAGTAAGACTCAGACGTTTGCTTCTTTCACATGCTGCTGGAGCCATGATAATACTGTCTCAGGGACATGGGCTTTAGAGGCAGTAGCCCTGGGCTTAATAATTATAATAAAAAATAATAATATCTAATGATTACTGAGTGTGTACTACACACCTGGCAATATCTTACATCCCAGCTTCTTGACTTACTAGGTATGTGACCTTAGGCAAGTGACTTACCCTCCAGAAGCCTCTGCTTCTTCATCTGTAAAATGGGGGTAATAATAGTTCCTTTCTCACAGGGCTGTTGTGAGCATTCCTATGAGTCAATGGAGGTAAAGCACCAAGTACAGTACCTGGCATGTGCTGTTCTTCTTCAAACATTCTTCTTTGCCTTTTACACCCAGCTCAAATATCCTCCATTCCACAAACTGTCCCCAGTTGCCCTCCACTTCCTCTGTGCTCCCACAGCACTTTACTTCTGCCTGCTTTTCTAGCCCTATGGCCCTGCAATATATTCACCTGTTCACCTAGTTATTACTCCTGGCTGACCGTACCTTATTTATCTTTGGATTCCTGAGGTCTAGATCCATGCCAAACACACAGTAGGATCTCAACAGATCCAAATGGGTTGATAAGCACAATATATATCAGCCTCTCAAGCAGAGGACAGACAGTCTGATTGGGAGCAGGACACACCCAACCAGGACACCGCCTTGTTGGGCATTTAGGAATTTTGTCAGGCAAAATTCTGATGTGTGTCTGTAAAACTACTCCTCCAATGAAACCACAAATTGCTCAAGTGAAAAGTAATAATTCCTCACAACTGACAGGACAACCCGTCAGTAACCAGTGTGGAGCCCAGTGTTAACGGGTGTGGTGCTGCTGGTTTGGAAGCCTACCAAAGAGACAGCAAGTAAACACGACGGTTGCCTGGGTGCACAAACACCAAACCAGCTTCTCATCACTTCATCCCTGAGACAGTCCAGTCACAGCATCTGTGACACCCACAAGTGGTTACTTGTCAGCTCCTGTCAAGTGCAGCAGCAAAGGCCAACCACCAAACAGATCCAAATGGGTTGATAAGCACAATATATATCAGCCTCTCAAGCAGAGGACAGACAGTCTGATTGGGAGCAGGACACACCCAACCAGGACACCGCCTTGTTGGGCATTTAGGAATTTTGTCAGGCAAAATTCTGATGTGTGTCTGTAAAACTACTCCTCCAATGAAACCACAAATTGCTCAAGTGAAAAGTAATAATTCCTCACAACTGACAGGACAACCCGTCAGTAACCAGTGTGGAGCCCAGTGTTAACGGGTGTGGTGCTGCTGGTTTGGAAGCCTACCAAAGAGACAGCAAGTAAACACGACGGTTGCCTGGGTGCACAAACACCAAACCAGCTTCTCATCACTTCATCCCTGAGACAGTCCAGTCACAGCATCTGTGACACCCACAAGTGGTTACTTGTCAGCTCCTGTCAAGTGCAGCAGCAAAGGCCAACCACCAAAATGCAGATCTTAAGGACAAAAACACAATAACAGCAGTTTTTATAGGAAGCAAAGCAGTGTGTGTGTGTTTGTGTGTGAGTGTTCAGAAAAAGTGGTCATTTTCTAAGGTGAGTATAAGACAAGGGACTGTGTTAAAAGAGGAAATATTTCTCCCTTTCTAAGACCACATTCTTCTCTCCAGCTAGAGGCTAGGCAGGGCTAGAAGGGAAAATTGGTTAGAATTTTGCACCCACCCAACTAACTATAGAAAGACACCCTGGGGGACAGTCTGCTCGGCTACACGGGGCTGACCACACGGCACTTCATTTCTCACTCATGTGGGTCTCAGGGAAGCAGTGTGAAGTGCTTTTGGAATCTATAAGGAGAGTGGAGAAGGAAATTGGAAGCATGCCTGGCTGGGGTGGCATGAATAGAGGAATAAAAGATTTTAAATACAAATTTTATCCCCTTGTGTTGATTGGAATTCAACTACAGGGCATAGTAGAGCTTACAGGACTACAGTGGGTGGTCTCCCCCATGACAGGAATTCAATAAAACTCTCTTACACCCAATTCCTCTTCCCCATCTCTTTGTTTCTATTCATTCACTCATTCATTTATCTATACCCTGCCTGGTTCCCAAAAGCAATGCAGACTCATATTCTACAGGCCCTGGGGAGCTACCAGTGGTTTTTAAGCATGGGAGCTCCATGATCAAATATGACTTTTAGAGCATCTAGAATCAGTGATGAGGATGGAATTAGAGAAGACAGAGGCCAGCAGCCATCCAGATGTGTACCAACTAGTGGCTGTGGAGGAGAGAGGATGGAGATTATTTAAGAGAGAGGATAATCAGGATTTCTTGGCTTGGCCAGAATGTGGTCGGTGGAGAGAGAGCAAAAAATAACTAGAAAATGTCTTCTTTAGGTGATTTTGTGAATGATGACACTACCAAAGAAGACTGACAATACAGAGGAGAAGAATTTTGGAGAAGGGGAGATAAAAAGCACCAGGAACCACTTTAGTGAAAGATGCCATATAATGATATGTCCTGTTACCAGTGCAGGGGACAGATAATGTTGCTAACGAGGGTCATTTTTTGCTCCAATGATCTGTTGTGGGTTGACCTCCAGCTGCATCACGTGAGGTTGCTCTGATCCACATCCACAGCTGGTCTTAGATGCTGATCGTGCCCCATGGTATGATCACTATGGTCACTACAGGAACTTTGAGAGGGTAGGAATGGGGTAGTACAAGTCTAGGCCCACCCCTTAGAGACCACCCAGAAGGCCTCTTTTACTGATAGTGGTCCCTGCGTGTACCACTTTCACATCTAAATATCTAGAGGTTGGACAGACATCCACTGGTAGTGGAAAACTGAGTACACCAGGGTAGGTAATCTGACTTTTGTGATCATCCTCAGGCCCTGCCTTGAGTCTCTGCTCAAATCTGATCTCCTAGCCTGAGGGATGGAGGGGGAAGAGGAATCCTTTCCAAGCAGCCTAGTCTTCTCTCTTTTCCCCCAAAACACCTTCTGCCTGTCTCAGAGCCTCTGCTCCTCCTTCCTTGTCCCCAGAATGCCTTCCTCTTCCATACTGGGCAAGTCTATTAGCCGGGCAGCTTCCTTAGTGGGAGAGTTGTTATCTGTTGGAGCAGTCTACCTCTGGATTTGGTAGGCTGTCTGTCTCTGCTTGCTGCACACACAGAAGGCTTTCGTTCAGCTTGGAAGTTTTTTTGTTTTTTTGTGTTTTGTATTGCTTATTTATTCTCACTTTGTTTTAAATAAAAGTTTGAGGGCTTCCCTGGTGGCGCAGTGGTTAAGAATCTGCCTGCCATTGCAGGGGACACGGGTTCGAGCCCTGGTCTAGGAAGATCCCACATGCCGCGGAGCAACTGAGCCCATGCGCCACAACGACTGAGCCTGTGCTCTAGAGCCCACGAGCCACAACTACTGAAGCCCACGCACCTAGAGCCTGTGCTCCACAACAAGAGAAGCTGCAATGAGAAGCACGCTCACGCAAGGAAGAGTAGCCCCTGCTCACCGCAACTAGAGAAAGCCGGTGCGCAGCAATGAAGACCCAATGCAGCCAAATATAAAATAAATTAAAGGGAGACCAGGCCAGGCGCGAGGACCTCGCGAGCTCCTCCACGTGGGCTCCCCTGCCCCCTGCGGTGACCCCCGGTCCCACCAACTGGCCCCGAAAAGGTGGCGGCGGTTTGTGGTCGTTGGTCCCAGGTATTTAGGACCAACATTTGAAGACCCGAGGGGAACTGCAACCATGAATGAAGAAAATACAGGTGGAACAAATGGATGCAGTAAAGTTCGAACTGGTACTCAGAATGAAGCAGCATTACTTGCTTTGATGGAAAAGACTGGGTACAACATGGTTCAAGAAAATGGGCAAAGGAAGTTTGGTGGTCCGCCTCCAGGTTGGGAAGGTCCACCTCCACCTAGAGGCTGTGAAGTTTTTGTGGGAAAAATACCTCGTGATATGTATGAAGATGAGTTAGTTCCTGTATTTGAAAGAGCTGGGAAGATATATGAATTTCGACTTATGATGGAATTTAGGGGTGAAAATCGAGGTTATGCTTTTGTGATGTGTACTACAAAAGAAGAAGTCCAGTTAGCCATCAGAATTCTTAATAATTATGAGATTCGACCAGGGAAGTTTATCGGTGTGTGTGTAAGCTTGGATAATTGCAGATTATTTATTGGAGCTATTCTGAAGGAAAAGAAGAAGGAAGAAATCTTAGAGGAAATGAAGAAAGTTACAGAAGGAGTTGTAGAGGTCATTGTTCACCCAAGCGCAACTGATAAGACCAAAAATCACGGTTTTGCGATTGTTGAGTATGAATCTCACAGAGCTGCTGCTATGGCTAGGAGAAAACTAATTCCAGGAACCTTCCAACTGTAGGGCCATACCATTCAGGTAGATTGGGCTGACCCAGAGAAAGAGGTTGTTGAGGAAACCACTCAGAGAGTTAAAGTTCTCTATGTACGAAATGTAATGATCTCAACTACAGAGGAAACAATTAAAGCAGAATTCAATAAATTCAAACCTGGTGCAGTTGAATGAGTAAAGAAACTTAGAGATTATGCTTTTGTTCACTTTTTCAACAGAGAAGATGCAGTGGCTGCTATGTCTGTTATGAATGGAAAATGCATTGATGGAGCAAGTATTGAGGTAACACTGGGAAAACCTGTAAATAAAGAAAACACTTGGAGACAGCATCTTAATGGTCAGATTAGCCCCAATTTGGAAAACCTGATTGTGTTTGCTAACGAAGAAGAGAGCCACCCAAAAACTCTAAGCATGGCACCAACTCTTCCAGCTTGTCTCAATGGCCAGCATGGCCCAAATCCCCCTGAAATTGAAAGATGCGCTTATCCATTTTTTCCTGGAACAAAGCTTACTCCAATTAGTATGTGTTCTTTAAAATCCAACCATTTCAATTCTGAAGTAATGCATTTGGATTATTACTGCAACAAAAATAATTGGGCACCACCAGAGTATTACTTATATTCAACAACAAGCCAAGATGGGAAAGTACTCTTGGCATATCAAATCATTATTCCTGCTATTGCAAATGGATCCCAGAGTTACTTCATGCCAGACAAACTCTGTACTACGTTGGAAGATGCAAAGGAACTGGCAGCCCAGTACGTTACTTCATTTGGACAGGGAACACAATCTCTTCAGCCTGGACCTATGTAGAAGAATTTGGAGAAAATAAACAGGTCCTTTCTGATGTTGCTTGAGCTTATTCTCCTGCAGTTGATCTCATTCCTGTTGGCTTAATATTAAGTCCCATGACAGCACTAAGTTAACATTCATTTTTAGCCCTCATTTATAGCACCAGGAAAATATAGAAAAAACTTTACCTGTGCGTTAGATGACCTAATTTCTTCTGTTCCTAGAAACACCGTACATTTTATAAATAATCACTTCATAGTCATTTTCACACCCTTGGCTTACACTACACCAAAGAACACAGTTGAGCTTTTGGAAAGTACAGGATTTACAAATTTGGTCTTTAGTACTCACACACATCTATAAACATTATAACTAATGAAGCAAGAAATTATTGATACGTAAGATGAATGTTTATTGTGGAACAGTAATATTTCAAATGTTGGTTTTTTGTTTTTTTGTTTTTTGTTTTTTTTGTGGTATGCGGGCCTCCCTCTGTTGTGGCCTCTCCCGTTGCGGAGCACAGGCTCCGGACGCGCAGGCTCAGCGGCCATGGCTCACGGGCCCAGCCGCTCCGCGGCATGTGGGATTCTCCCAGACCGGGGCGCGAACCCGGTTCCCCTGCATCGGCAGGCGGACGCGCAACCACTGCGCCACCAGGGAAGCCCTCAAATGTTGGTTTTTAAAGAAATAATTTGGTTTAATTTTTGGATTTTTCTGTACTGTAAGTTGATAATGGTTTCTTGAAGTTTATTTTATGAAGATGATTCATTTTACTGTTTTATGGTACCAGTAGGATTCTAATGTTAAATTGGTTTATTGGGTTGTATAAATGTTTACATTGTATTTAAATAATGAAATATTAGAGAGTTTTTGCAGTCCAGGGGTAAATGTGTCTGCTGGTTTGATACCTAATACAGTTTCAAAAAAGAAGCAAATATGAATTCACTGTTTTATATCTTTTCTTCATGGACGATCCCTTAGTGTCAGTATCAAATTTAAAAGGAGCTTCATTGTGGATAGAGCAAGAGAAATCAGAGATTCCCTTTTCTGGTGATCATAAAGACACAAAACAGTTAACAGATATCCAAGAAACAGATATCCAAGAATGCATTCTAGTAAGATCTCTGAAGCACTGTGTCAGTGAAAATTTACTTAATACTGACTGATGAAACTATCAGGATTTGCAATGCAGTGAATGCTGAAACAGTCTTTACCAGCAATATAAGATTATCAGGATTTTGAATATTAGAACATTATGTGATTATAGTTTTAATGCTTTGTCTCTTTGAATTAAATTTGTAACCATAAAGACGTGAAGCATAATTGTTATGTATTTATTTACAGACTACAATTTCTGTCACAGTTCAATAAATAGTCTTTCCCCTGTTAGTGCTACCCTCTCTTCTGGGACTCCCAGGGTGCTTCCTTACACTTCAAGGCTTTATTCTTATCCAAGCTATCCTTTGTCACCAACAGTATCACTTGCTAATGGCAGCCATGTTGGACAGCAGCTATATATCTCCAATCAGGCCTCATCCTTCTGAAGAAAATATTGTAAACAGGAGTATGAAACTTTCCTTGTAAAGCATGCAAATTAAAATACTGTTTTATTTTAGAATCGGGTTTGTACATTTGGTTTTAAAATGATAATTATATATTTATTTCAACATAGTAAATATCAGTCGCAATTCAGAATAACCTACCGTTGTAAAACTTGTAAAAATGCTAAGTTTTAAAAGTTACTCAGTGATTTCTCTTGATAAAGGTATAACAAACTGCTGTTCTTTTTAAACTTTTGGGATTTTAAATAACTTCTGATTCCTGAGTGGTCAGTAGAACCCAGAAGTTTACATTAAATTTTTTCATTATAACTGTGCTAAATAGAGTTTCACAAGTATTAAAGCACTTGCAGACAATGGTTACACTAGATTTGATTACCAAGGATCACTATCTGTATTAGCAATTAGAACAATTATATAAACGGAAGCATCTAATTATTATGTAGAAAGACATGAAGGGCAAAAAGATTAAGATGCAAATTTTATGCAGTACTAAAGAAAAAGCAGTCTACCATTGTGGTCCTTGAAAATAACTATAAATATTTTAGTTAATAATTGTTGGTTGTAGAAATAATTATAATTTTGCTGTTAATGTATTTAAGGTTTTTATAGGTATGCTCCATTTGTGTTTTTGATATTCATTGTATAGTTCTCTGAGTAATAAGTGTTATGGTTTTTAATGTTGAAATCATGTGTTGTTTAATTTTTGTACTTGAATTCAAATTCTTTGACATTAAATATACGATGCTTCTAAAAAAAAAACCTTTGTTTTAAATAAAAGTTTGAGGCATCTCTCAGTACAGTGGGATTTTAAAAAATAAGAGCAGAGGGGCTGGGCGATAGCTTGCTTAGGGCTAAAAGCCCAAGGAGCAAATGTAGGGTCTCCCCCTGCTGGCTGGTTTAGACTTTGGGAAGCCCTGCGCAGTTTCACAGGGGAGAATCAGCCAACTTCAGAAGATACTCTTCCTTTCCGAAACAATGCTCAGTGCCCCGGTAGACTGACCCTGTTTAAAACTCATTCCATCACTTTCTGCCCTTCTCTTT
This sequence comes from Physeter macrocephalus, assembly GCF_002837175.3. Taxonomy (NCBI): domain Eukaryota; kingdom Metazoa; phylum Chordata; class Mammalia; order Artiodactyla; family Physeteridae; genus Physeter; species Physeter macrocephalus. The sequence goes on from NC_041225.1 coordinate 79,456,002, forward strand.
CACCAGCTCTTGCACAAATATTCAGGGTCTTAATTTGTTCGCCCGTGGAACATTTCCTGGCCCCTGACGCTGAGCCAGCACTTTGCGAGCAGTGGGAGGGAGCCTTCAGGCGAATGAATCACACTCCCGGCCCCGGGAGTCCAGCGTTAGCAGAGCTGCCCTCTTTCGGTAGCAAAGCCCTAGCCAGCCCCGGCTGGGAACACTCAGATTAAAGGGGCTCCTCTGCCAAGGGCCCAGACCCAGGCCCGTGAGGGAGGCTTAGAATCTATCTAGGATTTTCAGGAAACGGGAGTATTTTTTCAGGAGTTAATTCAGCAGTTATCCCAGTGCTTCCGCTGGGCTGAGGCAGAACCAGGCTTCCCCCTACAGGTAGGAGGGAGAGGTACGCATCCTGAAGGCTGCAACCCTGGCTGGCTGTGCTCCACCTAGGGGACCTTCATTTCAGAAGGCTCCCCCAACTGGGCGATGCTCCCGATGATGCTCAACACGTGATCCCCAGACTAGCGGCAGAGGGCACGCTTGGGAACTTGTTAGAAATGTAAATTCTCAGGCCCCACCCCAGTCCTACTAAAAGGCAACTCCAGGAGTGGGACCAGCAATCTGCTTTAGCAAGTCCTCCAGGGGATTCTGATGCACCTCAAGTTTTCTCTTTTTTTTTTTTGCGGTACACAGGCCTCTCACTGCTGTGGCCTCTCCCGTTGCAGAGCACAGACTCCGGACGCGCAGGCTCAGCGGCCATGGCTCACGGGCCCCGCCG
>NC_041225.1:79456894-79465850 GCF_002837175.3 Physeter macrocephalus
GCGCAGGCTCAGCGGCCATGGCTCACGGGCCCAGCCGCTCCGCAGCATGTGGGATCTTCCCGGACCGGGGCACGAACCCGTGTCCCCTGCATCGGCAGGCGGACTCTCAACCACTGCGCCACCAGGGAAGCCCTCACCTCAAGTTTGAGAACCACTGGTCCGGAGAGAGCGGTGTGGCCACCTCTGGGGGTCCTACTTTATGGCTTGGCTTCATGAGACTCGGCACCTCCTGCCTCATATCAATCAGCCTCAGAACCACAGCATTTCAGAGGTACCTACTGCAGACCCCTTCCCCTTAAAATGAGAACAATGAGGTGCAAGGGTGTGGTTTGCCCAAGGCAATCCTGTCAGGGAATTCTTCCCCAAACCTCCCAAATTACAGGAGAGGAAAAGGAAGGCCAGTAAATGTGACCCTCCCAGGGTTCCTCAGACCTACCTGCTCCGGGTTTGGGGGCTCTGCCCAGCCTCTCCTGCGGGTCTGCCTCTCCCATGCCTGTGCCTGGAGGACTCAGAGCTCTGGGCCCTCGGGACAGAGCCCCCTCCCCTTCTCTTTTCTTCCTTTGAGCCATGTTCCATTCAGCCTTCTTTTTGATCACACTGGTCCTGCCTGCCACTCAGAGATGGAACAGGAAGGGCCCAGCTGTGAAAGGATCACCACAGGATCTGGTTTTGGTTTTTGTCAGTCTCCAGCATCTAAAACTACCTGTCAATCACCGAGAGATAGGAAGTCACTAGAAAGACAGGAAACATTCAAGGATGAAAACGCGTCCCCCTCAGCCTGGTCCTCGGGCACAGATGTCTCTGCAGATGAGTGCCTGGGTCTGTTTGGGGGGCTGGAATGAAGGGGGTGCTCTGCCTCCCTCTCCTTACAATGTTCACAAGCCTTGGTTTTCCAGAAGGGAGATGAGGGGAGGGAAAAAGGAGGAAAGAATAGCATCTTTATTAATATGAGTATGTTTGTTAACATCATCAGGGGGCTTGGGTCCCCAAGGGGAGATTATACCTTGAAGACACAGCTTTCTCTTGAAGATTGGAAAAAAACAATCAGCCCCCTTTCTAAATGCTGTGCCCAGCCACAGAGTGTCCTGATACCTCTCCACTTGTTATGGCCTTTGCGACAGGTCCAACGGTCCTCTGTTTCAGAATATCACCACACACGCTCTTCCACCCCTTACCCAGTGCGCAGGGTGGGTAGTGGAGGGGACTTTATAAAAAGGAAAAGCTGTCCTTCTCACCAAATGTGAAGGAGTCATTTTTGCAGGAGGCTTTAATTGAATGCTGCAGCTGAAATTATTGAGGAAACACTGGGGGAAATCCTCCAGTAATAGGAGGACAATCCTTTTTCACATTTGCGGTGAGAGCTCCACTCCCTCCAGCCCTCTTGGGAGGTGGGCTTTGCGCAAGCCGTTCCATTCAGAGGGGCTTCAGCAGGTATCTGTAGCATGGCTGGACTTAGGAACTGGAATTAAAAGAATAAAAGAGACGATCTTGCAGTGGTGTGGGAAAGGGAGCTCAGGGTATAAAAGGCATGTTCATTACAAACACACTCACTCACACTCAAAGCTAATTCTGTTTTGTTTTCTGGATACCCCACCTCCTCATTCCAAGGAAGTGGCCAATCCTTATATTTCTTAGCTTCAAGAGCACTTGCTAAGTGGAAAGGTGGTGTTTCCAGAAGATACACTCTTTTCCTGGCCTAAATGAAAGTTTTAATCTCCTTGAGGATATTCTATTACTCTGGAAGTGGGCAGTGTTTAGGGAAGGGAATGGGGGGTGAGTTGAAGGAGGAGGGACATTCATGGGTTCATTGAGGATTGGGACCCACACTGTACTCTCTCAATGCCCCAGGGATACGGCAGGGCCTCTGGGAGGAGTGATGCACCTCAGGAGGCTAGGTGGGAGTCTGGGGGTACCCATTTCACACAAAGACAGTGTAGTGGTTAAAAGAAATCAGGTGGCCTGGGCTTAAACTCAAGCTCTGCCACTGGCTGGCTATGTGCCATGGGATAGCTGCTTCCCTTTTTGTGCCTCAGTTTCCTCATCCATGAAAATTAAAATCACATATTCCAAAGCATTTATTGAACTATATGCTAGGTACTGTTCTAGGGGCTTGAGAGATAGAAGTAAACAAATAAAGATCCTACCCTTTTAGAGCTTACATTCTACTGGGGGGAGGCAGACAGAAAACACTATTAGTATGTAAATCATATAGCCTAGAATGTGCTATGAGAACAAAAGTAGAGCAGGGAAAAGGGATGGCGAGTGTAGGGGATGAGGCACAGAGGCAGGTGGTCAACATAGGCCTCATTGAGAACATAATATTTGGCAAAGACTTAAAGGAGATGAGGGAGAACTGTGAGTTATCTGGGAAAAGTATGTTCTAGGCCAAAGAGCAGTTGGCTCATATGAAATTATTTTTGTAAAGCACTACTGAGTCCCTGGCACTTTAGTAACATTCCATAAACATTGTTGTTGTTGTTATTGTGATTATCACTTTCATGCCCAAGTGTGGTCCAGCAGCTACCAGATACCGGGTTGCCATGTGGGCTAGGAAAAGAGCATATCCACTGTAGCCAACTTGCCCTGAACTGGGGAGACCCCTCCAAATGTTTTGCTCTGTATAAGAGCCCCAAGACCTTTGCCTGACTCTAGAATGAAGGGAGGTATCCCTAATAATGACGAAGACTGAATTTCTCTCCAGCCCTGTCAAATGGGGACTCAGAGGCAGACTCTATGATGATTTAAAGAAAATAATGTAGCTTTCTAACCTGAGGTGATAAAGTAAGCTTCCTACCCATCCCAGAGGAAAATGGAAGGAGGCAGTAAAAGGAAGAACAGTCTAGAGACACAATAGGGCATGAAAGATCTAAAAATGTCTAAATGCTGCAGATTAAGTAAATGTGACTTTAGTGAGGCATGGGACAAGAAAAGGGAAAAGACAAATAGGAGCTGGGGTCAGGAAGAAGAAAAATGTGTCCACAAGGATCATGTTGGAGGACATATCTGGAGATACTAGAAGGACAATGCATGTGACTCTACCAACAGGAGCAAGTCCTGAACATGTGACCAGAAAAAGCAACACCCCAAAGGAGGTGGGAGCAATAGACAGAGGGGCTGCTGGTAATGGGGGCCGGGAGTGGCATGTGGCTCCAGGCAACCAAGTTTGCCCACAGTCAACAATGTTTGGGCTCCATAGATCAGTGACCTTAAATGTGTTAGAATTCTGAAATGTTAAAATCCTGGAAAGGGCTTTACTGCTTATCTAATCTGACCCCATCCTTTCTATAAGTGAGGAAGCTGAGACTCAGAAACATGATACAGCTCGCCCAAAGTCCCATTAAATTTGTCAGGACTCTCATTCACAGTGACAGAAACCCAACTCAAACCAATTCAATAAGCAAAAGGGAATGTATTGGCTGGTGTAACTATGGGAACCACGACTGGTCCCCACACCAGGACTGAGACAGAAATTTGGCTGTGAACAATTCTAGGATTTTGAGCAGAGACAAGATGAGAAATAGTATTCTGTGAAGATACAGGCAGGCATGGGACTCCCTGGAATTTATAAGACTTTTCCCGAAACTCCTTGTGTTTTATTTCCCAGAACAAAATAAATCAAACATCTACTTTGTGGGAGGTGGGAAACTGCTTGCAGCCCTAAATGGCACTTTTCTCCAAGGACGTCTCAGTAAGGGTCTAAAACAGAAGTTGTAAACTCATGACCCATGAACTAAATCAGATCTCCATCTATGCATCATCTGACCCACATACTGGGTGTTTTTTAAAATTCATTTACTTAACAAATAAATGTTGAGCATTTTCTATGTCCCAGGTACTATTCTAGGCACTTGGCATACAAAAGTGAACAAAACAAGACAAAAAAATCCTTGCCTTCATAAACTTTGATCATAATGGTAGGAATAGGTAGATCAATCAATAAGTTTTTAAAATTACTATCTATTTAGAAGATAGTAAATAGTATGGAGAAGAAAAAAACAGGGAAGGAGGAGACAGTATAAGGTGGGAGGGAGAGTGTGCTGTGGTCTTACAGAGGGTGGTTGGGAAAAGCCGAGAGGGTGACATTTGGGCAAAAGCATGGGAGAAGAAGAAACAAGGCTTGCAGGTGCGTAGAGGAAGAACATTCCAGGCAGAAGGGCCAGCAAGTGCAAAAACCTTGAAGCAGAAACATACCTAAGACATTTAGGAAACAGCAAAGATGTCTGTGTTTTGGTTTTTTTTTTTTTAACATCTTTATTGGGAGTATAACTGTTTTACAATAGTGTGTTAGTTTCTCCTTTACAACAAAGTGAATCAGTTATACATATACATATGTTCCCATATCCCTTCCCTCTTGCGTCTCCCTCCCTCCCACCCTCCCTATCCCACCCCTCTCATGGTCACAAAGCACAGAGGTGATCTCCCTGTGCTATGCGGCAGCTTCCCACTAGCTATCTAATTTACATTTGGTAGTGCATATATGTCCCTGCCACTCTCTCACTTCGTCACAGCTTACCCTTCCCCCTCCCCATGTCCTCAAGTCCATGCTCTAGTAGGTCTGTGTTTTATTCCTGTCCTACCACTAATCTCTTCATGACATTTTTTTTTCTTAGATTCCATATATATGTGTTAGCATACGGTATTTGTTTTTCTCCTTCTGACTTACTTCACTCTGTATGACAGACTCCAGGTCTATCCACCTCATTACAAATAACTCAGTTTCATTTCTTTTTATGGCTGAGTAATATTCCATTGTATATATGTGCCACATCTTCTTTATCCATTCATCTGTTGATGGACACTTAGGTTGCTTCCATGTCCTGGCTATTGTAAATAGAGCTGCAATGAACATTTTGGTACATGACTCTTTTGTGTTTTGGTTTTTTAATCCGTATGAACTACCAGCATTTAAAAAATTGGGAGATTTCACATCAACATCCAGATTCCCAGCTTTTCTTGAAAAAATATTCAGTTAGGATCTGGCAATGCTGGCTCCAAAGTATCCCATAAAACAATGAGCTAGGGGCTTCCCTGGTGGCACAGTGGTTGAGAACCCGCCTGCCAATGCAAGGGACACGGGTTCGTGCCCCGGTCCGGGAAGATCCCACATGCCGCGGAGCGGCTGGGCCCGTGAGCCATGGCCTCTGAGCCTGCGCGTCCGGAGCCTGTGCTCCACAACGGGAGAGGCCACAACAGTGAGAGGCCCGCGTACCACAAAAAAAAAAAAAAAAGAATGAGCTAGATCTGAGCAGCAACTCTTCCCCTGTAATGGGACAAGCTTAGTCCCATAGTCAGGGTAGTCCCTGCCCACCCGAGTCCCTGCTCTGGGTTAGGCTCTCAGCTACTTCATTCATTTCAGTTGCCTCCTGGTCAGGCCCCTGCAGGCATTTAAGCTCTTGTAGCTACATAGACCAGGCTACAGTCATAGGTAAACCCCGACAGCTCAGTGGCTTAATATAACAGAAGATTTATTTCTTGTTCACAAAAAATCCAACAGGAGTAGAGTGATTCTTCCAGGCATCTGTCCTTCATGAAGTGACTCCAGGGGCCAACTTATTTCCATCTTGTGGCTCTGCCGTTTCAACTTGTGGGAGCCTAAAGTGTTTTGACTTTTACAGCACATGCAACTGATGAGCCAGTGGGAGAGAAAGGCGAGAGGCACGAAGATCATGGTGTTATGGAAACTGTGGTAAGAATCCGAAGAAAGAGAGAACATCTAAGTTGTCTTCCACTCCTGGATATAGTGTTGCATTTGGAGTAACTTGGGTTCTTTAGATTAGATAAAGCTCACTTGGGGTGAGCATTAGCAATATGCCTAAGTCCATAAAGTAAGGGGAAACCTCCCTGTGGGCTCTGGGATGTCTGTTCAAATCCCCAAAACAAAAGCCACACGGCCATTCCTCTGCCCAAGCAGGGCTGAACCCAAGCCCACCAGGATGGACAGGATCTTCTGTCTGGCTCCGACAGTAGGGCCTGGGAGCCAACTCTGCCCCCTCTGACCCCACAAAAAGAACAAAGCCCAAAGGCCTGGTGTGTTCAACTCAGCTTTACCTCTTCAATGACTGCTTGCAAAACTGCCCTTCCCTTCCGGAATCTCATTTATGTCCCTCTCACTCTCAAATCTTCACTGTTCCCCTTCTCTAAGCATGGCCCATAGTCAGGAGTGTCAAGGACTGAGGTCATTGGATGTGCTGTCTATTGATGACTTACGAGAGGCCAGTTTTAACAGAAATTGTGGTTCCAGATAAATTGACTAGAGCCTGGATTCTGATAGGGGAGCATAGTCATGCTATAGGTTTTTGCAGTCAAGACATTGGAGTATGTTTTCAATGAGCTAGAGGAGAACAGGATCTTGAAGATGCCAGAAATAGGGAGATAATGGTTGATGGAGGTGGAGATGGGGAGTTACTGGTAAAATCAAGAACTCCAGAAAAAATTAGCTTTGGGAACAAAAATAGGGTGTGGCTTCTCTGGAAATATGTAGAAAGAATGAAGGAAAAAAGCAAAGGATGGATGACAATGCAGATCAAATTGAGAAAGCGGAGAGGAGAGTTGAGGCCTTGAACCCCTCAGTAAACTAGCTATGGAGGTCATCTGTGGGGGTGGGGGAGGTCAGAAGTTCTTTGCGAAAAATGAAAAGGATTTGGAAGAATTCAATAAAAAGCTGCCTTGAAGAATTCAATAAAAAGTTAAGAGGAATAAAAAGGCTACTCTGACAACAAAATGACTTATGAATCGGAAAAACAAACATGCCTGGATAATGCATTGGGTACAGATTGATTTCCTCCAGAAAAGTCTTTACAGGTCTCTGCTGACCATAGTGGTGGTTTGAACATCTATCTGAATGTCTAAGTCTGATAGAAATCTTTGGCAGAATAACTAATGGCTGGGATAACTATTAGCCTGCACTTCTCAGTACTTAGAGAAATGAAATGTTCCACTCACAGTAAGCTGTTAAAATCCTAATTATCCCCTTGGAGCCCAGCCCTCCCCATTTCAGAAACTAGCTCCTTTACAAAGGAAAGAAATCTCTCTGTCTATCTCTCTCTCTCACACGCACACACACACGCACACGCACATGCATACGTACCCATTCATACACACCATGACTAAAATAAATGGATCTTCATTTCCTCATCTGGTTAGATACTCTAAGTCACTCCTTGACATGCTGACTTTCTGCTAACCCTATCATTGATCATTCCAAACAAAGTAAGCTTTCTCCCAGCTCCAGTGACAGCAGCGGCTGTTTTATGTGGGAAGATGCATTTATGTCAACACCGGACAACTTTTACTCCTTCATCACACTGTGGCCCATTATGAACGAAAGGCCAGTTCCTTTCCTCCTGGGCTTTTGTGGAGAGACTGAGAAAATCATTTCCTGGGGAAATGAAGGCTGAAAGCCCTGGCAGGGAGGGAGACAGGTCTCCAGAGAAGGGTTGGAAAAGGTTAGCAGGGGGAAAGATGTAAGAGACTGATTCCAGAAACAAGGTACTGAATGATGACAGCACCTTCTTCCAAGCCTTAAAGGGCTTCTCCGTGGGCTCAGGCTTTTCAGCAAATAACAGCCTGTGTGAAACAGCAAAGAGAGTTGCCTTTGCTTGGTCCTAAGAACAAAGACTGAGTAACACAGCCTGCGAAGCCCCAGGTCAACCAGAAGCCCCGTGGCAGGTTGCCCAAAGGGGAACCCAAGAACAGAGTGCAGGTTGGAGGAGGTTTGGGAAGCAGAGCCATGCTTTAACCAAAAGGTGAGCAACAATAGAGGGAAGGGGAATGAAAGCCCTCCTATGTGGTCATCCCTGCACAGAAGATTGAATTAAATTAAAGGCTCCAGTAATACTCTACAAAATTTAGAATTTGCAGCATTTTGTTATTTGGGAGCTGGTGTTAGATTGTAGTTAGACATGTATTTTAGTATATACAGATCATATGTGTTATAATTATTATGAATCCACCGATGGTAAGAAGAGAGAAAGAAAGAAAAAGAAAGGAAGGAAGGAAGACAAAAAAAGAAGGAACCAGCAGGGCTATAAGGAGGGGCGCTGCTATGGGGACATAGTTATGGACAGTTAAAGAGTACAAAGAATGTGGAATTAAATGAATAGAATGGGGCTACCCCTGGGAGATAAACAACTGAGTTGAAGCACAACCAGACAGGTGATATATTGTGTTCTTTCCCAAGGCTGGCTGTTCTTTATAATTGTGCTGTTTATCTCTTAAGAACACTTTGGTATTTGCAAAGTCAACTTCTGAGCTGAGAACTGAAGAAATGTAAATCCACTTACAGCCCCCCGGTTGCTGTAGACCCCTTGGTGCAGAAGTAAAGGCCCTCCATGGATTGGTCTCAGCCTACCTTTCCAAACTAAGGCATAGAAGAGCTAGTTGGTAAGGCATTAGGTTGGGAAAAGATGAGTTGACATAGGCCTCTCTAATACCACGTTGGTAACTGATAGAAATTACTGGTTGCCTAAAAAGGAGTGAGATGGTGGGTGGATGAGCTTGCCCATGGGTCCAGGCATTGTCCCACCTCCTCTGCTGCCCTCTCCACTTCCTCCCTCCTTCAGTCTCACCCCATTTCCAAGGCATCCAGTTGCACTCTGGAGGTGCTTACCACCACATCCAAAACTAGGCTTGCAGCTCTTCAACATCCTCCAGATTACTACCCCCTTTCCTTCCACTTTCTGCCCCACTCCCCAGACAAATCCATCAAGGAATTATGGCATTATTTGTCACAGCAAAACACAGCAGAGACACCTTCATTCCAATCATCATGGGAAGTGGTTAAAAAAATTATAGCAGCATATTATGGAGTACCATTCCAGCATAAAAAGGGGAAAGCACTGTGTAAATTGATGGGGGAAATGTCCATAATATATTGCTGAGTTTTTTCTTAGAAAGCAAAAATTTGCTTACATGAAATTTCTAAAAATCTTATATGTTCTGGTATAATGTTATAAGT
>NC_041225.1:79466418-79481187 GCF_002837175.3 Physeter macrocephalus
AAAAAAAAAGAAAGTCAAGGCTTTATTTAACATCTTAATTTTGAATATTTATTATTGGAATTTGCTACAGGTACTTTGATTAAATAAAACCAGTGTGGTTTGTTTAAATATAAAATTTACTTTTAATAGTAAATAATGTTTAAATCATAAACAAAAAGCAAATTTGCCCAAAAGTATGTCGGGAGTCCGATGATTCCATCTTTGTAAAATAAATAAAACAAAAAATGTATAGATAGATGTCTTGAGACCCCAAGGGTAAGCTTGAGGAACAGCAGATGGTCTGCTTGGCAAGAGCCCAAGACTCACCTTGCTGGGTTGGGTTACACACACTGAGTGGATCTAGAGGTGGAGGTGGTGGAGAACCAGAGTCAGTTTTCCCTCAGAGAGGTTAGGAGGAGGTGGGTTTGGGAGGAGGATGGGCAGGAGAAAAGAAAGGGCTAGAGAGACGCCATGCCATAGGGAGAGGAACTACTTCAGGGAGGTCCTGACAGTTACTCTGCAAAAGCCATCAGGGCTGTGGTGTGATTGCCACTTTCTAGAGTCAGTTTCTCAGCTCAGACTTTTTTTTTTCTTTGCACACTATTGAAAAACAAAACTCCTCACTGGGTTTTAGGGTTATAAATTGTCAGAAGAACTTTCATTTACTCATATTTAAACCACTCAGAAGGAAGATAACAGAGCTGGTGTTTGCTGCCTCAAACACCAGAAATCACACTGTATGGTGTTAAAGAAAAAAAACCTGGAGAACAGTGAGAAAGGAGGAGAAAAATGTTTTGAATTTAATGGAAGTTCATGTCTATATTTCCATGTGTTAGTAATAGGCAATGTACAAATCATCATCATCTCCTACAATTGTTTTATTACCTTCCACGCCTCTGTAAGCCTTTATCACAAGCCTTCATGTCCATACAGATGTAACAGGTTTACATTTTTAGAAAAACCATTTGACAACAATGGCAGTTTTATCCCTTTATAAGTAATGAGAAAATGTGTATCTGATGGATATCAGTGCACAGACACATTTATTCTAATATGAGACCTTCATCACTATCCCTGTAAGTCAGCTAACAAAGGTTTTTGGTTTAGTTCATTGGGTCTTCACTTCAGCTTCCTTATCAGCAAAGAGCAGGGCATTTACAATACAGCATTGAATAAACAAAATATTTTAGATCGAAGTGATTTTTTTATAGATTCCATTTAATAAAAACTGATTCACGAAGGTTGGAAATTCAAGATGGCAGAGGAGTAAGACGTGGAGATCATCTTCCTCCCCATAAATACATCAAAAATATATCTACATGTGGAGCAGCTCCTACAGAACACCTACTGAATGCTGGCAGAAGACCTCAGACTTCCCAAAACGCAAGAAAATCCCCACATACCTGGGTAGGGCAAAAGAAAAAAGAAACAACAGAGACAAAAGAATAGGGGTGGGATCTGTACCTCTGGGAGGGAGCTGTGAAGGAGGAAAAGTTTCCACACACTAGGAAGCCCCTTCACTGGTGGAGACAGCGGGGTGGCGGGCGGTAAGCTTTGGAGCCACGGAGAAGAGCGCAGCAACGGGGGTTCAGCGGGCAAAGCGGAGAGACTCCCGCACAGAGGATCAGTGCTGACCAGCTCTCACCAGCCTAAGAGGCTTGACTGCTCACCTGCCTGGGTGAGTGGGGACTGGGAGCTGAGGCTCGGGCTTCGGAGGTCAGATCCCAGGGAGATGACTGAGGTTGGTTGGGTGAACACAGCCTGAAGGGGGCTAGTCCACCACAGCTAGCCGGGATGGAGTCCAGGAAAAAGTCTGGACCTGCTGGAGAGGCAAGAGACCATTGTTTTGGGGTGCACAAGGAGAGGGGATTCCTTCCCTGTGTGCCCACAGAAGGCAAAGCACCACCTAAGCGAGCTGCAGAGATGGGCGTGAGCTGTGGCTATCAGCTCGGACCCCAGAGACGGGCATGAAACTCTAAGGCTGCTGCCACTGCCACCAGGAATCCTGTGTGCAAGCTTAGGTCACTATCCACACCCCCCTGGGAGCCTGTGCTGCCCGCCACTGCCAGGTTTCTCAGATCCAGGAACAACTTCCCCGGGAGAACATGTGGCGCGCCTCAGGCTGTTGCAAAGTCATGCTGGCCTCTGTCACCACAGGCTCGCCCCCGCATTCCAATTATGACTACCGTTCCCCCCCCCTCCCCCCTGCCTGAGTGAGCAAGAGAGCCCTAATCAGCCGCTGCTTTAACCCCCTCCTGTCTGAGCGGGAACAGACGCCTGAGGGCGACCTACACGCTATTATTTATTTATTTATTTATTACCTTACCACGTTGTCTAATACCTCCAAAACAGTGCAGAATAAAGCAGTGAGAGTAGGCATCTTTGTCTTATACCTGATTTTAAAGAGAATGCTTCTAAAATGTTACCACTACATTTAATATCTGTGGCAGGTTTGGTAGATACTCTAGTTTCATGTTCTTCATCTTCAAAGGGGAGATGGTCTACATTCTTACTTTTCCCATGGACATCTAGGGATGGTCAGGCTCCAGTAATCTGATGCCTGCTGACCACATTTACAAAAGACTGACTAGAGTATCAATTAATTACTTTATAATAAGAAGAATAAATACCAGGTGGACCAGATACTGGTGTATTTTGTCTGTGGCCAAACCTTTCTGAGAAACCAAATTATCATCAGAAAGTAGCTTGGTGTGTGGGAAGAGTTCGCTGAAGTGTCATCAAACTGTAATGCTTCATTGCTCCCTTCTCCACTACAGGAAAAAACCAGTTGAAACAGCACACGGTCAAAGGACAAGGTAATGCTGCGTTTGTTTCTCCTCCTTCTGTTTCCCATGTGTCCATAGCTGGCCAACCTTTTTCTGAGTGACATATCCTGCAGTATGCTTGTGCCTTCAATCATATTAAGACCTATGATGACGGTTTGGGAATCAAAGTATTCCTACTTTGATCCATAGCGTGTTTGACACTCTACAGCAACTATATTTATAGTTTTGACACTCATACAGCAACTATATGACAGTTTGACACTCATACAACAATTATATTCCACCTAATTTTAAGAATGTAGATCCTCCAAAATGTATACACCCTTTGATCTTGCAGTTCTAATTCTAAGAAATGGTAGGATAAGTCTTCAAATGTGGATAGGTAGAAATGTTGCAGTGCTATTTTAATATTAAAAAAATTGAAACATAAATATACCTCAACAGGGGACTGGTTAAATTAATTGGGTATATCCACTCAATGAAATACACCACATCTGCTAAAGAGGCTAGGATAGGTTTTTATATATTTGCATGGAAATAGGTACCCAACATGATTCCATAGGAAAAAAACAGATCATAAAATAGTATTTATAATATTATCTTTCCTTTATTTTTTTAATGTTTGTGTTTATATAGGTAAAAAAACCTATAACTACCTATCTTGCCCCCACAGGTGTGTATATATTAGCAAGCTGCTAACACTGGTTATCACTAAGGAGGGGGAATTGTGGAATTACAGTAGGAGACACTTTCGCTTTTTCTGTATTTCCATTATAATGTATTATCTGATGAAAAATATTTCTGGATGTTTTTTGCATTTTTATAATTTTAATTATGTACATAAAGTTACAAAAATTACAAATATATATTGTAGGGACAAGAAAATTTGACAGGCCCAATTTAAACACAAGCCTTTGCTATTTATAAGAACTGCATTACCAAAAGGAAGGAGGAGAGGGCTACAAGCCAGTGGCTGGGAACCACCAACCCCAATTCCTTAGTGCATTGATTTTATAGGTTCTCTTTTATACCCAAGTACCACCCAAGTTTCAACCTGTCCCCACACTACTCTAGGAACTGCTTTGTGAACCACAGGAAAGGCCTTGTGACACCTGGAATATGGGTCCAAACAAAGCACCTGCTGGGAAAACACAGGCTATCCATCTCTGGCAAATGCCCAACCTGAAGGATAGAAGTGGGATAACAGAGACCCCTTCTCCACCCATTCTCAGAATTGGTGGACAGCATGGGACACATGACTCACCTATTAAAAAAACTTCAGACAGTTATTTGAGAGGAGAAACTGAGAGTATACATTTGAAAATGAAGGGAGTCACAGTATTTGTTCAAAGAACAAGAGTCAGTAGGACAATAAGGAACTCTGTTTTAACTTTTAGAACATATAACGTGAAGGTCTTTGATTATGGAAGCGCTGATTCCTCATCACAGATGCCTACTCATTTTTGAGAATATGCAGATATTAACATTTTGCCTTAATTGCCACTGATATTTCTCTCTTTTGTAAAAATAAAATATGGCAGATAAGATGAAGGTCTCCCTCCCAAACTTCCTCTCATCTCCCTTCCCAGAAATCAGCCCAGACTTCCAACCCATATCTCCCTTTCCAGAGCTCTTTCTCCATTATCCTGAAGTTTGTAATATTTCCCATGCATGTTCTATTATCGTAAAATAGCTTGCATAGTATTATGTTAAATTTACATGGACAGTTTCATGCTACATGTATCCTTTAGCTACTTGCTTTCTCTTCCAATCAATCTTGTTTTTGAAATTTATCCATTTGTACATGTAAATCTAGTTCATTCATGTTAAGTGTGAATAACCACATTTTGTTTACCCATCCCCCTGTAGGATTACAGATTGTTTCCACTATTTCACTGCTACAAACAGAGTTGTAATGGATATTCTTATACTTAGTCCTTGGACACAGGTGCTGGAATGGTTCATGGGAGTTACTGGCATAGGCATTTTCTGAACTTCTTCAGAATGAACTCCGAAACATTTAAGTGAATATTTTATTTATTAAAATAAAAATAAAATAATTATTCATAGAATGTATCCATCATTCTATGAGTCTTTGTGGTCTCCAATGTCTCTAGATATGTATGGTTTGATTCCTTAGGGTATGTTAACCTTATACCAAGATGAAAGAAACAACAAAATCAGTGATAACGATTCTTTGCCCCTTAAAAAGAGAAATTAAATTTTATGCTATCTGTCTTTTTATGTATGTAACCTATCTCCCCAACTAGCCCATATGCCACTTGTCAGAAATAAGTGCTAGATGCCTTAGAATTCCCAGCAGCTAGGAGGGTGCCCTTTACATACTATAACCCCCTCGCTACTCAAAGCATGTGCTGGAAACTAGCACCATCGGCATCACCTGGGTGCCTGTTAGAAATGCAGAATCATATGTCTCAAGCCAAACTAACGGAATCAGGTTCTGTAATTTAACAAGATCTCCAGGTGACATTAAAGTCTGAGCAGCACTGGTGTAAACAGAATGTTCCCCGAGCCTTACCAGCAGGTGTGGTTAATTTTGATTGTGTTGACCTCAATAACTCAGATTCCCTAATCCTACCTGTATTTGCTCTCAAGGACCTTAACTACTCCCGTGCCATATGATGTGTCACCCAATGTGCTGTGGGACCTTAGAAATAGGGCATTCTCACATGACTGAGTCAGAACATTTTCCCAAAGAAGTTGATGTCTGAGCAAGTCTTAAAGGACTCATAGTCATTAACCAAGTAGGCAAGGGAAGAAGTGAGAAAATGCATGCGTGCTTGAAAAATGTTTAGGGAGCTGCAAGTAATTGAGTTCAAATGAAGAAATAACACGACAGGAAGCTGAGGGCAGATTACAAAAGATCTTATTTACTAAGCAAAAGAGTTGTTTTTATCACTCAGACAGGCTGGAAGAAACTAGAGAAGCATTTTCGGTAATAAACAACACAATTACATTTGTTATATATATATAGGTCACTCTGGAAGCAATTTTTTTTTTTTTTTTTTTTTTTTTTGTGGTACGCGGGCCTCTCACTGTTGTGGCCTGTCCCGTTGCGGAGCACAGGCTCCGGACGCGCAGGCTCGGCGGCCATGGCTCACGGGCCCAGCCGCTCCGCGGCATGTGGGATCCTCCCAGACCGGGGCGCGAACCCGGTTCCCCTGCATCGGCAGGCGGACGCGCAACCACTGCGCCACCAGGGAAGCCCTGGAAGCAATTTTGAGGTTGAATCGGGGGAGGCTGGACCGGCCAAAAAAACTGATGGATGGCACGGTGGCCAGCATATCCAGAAGTGACCTGCAGACCAGAGTCAACGAAGGGAAGCTTAAGAAATACCCCACCTACATGGCCGAAAGTTTCAGAATCTGCCTGACTGCAGATCCCAGTTGCTGATCTGTGATGGAGCTGAAAAGTGAGTTTCAGCAACACTTTTCCAGGTTCGGTGTTACAGGAGATGGATAATTTAGTTTCTCTCAGAAGGTGCTGTGGTAAGATCAGTACTCCAGTTGTTCAGGATGGACACATTTCTGGGGAAGGTAACACAGACTTGATATTGCTGATGCATTTGAGACATACATGCTCATTCATTGAATAAACATTTGAGCATCATAAGTGCATTATACTGATGGAAGGGTAAAAGCACCATGGCAAGCTCATAAAAGCTCCCAGGAGATAGGAATCACCAACCCTGTTTCCTTAGTGCACGGATTTTACAGGTTCTCTCTCATACCTGAGTACAACCCAGATTCAACCCTGTTTCACCCCACTCCAGCAGCTGCTTTGAGAACAATAGGGAAGGAAGGACTTTGGGACACCTGGAACACTGATCCACTTGAACCCATGCTCAAGAGTCCTGAGATGAACCACATTATTCAAGGTATGACATCCTCTTCTTGGCATGACTTGTCCATCTCAAATTCCAGGCAGCTGATATGGCAGGAAGAGATGAGCTCTATCTCTCAGATGGTAGAAATACAACACCCATGGAATAACCATGACAACAGCAACTGCTAACATTTGCTGGTAATTTTATGTCCCAAGGCTTGTGTTCAATACTGTATTTACAGTATCTCATCTAGACCTCAGGTAGATCAATGAGGTAGAGACTATTATTTTTCAACAATTTTTTTATGAAGGCATAAAACTTATAGAAAAGTGCATAAAACATGCAAAAATGTTTACATGTACCTGATACCAGGCTGCAGACTCCTGGAGGACAAGGAGTAGCTTATTCACCTTCATGCCCCACGGCACCTGGGACTGAGCCTTGACATACCAGTTAATGTTGTTAAGTGGTTAAATAATAAGCTACCAGCCAAAAGAAAAGAAATGGTCCCTTGTCTTAGTAGTTCTCAACTTTTGGTGCATTTTGCCATCACCTGTGGAACTTCGACTGACACAGCTGCCAGTGCCCTAAGCTGGGGATCCTGATGCTGTAGGAGAATTTTGATTCGGTAGTTAAATTTTTGACCATGCAAATATTTTCACTCACCTTTAACCCTATGCTCTTCTCAAATGAGAACACGTTTGCTTTACTAAATCATAAGGTTAGAAGCTCCATGGTGTGTATCTATCAGCTCTTTGTTTCTAAAATGATTTTTCTTATACAACTTCCTCTCAAAAACTTAAGGTACTCTAGGGAATATCCCTAAATGGATTTTTTTTAGACCTACACTTTCATCATTTTTATATCAAAAAGAATAAAAGTAATCATTGGAATAACAATGAAAATTTCTCTGGCACTGCATAAAAAGGGAATAGTTACTAGGATGAAAAGGAATCCATTAAGATTATGAATATAAGTAATATCTAAAGAATTTATAGCGGTATTTTATAAAAGCAGTCCTTTAAAATTTGCTCTATTTTTATTGTCAGTAGAACCTTATCAATGTTCTATTATGACAAGAATGTAAATGGTTAAAAAAAAAGAGAGAGAAACTTTGAAATGATACCTATTTATGTCCAGAGCTGTTTTAACATACTAAATTTCATACCATCAATTTCATTCATTCAATTACTCATCCATCCAATAGCTGTTAGATGAGCACTACACAAGGCACTAGGGATACAGAGATGAAAAATATAGTTCTTTCCTTCAAAGTTGTGAGTTTAATGGGGTAGACAGTTGAAGAAATTGGAAATTACAATGCTTATGATAAGAATAATATCATGGGTATACACGAGGCACTGCAGGGGCTTAGAAGAGGAGCAAAAACTTTGAGTAGGGGGGCAAGTACAGAGAAGATATCAGTGAGGTTAGTAGGAGGAGTAATTCTTGATCTTTGAATTTTATCTTAAGGGAAAAAGAGAAGCCAGCTGGTTTAAAAGGAGTATCATACGTAATAATAATACTAAATAAATAAATAAATAAATAAAAGGAGGACTTCCCTGGTGGTCCAGTGGTTAAGACTCCACGCTTCCACTGCAGGGGGCACAGGTTCGATCCCTGGTCAGGGAAGTTCCTCTTGCCGCGCGGTGCAGCCAAAAGAAAAAATAAAAAAGACGTATCATTCAGAGTTATTAGTCACAAGCAACAGAAATTGACATTGGCTGATTAAGGAGAAAAGAAATGTATTAAAATGATAGTAGATAGCTCACAGAACTTCCTGAATGACTCAAGAACCAGGCTCAGAGTCCATGCAGCCAGAAACATCCCCCCAAATCATGCCAGAGATCTAGTCCAGTGAGGATGCAGCCGAAGCTGGTATTGCCAGTGCCACTGGCCCTGGAAATTCAACAGCAACTAGCCCCTGCTGCCTCAGAAGTTCAGTCTTGGTGCAACTGCCACCATCACCATCAGCAAAAGTTCTCCGTGTTCTTGCTTCTGTGTGTCATGAGCTCCTAAATGAAAGTCTAGAGAGAGGCATCTGGTCAGCAAAGCCTAGGTCACATGCTATACTTAGCTGCAAAGGAAGCTAGGAAAGTCAACATCTTCCTGTTTTCTTTACCCACGGCTGCATAACAAACCACCTCAAAACTTAGTGGCTTTAAACATCAACAACAATTATTACAATATATCTCAAGATTCTGTAGGTTGACTGGGCTCAGATGGACAGTTCTGCTCCAAGTAATGTCTGCTGGGTCTAAAATCATCTGAAGGCTCATCCAAGATGGCTCACTCACATGGCTGGCTGTTGGCTAGGAGCTCAGCCAGCCATCTAATATTATTTTAATAAATTTATTTTCTGCTTAATTAGCCAATTTGATTGGCCGAGCATTATTTGATTGAGGAAAAAATAAGACTGAGGAAGAGATGGAACTGTAGCAGGTCAATTCTCCTCAGTGGGCCTCTTCACATAGATTGGGCTTTCCCACAGCATGGTGCTCTCAGGGAAGTTGTACGTTTCACATGGTGTCTCCCTTCAAAGTGGGAGCATTCCAAGCAGCAAAGTCAGAAGCTTCAGATCTCTTAATGCTCACCCTGAAAAGTTACACAGCACCGTCTCCACTACTTCTGTTGGTCAAATCAAGCCACAAGCTAGCACACACTCAAGTAGAAGGAAGATAAACTCCATCTCAAAATGCAAAGAGGCACAAAAACCCTGCAGCTGTCTTTAAGTCCCCATACTGGCACTTTCAGCTCTTACACTTGGAGGAAGGCTTTGCCTCCCACCTAGTCTCATAAGTTAGCAATTGTCTCAAATGTATGAAAAGGGGTTCAGATGCTGACCTCTCAAAAAAAAAAAAGATAACTGACCACTGTAAGAAGCAGAAAGAAGGGCATTCCATGCAGAAGGAACAGTATTGGAAAGTCAGAGAGAGGGCTTCAGTTGATACTGCCACTTAAATAGTGCAGTACTCATGATAACATAATTCTTGCTGTTTTCTTGCTAACGCTGCTTTAGAACTGCTCCTTGTTGAACAGAATTGTAATTCTACCATATTTGCGCATATTAGAGGATTTAAACTAATTACAATTGATTTGGGAGTTGCAGTCCTTTCTTGTTTTCTCCTTTCTATATCTTTAAAACACTTTACAAAATCACTGTTTACAAGATCTGCTCCAGAATCAGAAATGTGTGTTTGACAATGATTGCCTAGGGTGTGCAGTAATTTGGAAATAAATGTAAGGGAAATCCAAACCTCATATGCTCAGGCATTTTTAATAGTCTTTTCTTTTACTTTTCATTATGAAAATATTCAAAATAGAGAAAAGTAGAAAGAATAGTACAATAAACACCAAGATATCCACCACCTTGATTCAATTCAATAATTGCTAGCATTCTGCCATATTTTCCTTATCTCTATGTACATGGTCTTTTTTTCTGAACCATTTTAAAATAAATTACACTTATTATGATATTTTAGTCACTTCCAAAAAGTAAGGAAATTCTCATACATGTCCATAATTTCATTATTATATCTAAAAAAGTTAATAACAATTTCTCAAGAGGATTTCATGGCCATCCACATTCAGATTTCCTCAGTTACCCCCAAAACGTCTTTCATAACTGTTTTGTTCAAATCAGGATCCTATTAAGAACCACGCACTACATTTGGTTATTATTTCCCTTGTCTCTTTTAATCTAGAATATCCCTTTTGAAGAGACCAAGTTATTTGTTTTGTCCAATAATCCAGGTACTGGATTGGTATGATTGTGTCTTTGTAGTCCTGTTCAACTGGTTCCTCCAGCATTTCCTGTAAAATGGAACATAGATTTAAAGGCTTATTTAGATTCAGGCTAAATATATTTGGCAAGAATACTGTGTACTTCTGTGATCTGTATGTTTCATCTGTGATCTGTGTACTTCACATTGCATCATATCAGGAGGCTCATTGTGGCCAATTGTCTTTGTCTTTTAGTTTGGGGAGGGGAAAGCAAAAATAACATACGCCAGGTTCATGAGGCAAAATAGTCTAAGACAGGGTCATGGCAGGACTAAAGGTGTGGAGAGGAATGATAACCAGTCCACAGGGATGCTGTCTGCTTCTGAGCCCTAAGCTTCAGGCTTACTTGCTCACCTGAGAGACACTCATCTTGATGGTATTAATGAAGGGAGGAACAGACCCTGCCTGGGATCTGAAGACAAGTCCTCCTCTCTAGCTCAGAGAAGAGGAAGATCCCAGCATAGCCCCTGAACAAGTCTTTCTTGCCCCATCCTGGGAGAAGTCTGGCCTGATTTTCTAACAAGGAAAGCAGTACAGCAACATTTACTTCATGGGAGCTACAGAGCTGTGAGAATTTAGGGTCTGGTGTACTTAAGTGGGCCAAGAGGCCAGAACACCAAAATTATTGTCTCTGTCAGCTCTAACACACCAGAAGAAGCCCAAAATGGCAATAAGGAATCCTCTGGAAAGCTGGTGCAGAAATTTGGCTCCTGGAGTGCTTTTAAGTTTTTAGGTGCAGTAGCAGACACTTGAGGGGCCCAGGATTAACAGACCCAGTGGACAGAATTAGCCAAAGCAGTACAGTAGCACCTGGAAGCTTCAGGGTGGTCTGGAGCAGGATTTCTCAACCTAGCAACTACTGACATTTTGGACTGAATAATTCTTTGTTGTGGAGGCCACCCTCTGCATGGCAGGATGTTGAATGGCATCCCTGGCCTCTATCCACTAGATGCCAGCGGCACCTCCACCCGAGTTGTGACAACCAAAAGTTTCTCCAGACATTGCTAAATGGCCTGGGCAAGGGAAGAGGGGCAAATTCGCCCCTGGTTTTGAATCACTGGTCTGGGGGAAGGATCAGTTAGGTGGCATTAGGGTTTTCCACTGGGGGACTAACACCAGGCTCTATACTGAAATCTCTTACATACATTAGTGCATCTCGTCTGGATAATAGCTCTGTGAGGTAGGGGTACTGTCTCGATTTTTACAGCTGAGAAAATTTCTCAGCAAGGTTCTATGATGTTGCTAAGGTTCTGACCAGTATCTATCCCACTTTAAATCTAATTCTCTGTCCATATACATAGCTGCCTCTCTTTCTGATAGCAGGGAGCAGCTGCCAGAATGCCAGCATCCCAGGCCTGGTTGCAGGCACTGAACTTCAAAGTAGGCGAGGGGTGTGAGGGGAAGAACTGAAGGAGCATTAGCTCGGGGCAGGGAACAACTTCCAGCTCCGCATCATTAATCTGGTCATTCGGGAGCACAGGGAAGTTTCCATCGGTGGTCTTCCTGGGGCTGCTGCTACTTAGTCTGACAAAAGACATGAGGAAGGGATAGCCAAGAGGGTTGCAGAGACCTGGCATGAGAGTTGGGAGAACATGGAACATGTTAAAAACATGGAGGGCAAACGTTTTGGGTCCCTGAGAAATAACGATAAGAAGATTATCCTTCGGTTCTTTGAGTAATGTATAAGATCCTGGCTCCAAAGAAGCCTGAGGTAATTCAGGAGTTGCAGCGTGAGAACAGTACCTGGGAAGACTGCACTTCCATGGAAAGAGCATAGATTTGAGAGAAGTTCATCGGATACCCTAGTAAGGAAGGAGGGGCAGGCCCTGAAGCACTGGGCCTGGAGGAGTCTGGAGAGCTACCCCACTGCCAGTAGAACCAATCAGATACACTGGGGCAAACACATATCTGAAGTGAAGCATTTTTCAACTACTCCAGCAGATCTTCCTCTTCTCTGAACTCCAGTTACTTTCATCAGTTCTATGCAGCTCGGCATTTAATTGTTCTCTGTTTTACAGAATCAGGATTTTCAAGGTGGCACTTGTTTCAGGTATATTGGTCTTGTCTCCCTAATTGGACTGTAAACTCTTGTTTATGGGCAAGAACCAAGGCCTGTTTCTTTATAGTCCCTTAGCACAATGCTGAGTGCATAAAGGTGTTCAGTAAGTTGTTAATTAATTTTAAAAGACAAATTAAAAAAATAATCAAGGACAGGATAACTTTAAACCATTGAATAACATAGTAAACAGCAAAGGCTCAAGAAAGCTAGTAACAAGTATTTTTCAAAGTTTTTTCTGGAAACACTCATTCTACTGATTCAAGAGAATGTCATTTGTTCAACAAATATGTATTGTCATCAACCCTGTGCCAGGCAATGTTCTTGAAGTTGGGAATAGAGAAGTGAATAAGAATAAGTTGCATGAAATTTTCTCTGTCATATTTCCCTGGATCCTACTACCACACAAAGTTAAAGACAGATGGAAATTTTTCACAAAAGTAATACTCTAGTTTGTCTAATAGAAATACAATTCGAACTACATATGTGATGTAAAACATTCCAGTAGCTACACTTTTAAAACAATAAAAAGAAACAGGTGAAATTAATTTCAAGAAATTTTATTTAATTGAATATATCTAACATATTATCTCAACATGTAATCAATATCTTTAAATTATTAATGAGATCATTTACATTATTTTTTCTATTAGGTCTTCAAAATCCTGTGTGTATTTCATACAATAGCACATCTCAATATAGACTACACACATTCTGAATGCTCATCAACCACATGTGGCTAGTGGCTACTATATTGAATAATGTAGTTCTAGTTGTTTTTAAGTAGCTCATTTGATTAGCCAATCACTTCTGTGATGGTTATTTTAATATGTTAATAAAGCCAACTAAAGAGGAGTTAAGTTTAGGCATTGACCCCTCTTCCCCTACACCTAGGAAATGTCTTTGGGGTCCTTAATTTAAATGCTATGTATTAATGTGAATTCTCCCCAGGAGCCTATCCTTCAAAACTTCATCCTCGGAAAGGTCTATATTGCCCTGACATAGTGAATATTTTTCTAGAATGTTCTAGCTATCCAGTAGTCCAGAGAGTACCACAACATTCAATTGTAATTTTCGTTATTTATACAATAAGCTTGATTAGCAAGTTCAAGAAGGACCAGTGGGAATGAATAAAAAACCAAATCTCCGTTGTTCATCACACTTCCACAAAGTATAAAATGGTGAAATCCCCATCAAACCAACAAAAAAACATTAGCAACAAAAAAGTTTAATTGTATTCCCACTATGAAACAAGTTTCTTTTATACTTTTATTCCACATGATTAAGATAATTTATATCTAACATGAATATTTATCTTCAGCACATCTTATATTATGGCCACAGCCAGCTGAGCGTAGAAAACAAGTTCATTTCTGTTCCAAATAGTTTTGGTTTCTTATGTGCTTTGGTAAAAAAGAGAAGATTATAACAAACAAGAAATAATGTAGAGTAAAAATGGAGATTACACTGGATTAGGAACGTGAAACCTGGCTTCTAGCTTCTAATACCTAGCTCTCTACAAGCCAATTGGATAACTTAGGACATCACTGTCATTTAACCTCTTAGGACATTATTAATCTTACCTGTAAAATTGGAGGGAGAGGTGAGGATGAGACTGCTTTTGGACTAGATGATTTCTCAAGTTGCTGAAACTTTTTCAGCAAAGTTTTCAATGGTTCAAATTCAATATACACAATACTTAGATTATAGTGAAGACATGTTCCATTTATTAACCACACTTATTGTGAGAAGAAAAAAAACTCCATTTGAAAACATGAAGAAAATGGGGACAGTGTATTAAACAATGAAATGAGGCAAATTGCCTTTACTATGAGGAATCTGAGGGACTACATTATTACTCTTCTATAAAGTGAGAAAGCCAAATGGTGTAGGGGGAAAGAATTTTGAATCAGGAAATCACGGTTCTAGCCCCAAATCCATCTCTAATTTTTAAATTTTGTAAAATCCCAATGTCTGCAATCACACCTTCTATAAAATGGCATTAATTCATTCTGGGGGGGGGGGTCTATGTGAGAGTCAGAAGAGATAATATACTTAATAGCAGTTTGAAAAGTTGTGCAATACTACAAAGCTACAGTAATCAAGACAGTATGGTACTGGCACAAAAACAGAAATATAGATCAATGGAACAGGATAGAAAGCCCAGAGATAAACCCACGCACATATAGTCACCTTATCTTTGATAAAGGAGGCAAGATGTACAGTTCAGAAAAGACAGCCTCTTCAATAAATGGTGCTGGGAAACTGGACAGCTACATGTAAAAGAATGAAATTAGAACACTCCCTAACACCATACA
>NC_041225.1:79482271-79496052 GCF_002837175.3 Physeter macrocephalus
ATAAAGAAGATGTGGCACATATATACAATGGAATATTACTCAGCCATAAAAAGAAACGAAATTGAGTTATTTGTAGTGAGGTGGATGGACCTAGAGTCTGTCATACAGAGTGAAGGAAGTCAGAAAGAGAAAAACAAATACCGTATGCTAACACATATATATGGAATCTAAGGAAAAAAAGAAAAAGGTCGTGAAGAACCTAGGGGTGAGATGGGAATGGAGAAGCAGACCTACTAGAGAATGGTCTTGAGGATGTGGGGAGGGGAAGGGTAGGCTTTGACAAAGTGAGAGAGTGGCATGGACATATATACACTACCAAACGTAAATTAGATAGCTAGTGGGAAGCAGCCGCATAGCACAGGGAGATCAGCTCGGTGCTTTGTGACCACCTAGAGGGGTGGGAGGGAGGGAGACACAAGAGGGAAGAGATATGGGAACATGTGTATATGTATAACTGATTCACTTTGTTATAAAGCAGAAACTAACACACCATTGTAAAGCAATTATACTCCAATAAAGACGTTAAAAAAAAGTTGTGCAAATTTAAGATATTAGCATTAGCATAATATATCAGGAACTATCTCTAGGATACTGTTCACATTCATGGTTTTAAACTAACTGGTTCTGGAAAAGTTATTTTTTAACCATGAAAAAATGAATGCAGAATATGTCAGAGAATTATATAACACTCATGTATGTACCCTCTACCTGGAATTCAATGTAAATGGTCTGATCAAAACATCAGGTCGTACACCTTAAATATATACAATTTTTATTTGTTAATCATACCTCAATAAAAGTGGAAACAAAAAATGTAAATGGTTTTTCACATTTGCTTCAGATTTTTTTAAAAGATATAAAACTTTGCAATAACATAGTCTTCTTTAGTGCTTTCTGACCTATTCCATACGAGCCTCTAATGAATGTTGCGTTTATCATTCCAGTCCATATTTTTATACTTTATTATAAAAATGTACATCCATAAATAGTGAAGTATTGGTTTATTTTTAAAAGTCACATACATTGTAAAATTCATATCATATACACTCATTTTGAACTTCACATTTGTATTTATAATCTAACCATATTGATACTTATAGTTCTAGTTTGAGTGCTGAATAGTGACCATCTATGCATATATGTTTGTTTACCCACTAAAAAGTATTATTTAGACATAAAGTATTTACTGGGTTATAAAATAAAACCATAGGAAATGTTTAGATGTGGAAGAGACCTTGGAGATCATCTGGTACAGGGTTTCTGAAGCTGCAGTTCATAGAACCTCTTCTATGAATGAGATTTAGGTCTAAGAAATTTTGAGCATCCGTGGGATGAGCATTTTCTGCAGAAAGGGCTAAAGCTTTGATCATTTTCTCAAAGAGATAAACGTGTTAAATAGTTATGTCCTAAGAGAGTGGAGAGCATGTGATCTAGTTCCATTCTCTCATTTGACATGTAAGAAGACTGAGCTCCAGAGAGGTTAATTTACACAAAATCATAGTGATAATAGAGCCTGTTCATAGACCCAGGTCTATGTATTGCTTTTTCAGAAAGCCACATGGGTGGGGTTTTGTGCCTGCTTGTTTGTTGATTTCTTATGCAATGTAATATGAGTTAAGTTCCTTTCAACTTTTTAGTCTACAAAGTACAGTTCAACCTTTTTTTCTCTTTTAATTATTATCCACTGCTGGTGAGGAGGTAGTAAAATTGGTATACTCCTATATTACTGGTGGTGTTGTAAATTGATATAATCTTTTCGAAAATAATATGAGATGCTGACGTGCCAATAAAACATTCATGGCCTTTTGGCTCAATTGTTTTTATATTGAGAAAAAAATTCCTAAAATCGGACAAAGCCACAAGCACAAAATGTTCATCAATACAGTATTATTTGTAATAGTGGAAAATATCCACTAATAGGATAATGGATAAATCATGGTTATGTCCACTCAGTTGGATATTATGTAGGCAATTAAAATCAAAGTTTTATATATAAAAAAACCCAAGATGAAATACTTACAACATAATATTAAGTGAAAAAAAGATATAAAATTGGCTTACATTATGATGACAATTTTGTAGAAAGTCTGCACAGGAGAAAAAACTAGAAGTAAATACAACAAATGATAACTGGCCCTTTAATTTTTCTTTTCTTGATGCAAAATATTAAGTAATTATGGTCATAACTTTTAAAAAGCAAATAAAAACAATACTATCATTGGATGCAAATACAATGAATGTTAATGT
Source organism: Physeter macrocephalus (assembly GCF_002837175.3). Lineage (NCBI taxonomy): Eukaryota > Metazoa > Chordata > Mammalia > Artiodactyla > Physeteridae > Physeter > Physeter macrocephalus. The sequence continues at coordinate 79,484,519 of NC_041225.1, forward strand.
TTTCACCATCTTCAAAACATTCAGAGATACTTTCTTTTTGTAATACAATTTCATAAGCATTGGAATGCTGTCTTCAGAATTATGTGTAAGATTACCAATTACAAGTTGGTTGATTACTCACAAGTCAGCTGGCCAGTGACTCAATTTCTATATACAACGTTGAACACTGATTTCTGTATTGTTGCCCTTAAGTTAATAGAATTGGTTTCTGCATTTACTTGACAAAAATCATTTTGTAATCATATGTTATATAAGAAATTAGGAAGATATTTTTCTGAACGCAGTTTTCTTTTTAATATTTTGATGTTTAAATTTATTATTTCAGTTTAAACATTTTCTTGATGTAGGGTCTGCTTTAGGATTTTGTCATGTTCTTATTCTGATATTTGTTTAGTTGAGCTATTAAATTAGAACAAGCATGTGTTCATCTAAAATCAATTCATTTCCAGGATCTATACACACACACACACACACACACACACATATTTTTGTTTCTTTCCTTCCTGGTCAATAAACACTTATAGCGATATATATATCGCGTATATAGCATGTATATATGGTTGCACACGAGCAAAACCAACAGGGGGCGAAATACAATAGGATTAAATTTGACAGACTATATAGATTTTTCTTGCTTTAGTGACTGAGCAATAACAAAAAATCCAGCACCTCCACAAAGCAATTAGTACTCCAATTTAAAGTGATGCAGTCTCCGTATATCTTACAGCGACTGAGTTGTAAAGAGACAAATGCATGTCTATTTTAGTGCTCCAAGTTAAGTTGTCTAGAACATTGCAGAGGCGGGATCAACCCTGATGAACTGCTTTTGTCCTTATCTTTCCCCTGATTTGTATAATTCCTCCACTCAAAGGGTGGCCACTTCCCTGTGGCTGAGGGGGTGTTTTCCAACCTTGTTTCTTTGCGTAGCTGATGAGCTTTGCTATTCCGGAACGATTTAAAATCATTCAAATTGCCGGTGCAGGTTTGGCAAAAGTGAGCATAATGAGCACGCGGTAGAGCTCAGGATTGCAGGATAGGACCCCGGGGTCATCATCCCGGACGATAACAAAAATGCTTGCAGCCTGGCGGTCTGGTTTTTACAGTGGCCGGTATTCTACATTACAAAGGAAGGGGAAAGGTTGTAAAAATGCAAATGACCAAGACTGAAGATAGAAAACTGTTATGACTGCTGTTAAAGAAACGCGGAAGTTGATTTGATTTCTTTAGTTTCATCGAATAGTCTTCCGCAGCATCTATGAAAAATGACCACCGTCTCAATACGTTGGCAAAATCCCCCAATTTTTTTGTTGTTGGTCTCGAAGACGATTTGTCAGTTCGGCAGCTGCTTTCCCTCTTGTTTTCCATTTTAAACTTGATTTAATTCTTCTTTGTTATTTCAATATATCAGCTTCCTCTTCTGTCAGCTTAAATTAGAAAGAGGAAGGGACTTGGTGAACGAAAAAGTCGTTTTTCGGGGCGAAAAGGGCAAGCTGATAAGTGCTCTCCAGTAGGTTTTTGGTGGAGAAGATAGGGCTCCGTATTTCAAAACCTTTGCAATTTTTACTTGGAGAGCAAGAGACTTAACTCGGTCCTGAGCTGAACGTTGACGCTAGCCGGCTGAGGAGCACCTGTCACTCTCCCGGAGCGCTGCCTCAGGAGCCGCGGAGTGCGAGAGTACTTCTTTTCCCCTCACAGTTCGATGACTCGCGAGGAAGTCAAGAAAAAGGGCAGCTTGCCCGCACCCAAAATGGCGGCCGGCGCTCTGAGCGACGGCGCCTGCGCAGGGGTAAGCGTTCTGTGACACTGATTCCCCCGTAGTGTCCTCCCCCCCACCCCCCAGCACCCACCAGCACCCGGCCCCGACCTAGCCACCTGCGCCCGGAAGTGACGTGTCGGCGGCAGCGGTTCCCCCGCTGCATGATGGGAGAGTGTGTGGAGTGGGCGGGGGGTCTCCGCGGAGGAGGAGGTGGAGGCGGCGGCGGCGGCGGAAGAGGGCGGAGGCTAATGGGATGGGGGTCTCGCGGCAGCGCTGAAACTCCGGGTGGGCGTCCATGGCGCTGCTTCGCTGACAGGGCTGAGAGCAGCCTGCCTTCCGCTTTCACCAGCTCCGCGTCCGAATAACCGGTCCTTCCCCGGGGAGCCAGTTCCTCCTCGGGCCCCTGAGCCATGCCCATCGAGGCCGCCCCGGACGAGCCAGGTAAGCGCCACCGCTCCGCTCCCCCAGCCGCGCGGGGGAAAGAGGATAGGGGACTTGGCCCAACCCACCGGCCGGATCCTCGCCCGGGCCAGGGGCACCTGCCGCGGAGCTGGGGGCTGCGGGGACGGTGCCGGCTCTGCGGGCCTGCGCGCTCCGGGCTCTGTCCTCTTCCACGGCGGGTGCGGGGACGCCGGCGGCGGCGCCCGAAGCACACGGCCCCTCCTTGCCATCCCGGGCACCGGCCGGGGAAGTGAGAGCCTTTCCAGCGTCCCCAGCCGCCACCGTCTCGCCCTGCCCCGCAGCTTCCACCTGCCCACAGCTCCGCACCGGCCGCTCCCTCCCTGGAGCTTGTTGAGAAGTTTGGGGCTTTGCTCCGGCTTTCTCTTTCTCCCTCCCCCTCCCTCGTGACAGGTGTAAACACTGCTTCGCCCAGGCCCTAGGCCAGCCGCGACCAGAATGTGATGCTTCCTAGGGTCTCTGAAGCAAGCGGATTTTGAGTCCTCCAACAGGCAGAGGAGACGGCACCAAAGGTCCTTCATCCCTTCCTGAGAGGACCTTTTCTGCTCCCTTCTGTACTCCTCAAGAAATAGTCTGCGTCCCCTCCCCAGACTGCGTGCGAAAAGTTGGACCATTATTCTTTAAGTGTCCTGTTTGGTACGTGCTATGTTTTACTTGGGCAGGGGACGGAGTATAGGGTGAACGGTGGTAGGAGCCTTTCACCATTAGGAAAGTGCTGAGAATGACTAGGTTTTTCTCCTGTCGGTTAATTCAAGTTACAGCTTGGTTTCCCACTGAATCTTCTATTGGGACCGAGGGAGGGACTAACCCATACATGGAAATATTTTATAGGGAGCAAATGAAACAAAATCAGTAGTTCCGTTTCAAAGTTCTCACTTTAGGGGAAGAAAAGTAAAACTTTACTTTTGAACTTTAATCTTCCCTTTCACCAGCTACGTTTTAGTTTTTTGGTAGGATGGGAGGGGGAGACAGTTTAATCCTTGATGTTACATGTAATTGTTGCTTTCTGTTAACCTTTTAGACATGGATATATGCTAAACTCTAAGGGAAACAACTATTTCAACGCTATTGTGTTGACATAATCTACACAGTTTCTCTACATTTTATATGCTTTGCCAACTTAAATATTGGCTTTTGTAGTACTCATTTTTAACTCTTTGCAGAAGTAGATGTGTTTAAACAAAGTATCTATGGTAGTCTTCTAAATTTTGTCCACGATGATATTTCACATGTATTAAAAAGCAGATCCTGTGTAAAACATCTAGGCAAGTAAATTTTACCTATTAAATGCTCATTAGATCGAATTCCTCTGTTTATGTATCATTATATTATTAATCTTCAAGACATAGACACCCTTTTCTAGATATCTATTAAAAGCATAGATATTCACATAATATGTAGGACATTAAATTTTAGTGTTTTCTGGTCTTTTGACCTAGAGACTATTATAAAAATAATCCTATAATCAAAACAAAGAAAATGTATCCACAATTGCATTGATAAATTTCGCAGAATCCAGTTGTCTACGAAAATCTTGTAATCTAGGTGAATCCTATTTTAAAACATCATTTTAAATTTTAATTTTTTTTCTACTTACAGTAAGTTAAAAACTTGTTCAGAAAAATAGTGAAATTTGTCAAATAATGTTTTATTTTGTGTGGAATTCTAAAGTGCCTCCCTTAACAGTCTAAGAAGTCTTTGAATAGCATCTCATTGAGGGATTACCCTACCCCTTCTCTCCCAAGCCTACCCCAAAAAACTCATAAAAGGAGGACATTAAATTTTTAGGCATTTTAAAACAATCATACATTATTTAAGTCAAACGTTGATATTCTTATTTAATTTTACCTACAATTTGTAAGTTAAAAAATACCCTTTTCTCTCTATGCTCAGCACTTTCAGTTCCTCTTTAAGTAGGCTAGTGAACCTTTCCAGCCTGAAATTTATAAGTATTTCTAGTTTTTACACAATTTTGGAAATATCTGGTGTTATATGGAGTATATATACATTTCACTGTGATAATTAATCTTTTCTCAATCAGTATATATACACACGCGTACATACACATACACACACAATCACAGATTCTTTTGCAACTTTATATGATAATTACTAACACTGATATACACTCACTACTTCCTGTGAGCAAGATACTTTTTTTTTTGGCTGTGCCATGTGGCTTGCGGGATCTTAGTTCCCTGACCAAGGATTGAACCCAAGCCCTCGGCAATGAAAGCTCAGAGTCCTAACCACTGCATCGCCAGGGAATTCCCAGCAAGATGCTTTTCTAAGTGATTTATATGCAATATATTAACTCATTTAGTCCTCACAACAACCCTGTAAGCTAGGAGGTGGTATCCCCACTTTTCAGAAAGGAAACTTAGGAACAGAGATGTTAAGTAAGAGCCAAGATATAATAGTTTTATTTTTCATATTTATATACTCTTTATATAGCTTTTAAAACACGCCAATATGATATATTTTATGGGACTCGTATAATATGTAGCAAAAGTATGAAAACATGCATTGGAATGATAAATTCCAAATCAGTAAAAGTTACCTCTGGAGAACTGGAGAGGAATAAGGGATCTAGGAAGAGTCCGTGGTTTTTCAGCCATAACTGTACTGTCTTTAAAATAAATCTGGGGCTTCCCTGGTGGCGCAGTGGTTGCGCGTCCGCCTGCCGATGCAGGGGAACTGGGTTCGCGCCCCGGTCTGGGAGGATCCCACATGCCGCGGAGCGGCTGGGCCCGTGAGCCATGGCCGCTGGGCCTGCGCGTCCGGAGCCTGTGCTCCGCAACGGGAGAGGCCGCAGCAGAGGGAGGCCCGCATACCACCAAAAAAAAAAAAAAGATAAAATAAATCTGAAGCAGATTTGGTAAAGATTAAGATTTAACACAGCCAGGTGGTGTGCGCTTGATCATTCACTGTATTTTTCTAAACTTTGTTGTATGCTTGAAATCATAATAAAATACAAAGTTCAGGTTTTTCATTTAAAAACAAAGGATCACTCTTATCTTTCAGCAGTGTATATTTAAAAAGAGGACAGGATGGAGTTAGTGTTATTTTGTGTTGATTTCCTTTATATAAGGAGCTTTTAATTGAAAATATTTGAATTCAGAATTGTTGCCCTCCCAAGGGTCCTCTGCAGTAACTTCCCTTGCCTGGGCTCTTCTCTAATTGCTGCCATCCATCTCAACAGCCCTGTATCACACTTTTAACGTCTATTTCTGCCCTTAGCCTAGGGTAGGACTTATAGGTCTGGATTAGATGTATTCCCTGGGAAGGAAAAAAGGAAGACACTATAAGTGGGGAAGAAGCAGGGAAGTAAGGAGTTTTGGAAAAGTGAAAAAAGAGGAAAAATAGGAGATTTAAGACTCCATCCTATCATTCCTCAGTCACGACCACCCCTATTCCAAATAACTAACTTAAGTAAACCTTGCAGAGATAAATTGCTAATAAATTAAAGGTTGTCTGTATGCTCTAAGCTTAATTTACAAGCACTATTTTGGTGAGTAGTTTCTAGAGGAAAATTAAGTAGTAAATTAGAATAAATTCACTGCATGTTCTATTTATGTAAATATTTACAATATGCCACGAACCATTTCAATTAAATATCTACTAACATCATGGTGTTTTCTTCCTTTCATTCATACAGCAGATACCTATTGAGCACTCACTATATGTCAGGCCCTGTTCTAGGTGCTAGGTCACTGAAATGATCAAATTAAAAAAAAAATAGCCCTTATAGAGCTTCACTTTCTTGGCATTTGTATATGTGTGTGTGCACATGCATGTTTGTGTATGTATTGGAATCAGAGATTTAGAGTGTGAGAGGGCAGTGTTGTAGGGCTTCGTAGAAATTCTAATGTCTTTGGTTTTTTACTGTGTGAGATGGGAAGCTATTGCAGGGGTTTTGAGTAGAGATGTGACATAATCTATCTTTTAAAAGGATCTGTCTGGCTGCTGTACAGTAAGTAGATTATAGGAGTGCAAGAGTGGAAGCAGGAAGATTTCATTAGGAGTTGGTGACTGATACAGCTAAATGATCATTTTTTAATGAATACGAATGTCAAATCTGTGTGTAGTACCCCTGAAACTAACATAATATTGTCCATAAACTGTATTTCAATAAATAAATAATACATCAAAAGTTAAAAATAAAGATGATAGTAGTGGCTTGAACCAAGATGGTAGCAATAGAGATGATGAGAAGTGGTAAGACAGTTACTAGAATTGGAAGCTCTAAGATTTTCCCCATTGCTAAACTCAAAAAACTCAGAGGTACATACTCCCTTCTGAAAAGTCAAGGCCCACACAGCCTACTTCCCAGCATACTGCCTACTCGCTTCATATATCCTACATTCCAGCCAAACTCTATGATGTGACTTCCTGCTCTTTGACAGTTGCCCCATACTTTATCTTTAGTGCCTGCCGTTTCCTCTGTTAATTAAAATCCTTCGCATTTCAAATTCTCTTTCATGAAGTTTTTTTTTTTTTCTCATTTTCACCACTCTTTCCAGTCAGGTGAGATCTTTTTCTTAGAATCTTTAAAACCACATTTTACTTTATATGGTGTTTATATTCTGCCTTGTATTAATTACTTTTATTGTCTTCCTATATTGGTCCTCATAATTAATTATAAGTTTCTTTAAGGTTGTGGCTCCATTACTCAGTCCTACCCCTTATAGAACCTATCGTATGTAGCAGATGCTCAGTAAGGTGCGTGTGTGTGTGTGTGTGTGTGTATATGTATAGTTTAATCTTTTAAAAGTCTTATTACAGAAGCATACAGAAGCATCGTAGAAAATAGTCAATAAAAAAAAAATTACATTCCCATTACCCAGGAATCCCACTGTAAACAGTTCAGTGCATATCTTTCCACACATATATTTATGTATGTGTACTTTTTACCTGAATGAAATCTTATCATACAGACTGTTTTGTAGATTGTTTTGATTTAGTCAGTTAGACTCCCTTACCACTTCAAGAAATTTTCATCTAAACTAATATTCAAGGCCATATTCAAATTCTTCCCTACTTGACTCAAAAATGTCCCTTTACAGCTTACTTGGCCAAAACAGCATTCACTCCATATTCTTCTGGTTATTAAAACTATGAAAGGGTAATATACTTTTACTATAGAAAATTTGGAAAATGTGGAAAGTGTAAAGAAAACTGGTATGCCTCTTAGTGGCAAATATCCATCTGTTTTAACACTTGGGACAGAGTAGCACTCAATAAATATATATATTTAAAGGAATAATAGAAAAATATGTCATTAGTCATCACACTACAAAAAGAACTGTATACATTTTGGTTTACATTTAGTTTTGTTTTTTTCCCTATGGATATACGAGTGTCATACACACATACATGTATGAATGAATCATATTGTATCTCGGTGAACAAGTTTGTAGGTAATTTGGTTATTTCCATAGGACTGAGTCTTAGAAGTGGAGTTACTAAATCAAAGGGAAAGCCAATTGCTTTCTAAGAGGGTGTAATAAAATCACTCCTCCTAGCAATAGTCGAGAGCACCCATCTTCCTGTAATCTGCTCTGATGGTCAATAAATATGCAGTTTTAAAATTGTTTACCTGAATTTTTATTTTGAATTTGGGCTTTTCAGCAGCGTGGAATGTTCACATAATTTAAAATTTTTTGAAGGGTTTAAATGTGAGACATATCCTTGTTGATAGAGGTTAAAATTGTTTAATGTCATGCTCTTTAGCTCTGATTCTGTTAGCTAGCTATTTAAGTACAAGAAATAGGATATTATTTTCTAGAACTATGTTGTGCAATACGGAAGCCAGTGGCCACATGTGCCACTTGAAATAAAGTTAGTCCAAAGTAAGATGTGCATTAAGTATAAAATACCAGATTTCAAAAACTAATGTAAAATATAGATTTTACATTGATTACATGTTAGAATAATAATATTTTGGATACTTTGGGTTAAGTAAAATATATTAAATTAATTTCACCTCTTTTTTAATTGGCTACTGGGAAATTTTAAATAGTATATGTGGCTTTATTGTATTTTGATTGGACAGTGCTACTCTGGAGTATGACATTTTTACCTGTGGAAAAGAAATGCAGGAAAACTTCATTGTTCTAGAAAGTAGTTAATAGTTTTCTTAAAATTACTTCCTACATTTAAGCCTGTCAGTGTGTTTTTTCCAGTATACTCAGTTTGCACATTTTTCAAATTATGTTTTTTATTACAGACTATAACTTATTGCAGTTCTTATGCTCTGAAAGAAATATGAGTAGTAGGAATTGGGGGAGGGTGTTAGGAAACTTACTTGAGGAATTGATACCTCTTCTAAGAATTGAAGCATGTGTGGGCATGTTTTATGCAATAGGATTGTAGGTGCAAAGGCCTTGTGGCACAAAAGAATGTTATTTTCTGACTTTCAAAAACTGAAAGAAGGCCTAGTGTAGAGCATTGAAAACAATAGGGGAAGGGAGAAGGAATCTGTGATGGAGAGATGGGAATGGCTTAGACTTTATTAAAGATTTTTTTAAAATCTTTATCACAAGCAGGGGATTGTTGTGAACAGATTGACTTTTTTTAAAGTTTATTTGTTGTGATTGTTTATGAGATATTTCTCTATATATATATTTTTAAATTTATTTTATTGATTTATTTTTGGCTGCATTGGGTCTTCATTGCTGCACTCGGGCTTTCTCTAGTTGCAGTGAGCCCCGGGGGCTACTCTTCATTGCAGTGCACGGGCGCTTCATTGCGGTGGCTTCTCTTGTTGCGGAGCACGGGCTCTAGGCGCGCAGGCTTCAGTAGTTGTGGCGCGTAGGCCGGTAGTTGTGGCTTGCGGGCTCTAGAGCACAGGCTCAGTAGTAGTGGCACACGGGCTTAGTTGCTCCATGGCATGTGGGATCTTCCCGGACCAGGGCTCAAACCTGTGTCCCCTGCAATGGCAGGCGGATTCCTAACCATTGAGCCATCAGGGAAGCCCAGATTGACTTTTTAAAAGATTACTTGGGTTGGGCATGATTGAATACTAATCAGGGAGACTAGTTTAGATAATGGAAGCTTACACCAGAATGGAGTCAGGGGAGTTGGAAAGAGGTACAGGTATTCCAAAGTTGAGAGATTCATGTGATAAAAATAATTCTTTAGAGTTGGTGGAGGATGGGGAGCTTTGTCAAGAATGGCTCTGAAGTTTCTGGCTTAGTGACTGGGTGGGTGGTGGTGCCATCTGCCCAGGGTTAGAGAGCCCTGGATGAGGACCGAGTTTGAGGAAGAAAAGCTTGGGTTCTGTTCTTCTTAAGCCCAGTTCCAGGTCTTTGAGGACCTCAAGTGGAGAGGACTGTAGAGAATTGGCTTGGCTGGACTGGGTTTCAGGTTTGAGGGCTGGGCTGCAGGTAAAAATCTGGGAGTCCTAGAATGTACTAATTAAACCTTAGGTGGATGAGATTGTTTGAAGGAGAGTTGAGTAAGAACAGAGCCTAGATGAATCCTGGAAGAACTTATACCACTAATTTGAGTATGTTCAGTACTTACAAGAAAATATCAGTTTGTTTTGAAGCCTACTTGTAAAAGTGAAAGTAAGGAGTAAGTTGGATCAAATAAGTTAAATACTTCTGTTTGACTTATATGTATTTGAGTAGATAATCTAACACAATTCTTATTTGATTATTTGGAAACATACCTTTTTCCTGCAATAGAAAACAAACTGGGCTTCCCTAACATCAAACAGGCTGGGAATATTTATGAATAACTATTGGTATTTTTGCTACATTAGTAGATCTAAGGAAAAATTATGTAATTATCTCCATAAATACTGAAAAGTCACTTTAAAAACCCATTTTCTGATTTTTTTAAACAAAGCAACTTAAAATAAGAATTATTAGAAAATTCTGTAATATGATAATATACCTCAAACCAAAAATCAGTACCTTAATTCAGTATCCTAATTAAGGGGAAATACTAGATGCCTGCTATCACCACTACTACTAAATCTGGTATTGGAGGCATTAGCCAGCACAATCAATAAGGAAAAAGAGACATAAGAATTGGAAAGGAAAAGGTCAAACTACCCCAATTTGCTTATGATGTGATGGTATTACTGTACAAGTAACAAGAGCTTTCAATTTTATAAACAGTACTCAGCAGTTAGAAAATAAGATAGATGAGCAGAAGAAAAAAAAAAAGGTAAAGTCCTTAACAATAAATTTAATAATAAATGTAAAAACCCAACATTGCTGTTTCAGTTTTATTAACAATTCTGTGTTTCGGTAATAGAAATCATTCTAAGTCATATCTTCTTATTCTTTAAATAATGTCTTTAAATGATATTTTTCAAAGTAAGACTTCTAGGAGTAGGATCTTTAATATTTGTATACATCTTAATGAGACCACAGTTTTTTAAATGGATGAAGTGAATAACATTCCTGCCTCACCTACCCTCCGAAGTGGACATTGTTGTTGTTGTTTTCTTCTTGGTCATTGCTTATGTTTTATAGTATTTTCTGTTTTGCTGTGGTTTATCATCTCGTATAATAATTGTTTATTGTGTGCATGCAGAAATGTTGACCTGGAGTATTTGCAGATAAAACACGTCTACAATAGCAACTCTCAAAATCTGAAGCATTGATTAATTTTCTCTCTTAAAGCTTTCATTTTTAGTAGCTATTTATAAAAAGTAATGAACCTATCATTAAGAAATAATTTAACTCTCTCTCTCTCTCTTTTTTTTTTTTTGGCCATGCGACACAGCTTGTGGGAATCTCAGTTCTCCCACCAGGGATCTAACCTGGGTCATGGCAGCGAAAGCCCGGAATCCTAACTACTAGGCCACCAGGGAACTCCCTAACTCTTTTTACATTGAATATTTTTAATAGCATCTTTGTTCCTTAAAAAAAAAATTATACAAGAGATTGAGGTATCAAATTCAAATTTTCTCTTAGCTAAAGCCAAACAGAATGTTTGACTATTCATTACTTTTTACTTGTAGTTAAATCACGATTTCTTCTTACTCCTTTCCATATTTCAGACTCATTCCTCTATATCATAATGAGCCAGCAGATGATAGCATTCTGTTTCATTAAGTTTCAGAAGTTTACTTGAAGCACTGTACAAGTGTTACACCTGAATAAAATGTACAGATTTTGAGCTTCCCTGGTGGTGCAGTGGTTGAGAATCTGCCTGCCAATGCAGGGGACACGGGTTCATGCCCCGGTCCGGGAAGATCCCACATGCAGCGGAGCGGCTGGGCCCGTGAGCCATGGCCGCTGAGTCTGTGTGTCCGGAGCCTGTGCTCCGCAGCGGGAGAGGCCACAGCAGTGAGAGGCCC
>NC_041225.1:79496062-79561891 GCF_002837175.3 Physeter macrocephalus
ACACACACACACACACACACACACACACACAATGTACAGATTTTAGTCAGATAACCAGTGACCTTGGTTTTTGGAGGTGGAGAAAAGTTTCTGTTGTTGCTGCTGTTCACATATTCATTTCTTAGTGTTCAGCTGCAAGTGAAACTGTGATTAATTTTTTAAATGTGAGGTTTTTTTCTCCAAGAATTCTATAACATTTAAATTATATAGATAATTATAAATGTTTCAAGGATTAGTGCAGTAATTTAAATTTGATCCTTTAAGGAACTTTTCCAATATTCATTTTTAAGAAAAGTACTAATTTATCGTAAACTCCTTGTTTTTGAAATCTTAAAAGAGTTAAATTTCGTAGTGATATTCTCGTGTATGTGTGCTGACAACTTTAAGAAATATTTGTACAGTCAAATCACTGTAAGTAAGGGAAGACTTTTTGTAAGAAAAAGTACTATTTCATTGATTTACCTATATTAATGAGTTCAGCAGCAAAGTTTAGAGATGTTTATGTTATCCCCAGAGTTATGAAGTCCAGTAATATTTATATTCTCTGGAAGCTTAACACAGTGGTTCTTAACCTTCGCTAACCATCAGAATTATCTTTGAAACTTTTTTTTAAAATACAGATATTCAGGCCCATCTATTCTATTAAAAAAAAACTTAATACAAAGCTAAGATTGAGACGCATTGGTTTATAGCCTACTAGAGGAGAAAAACATGGAAATAAATTTGATTCACTTTGTTAAATGTAATAAAAGATAGATATAAAGAAGAATTAATTCAGACATGCAACCTGACATAATGAAAAGAACACTGATTTTTTTAATGTTAGAGTCCTGCTGCATAACTCTGTGGGACCTTGAGCAGATTTTTTGACCTCTCTGAGCCTGTTCCTTTATCTAAAAATGGATGTTTGAGATTAAATTGGATAGTGTACAAATAAGTACCTTGCACAGTTCGTATCACATAATAACTTGATAAATATTGGTGATATCACTTCACAGAAAAACTCTATGCCTGAATAGGGTTTTGAAGGCTTAGTAAATGGGTTTTCTGGACAAATAAGAACAGTAAATTAGAAGAAGTGGCATATGTGACAGCCTAGAGGTAACGTAGTGCCAGTGGAGAACCCGGGGGTAGTGTTGTCTGGCTGGAGGAAAGAGGGAGTGTCTTAGCTATATGGCTAAATAAGGACTTTCAAGTGGACTACAGGAATCCTGGCCAAAAATAATGAGGCCCTGAAATATGATATTGGTCTTGGGATATTAAATACAGTAAGAGTTGTTAAGGACTTAATTTGTGGTTCATTTAACTTGAGGATATTGGTCTTGGGATAGTAAATACAGTAAGAGTTGTTAAGGACTTAATTTGTAGTTCATTTAATTTGAGGGAGGGAGATGGCAAAGAGGGAGCAGTCAGAGGTAACACTCAGATTTCCGGACTTAGAACTCAGAATATTATAAGAACAAGTGGTTTCAGTTTGTTCTTTGAGTAGAGGTTGACTTCAGTTTTGGAATTGGAGGATATGAGTTGTATTTGGGACATCCAGGTAGAGAGATTCAAAAAGGCAGTTGGGTAGGCAGAGGTTGGGCAGCCACAGATAGATAGAGGTTTGGCCATAGTGAACATATAATATCAAAGAAAATGGGGAAAATATAATATCAAACAAAATGGGGACGAGATCTCTCAGGGATACGAATATGAGGAAGCCAAGACCTGGGGAACATGGACGTTTATGAGGCAAGCAGAAGAAGCAGATCCATTGAAGGAAGAGAAAGAAAGGATATGATAGGTAGGAGGAGAATCAAGAGAGAATGCCTCTTCAGAAAGGCTTTTTCACTTAAAAATGTGTTTTAGACACCTTTCCCTATTAGCAGTATAGCTTTATCTTTTTAAAAAATGGTTACAGTTTCTATTTACCCTAATTCCTTATTGATAGATATTTAAGTTGTTTTCAGTTGCTTCTTTAAAAACAAACAATGCAGGAATTAACATTTTGTGGAAATGTCTTTGCATACTTATATGAATGCATCTGTCAGATACATTCTTGCAGATGAAATTGCTTAGTCAAAAGAATATGCATTATAAAATTTCTGATATATTACTAAATTGCCTGGAATATGTGAACCAATATATACTCCCACCAGTAGTGTCTTTAATTTTATCTTTAAAGTGGCTTGCTTCCTGGATTGAGGGTAGTGTGAATTTGGAAAATAAATAATATTTTTTATTTATTACTTTTATGTAAAATTCTGTAAACAGAAAGGGAATACTTTGATTTTATCAAATTACTTGGTTCATTCAAATAACATAATTTAAGAATGCATTTTGGGACTTCCCTGGTGGCGCAGTGGTTGAGAGTCCGCCTGCGGATGCAGGGGACACGGGTTCGTGCCCCGGTCCGGGAAGATCCCACATGCCGCGGAGCGGCTGGGCCCGTGAGCCATGGCCGCTGAGCCTGTGCGTCCGGAGCCTGTGCTCCGCAACGGGAGAGGCCACAACAGTGAGAGGCCCGCGTACAAAAAAAAAAAAAAGAATGCATTTTGTCCTTGAATGCACCAGATCAAGGAGTTATTTGTTTTAAAAGAAGCTCTGTTTCCTCTTCTTATATGCTGGAAGCAATAATTGGATTTAGAGGAAGTGGATCAGAAGGAAGGAGAATGATAATATTATTGTGAGGTGAATTAAACTTGAATAGAATTAATGGATGCAAACAGTTCTTGTCATTGTTGTAGGCATAATGACATAACCAACACAAATTCTGTGCTAAGATTTTAGACAGAAATATTTTGATTTTTTTTTCTTCTTATATAGACTTTAAGCAATGGCCCCAAAACTGGAAAATGAGTTATTCTTATAAAGCTGATCATAGGAGAGTCAGTGCCTTAGAAAATACCCAGAAATACTGCAGAAGTTTTAAGTTGCTCTAAATTGTACTGCTTACATAATTTAAAGGTAAAGACTATGGACAAATTTCACAGCTTGTTTTTATTTTGTTTAATTAACCTTATATTGTTCACAGTACCAGTATGGAACTACCCACTGCCTTTTCTGAACTTCAGTGATACGAACAATATTAGGGGGAAATTGAGGTTAATTTTGGTCATTTTCTCTAAACTCTTTAGTATCCTTTTTGTCAGACTTTTTTTTTTTTTTTTTTTTTTTACACTTTGGGTTATGACCTGTTTCTGGTTTGTAAAATCCACTATAGAGGATCATGACCAGCTTTTAAGAAAAAATGCAATAGAACTAAAAATATCAAGAGTACACAGAGAGTAAGAGTAAATACTGAAACTTTTAAAAAAATGTATATATTTCTACTGTGAGTTACAGAGGGGAAATTTTTGAAAATTTCTGCTCTTTACAATAGGCTAATTCTCAAGTCATTTGTAACCAAAGGTATAATAATAGTACATTGTAAATAATAAATGTTGTCTGGTTTTTGGTTTTTTTTCCTTTTTACCCTTTAGTCTTTCTACCTCTTAGGAGGAAGTAAAACTTTAAACCAAGCAATAACACCACTAAAAGGTCAACTAGCTAGAAATTTGTTTGTAATGGGAATTCCTTCCATAGTTTCCATGAAGTTATCAGTACAGGTAGATCCACTTGTGGTAGTACCTGTATATGACACACACACACACACACACACACACACACACACACACACACACTCATGAGCACTGTTTTGGAAGGTGTTTACATTTGATTTTTCAGATATACAAAGCTTTTGTTTTATGATAATTTACCCCAGGAATGCCATTTATGTTATTGTCTGTGGATAATTTATGACTATTTCTAAACCTGGTTCATTGTCTGGTTTCCTTCTGTTACCTCATGTGTCTCTAGGTCATCTTCTTCTCAATTGATGGGTGGTCAGGGAACAAATTAAAACTACTAGTACTTGGGAAAGACATCATTTGTGAGGTAAATCTTCTGTTACATTGGTCATAGTTTAAGGCCAAATTTGTGAGTTTTAGATTATCTAGGACATTGCTTTCTTTCTCATTAGCTCAGATAATTGAATTCTAACTGCATTTGGTTGCAGTTTTATAACTGTAGCTAGATGCTTTTTCCTCCAAAAGGTGAGTTGCTCTCATGGTAGGTGTTATGATACAGAGTAACACTGTCAGGAGAAGGGCAGCTGCCAAGAGCTTCACAAGGTGTACAGATTTTAGTTACAGACTAAAATGATGTCTTTAGTTTTGAAAGCCCACAAAGTATGGTTTTGGAGTTGGTTGGTTGGTTTTTCCCAGAATACCCTGGGCTCTTGAGGTTTAACTTACCAGTCTTGACCAGAATGCTAATTTAAAACTTTACAGCAAGAAATTTCTTTCAAAGTATGTCAGCTGTTCATGTCAGTTGATTGCAAAATCTGTGGGAAGATTTACATGAAGTACTAAAGAAAGTTGTTGGGAGCAGAGAACAAGAGCAAGGGAAATTAGTTGACTGCCCAGAGTAGTATCACGCTCTGGTGACACCGGGTGACACTGGCTGACACCTCCACTTATGCGGAGAAACGGCCTCAGATTGAAGCAGATATTTATGTTATTTGGTCTATTAAAAACACACGAACAAATTTTTGTCCTTTGGCTGTTTTTTTCCCATAGCTGCATGTGAGTACTGTTCCTCTCCACACATTCTTTCCTCAGACAGGTTGCAGCAAAATGATTGGATTTGTTTTCTTTCACATGTGTCGTATTTCAGACCAGCCTCTCTCAGATCACACTTACTTACCTTGATTGAACTTAGGTATTTCCAAACTTCTTTGGGTGAGCACAAGGAGACCAGAGCTAGGGTTATAAGAAATCCAGCGGGGGCATGGAGGAGGTGGCCGCTCAAGAGGGTCAGTGGACCAAATGCCCCAGCAAGAACAAAAGTAGTGTTTTCAGTTCCTACTGTGAGCCAGGCCCTGAGGATGCAGTGGTCAACAAAAGAGGCCTGTGCCTGCACAACCTTTCTAGTCTTTTGAGCTCAAGTAAAGTACCTCTTGGAACAGCAGTTTCAGTGGAGTGGTAGGGTGAAGCCAGATTGTGCTGGACTGAGGAGTGAGTATGGGAGGTCAGGAAGTAGAGATAGCGAATAGACAGGGCCCTGGAAGAAGTTTGGTGGTGAGGAGGAGGAGGTGAGCTAAAAGGGCACAGAAGGGAGGGGTTTGTTTTGTTTTGCTCTGATTTGTTTGAAGGTGGAAGATTCTTGAACATTGACAGGCTGATGAGAAAGTATCAGTAGTAATAGAGAAATTTAAAAGAGGCCCCTGAGCAAGCAGTTGAGAAAGAAAACAGAAGGTCCAGGGATTATCTGTAGACAATACTGTGGATGTAAGCAAGATTTTAGTGAAGGGGCATGAAATTGAAGTAGTTTCTGCTTTTATATTCTATTTTCAATGTAAAGTTTCAAGGATATTAGGGTGGAAATTTAGCGTGGCTAATTTATTCTGCAGCTATGTAAGAGCAGAGGGTACTAGGGGAAAAAATGGTTTTCTGAGGGCTAATGCATCTGCCCTCATTGCTGCTTCTGTTTCATTGCCTTTTTAATCAACAGTTATCCAGTGTCATTTATTCAATTTCAAGTTGAAGTACCTTCTGGGAAAAATAGCTAGTAAACTCAAATATGGTCAGTTGATATTACAAGTTAAAGGTAAAACAGTTTCTAATGTTTTTATTTATCTTCAATTTTTCCTGTGAAACTGTACAAATAAGTAAAATACCTTATGGATTTGCATAGAAGGTTAAAATATACAACGAAAGAAAAGCTCTTTCTTAGGAATTTTTGAAAACCAGCTTCTGTAAAGTAATAACTTTTATTGCTGTTTAGCAACATTCATTGAAGAGTGAATATGTGTTGCTGCTCACATTGTCATTTACCTTATATATAGTATATTTGTACTTTTGTGGCTCATCCTTATATTGAAACCAGGGAAGACAGATAATTTGGTTGCCACTTTTGGCAGTCTGGCCTTTTAAGGGTGGTCAACTTAGGTATAAAGATATTTTGCTGTTTATTCTCATTGTTTACCACATTTTTACCACTATGTACATTAATATTGAAACAAATTCACTTCTTGGCATTTTAGTTGGTTATACTTTATTTTTTTTTTAGGAGGGGGCTGCATTGGGTCTTCATTGCCGAGAGCAGGGGCTACTCTTTGTTGTGGTGCGCAGGCTTCTCATTGCAGTGGCTTCTCTTGTTGCGGAGCACGGGCTTTAGGCGCGGACTTCAGCAGTTGTGGCTCGCGGGCTCTAGAGTGCAGGCTCAGTAGTTGTGTCACACGGGCTTCGTTGCTCCGCAGAACGTGGGATCTTCCCGGACCCGGGTTCGAACCCATGTCCCCTGCATTGCAGGAGGATTCTTAACCACTGCACCACCAGGGAAGCCTGGTTTTACTTTCTTCATCTTAGCTCATAAGCACCTTTTTTTCTCCTTCCAAATTGTTGTGGAAGTTTCAGAAAACTTTTAGGGAAGATTCTTGTAATTCTGATATTTGATGTCAACTATTTCTGCGATAGGACATTCTTCAAATATTTTATTAGCTTGTGACTGACTCACCACTTACTAGTTATACTACTGTGAGGGATTATTTAACCTCTTTAAGCTTTTATTTCTTCATCTGTAAAATGAAGATAATCGTTCCTACCTCATACTATAGTGTGAGGAATAAATGAGATAATTTACAAGCACTTTTCACATAGTATTGACACATAGTTAGTGCCCAATAAATATTAATATTGTTATTGATGGAAGCAGAGAATGAAAGTATGTGGAATATACTATTTATTTAAAAGATATTTAAAATAATATTGCATATTATTGGTACAGTTGATGTCAGTGGTATCTTGGGTTTTTGTTTTTAAATTGGCAAGTTCTAAGGAATTCTGAAATCTGAAAAATGCTCAGCTTTGAGATTGTGGGAGTGTGATTAAGTAGCCTTAAAGTTTGCAGCCTATGCTGATGGGAGGATGATAGTCCTAAAAACAACACCACCTTTCTCAATTCTTTACTAAAAAGCTTTTATTTTTAGGGGCTCTCTTTGTTTTGTTAGCCGTGAGTGAGCTAATATGCTGAGGACAAACCACTCAAAAAGAGAAAAAATATTATCCTTTTCGTAGATTCTAAATATTAGAGTCATTAAAACTTTTGTGACATCATATTCCAGTCATCTTTAGATGTATTGAAAACCAAAAAGTTAAGTAAATTTAAATCTTCATATGGCTTAGAAGAAGGGCTTTTCCTTTTGTTTCTCTATGACAAGACGACTCTTAAGCAGGAATATGGGCAGAGCGGATTCATTTACAGTGCATTTTGATAGTGATAGTATCTTAAAACTCCCATGAGGATATTACAGTAAAGATTTGAATAATTTGAACTACTGCAGTAGCAGGCAACATTTGTAATGCAAATTGATGTTGTTAATTGCTTATGTAATATTTTCATTCATTTTTCTAAAGAAAATACAGATTTTTTTTCACTCACCCAAATGATTTAACAAATGATTAATTATAAACCTCAAACATATTGTGGTAAAAAAGTAGTGATTTTGTGTGTATGTGTGTCTGTGTGTGTGTTGCATTAAATAAGGCTTGTTAGTGTGGTTTGTACTACTTAAGTCAGTAGCATAACTTCAGATACAATTGTTTGTCTTTCTTTTCCCTTTTCTTACCACTAACCTTTCTGCTTGTGTTCTTCACCACCACCACCCACTTCTGTCCCAGTCCCTATAAAAATAAGTTTGGAGCGAAGGGTCCTTGCTAAAGCTGGATTGTATCATCTAGAGGTACTATCGGGCCTTGAAAGTTGATGTACACATTAATAAAGCTGGGCTGATGTCCTGTAAAAGATGGGAATTTCCCTCTGGTGGGTTTTTAGCTTCTCTGGAAGGAACTCTCAATGTTTGATTCTGGGAGATTCCTAGAGGACCTCTTAGAGACCCCACCACTATCACCAAATGTGAGCCCAAGGATCTTTGGGGTAGTTAACACTTTGTGTGGATGATGGAGGGTAGAGGGTTGGTCGAGGATTAACTCTCTCTTAGAGGAGTATGTAGAATCCTAATCCAACCAGGCACCTTCTTAGAAGCTTTTCTTCTTGTGGTCATTCCTCTAACTTGAAAGTATCTACAGCTGTATAATTCAAGGTACTACTGGTGAGAACTTCTGGGTTGCCTTGGCCTGTTCCACTTCAAAACCTCCATCTTTTAACAGACTACTATTGGTCCCTTGAGTTGGTTCAGAGGATACGGTCTCAGTCCTTTATCCTTGGGCATTGTTACCTATTTTCTAGGGATTGGTTATAGAAATTAGAAGTAAAGTCAACTTCATGTATCTTTAATGTGGTTAGTAATAGTTTTCTTTAATGATTTATTCTTTCAGTGACCTATAAAAGTATATGCAGAGTCATGTGAATGTTTGTGCCAACTAAGCAAACGTTGGCTTAGATTTTGTTAAGGGTAGACTATGATTTGAGCCACAGACTTGGTGCAAGTTCAAATGTGATGATAGTTTATAACTTACTGAGTGCACAGAATGTGCCAGGTACTTAAGGTCTGTTATCTTTAATACTCATAACAGCATTGAAAGGTAGGGACTGCTAGCCCCTTTTTATAGATAGGAAACTGAAGCTCAGAGAAGGCAAACTCACATAGTTAGTAAACGGGTAAACCAGAATCTGAACCTAGGATCTGTCTAACTCCAGATCCAACATCTTTCCCCCATACCATACTACCTCTTGAGGCATACATATATAGCCTTAAATCCCAGAATAAGGCAAGGTTAAACAAGCACAACTTTTTTTTAATAGAATGGTATATTTTTAACTCTGATCATATATTCATTCACTTGTAACATAGCTGCTGTTAATCTAAGTATGTTGATTTTCTGAGAAACACTTTTTGACGTATAGCATACACACAGCAAAGCACACAAACTTTAAGTGTACAATGGGGTGAATTTTTACAAAAGTATGTGCCTGTGTAACTACTACCCAGGTCAAGAGATAATAACAGTATCTCTATTAGCATCCAACAGGCTCTTTTATGCCCCCTTCCAGTCAATACTCTACCCCCTCCCTATAAATAACCACTATTCTGAATTATCACCGTAGATTAGTTTTGCCTGTTTTGAAGTTCATAGAAATGGACTTATACATGTGTATTTTGTGTGTATTTATCTGGTTTCTTTTATACATTATGTCTGTGATAGTCATCCATGTTGTTGCATATAGTAATAGTTCTTTTCATTGCTGTGTTTGTCTATACCATGGTTTATCTTAACCATTCACCTGTTGATGGACATTTGGGTTCTTTTCAGTTAAGAATAAAGTTGTCATGAGTCTTGTGCATGTCTTTTAGTGCATATATATATGTATGTGGGGTATAAACCTGGTATAGTTTTAGTAGATACTTCCAAAGAGAATCCCAGTTGCTCCACATCTTTGCCATCAGTGGCTATAGTTTAAATTGTTCTAATTTTAGCCATTCTGGTGGGTGTGTAGTTGTGTTTTGTGGTGTGTTTTTTTTGTTTGTTTCTTTATTTTGGCTGCATTGGGTCCTCATTGCTGCATGCAGGCTTTCTCTAGTTGTGGCGAGTGGGGGGTTACTCTTCATTGCGGTGCACGGGCTTCTCATTGTGTTGGCTTCTCTCGTTGCAGAGCATGGGCTCTAGGCGTGCGGCCTTCAGTAGTTGCAGCCCACGGGCTCAGTGGTTGCGACACACAGCCCCTAGGGTGCACAGGCTTCAGTAGTTGCAGTGTGTAGGCTCAGTAGTTGTGGCATGCGGGCTCTAGGGCACGCGGGCTTCAGTAGTTGTGGCGTTCAGGCTCAGTAGTTGCAGCTCATGGGCTCTAGCGTCCAGGCTCAGTAGTTGTGGCACATGGGCTTAGTTGCTCCGTGGCATGTGGGATCTTCCTGGACCAGGGCTCAAACCCGTGTCCCCTGCATTGGCAGGTGGATTCTTAACCACTGTGCCACCAGGGAAGTCCCTCTTGTTGTGGTTTTAATGTGCATTTCCCTGACGACTTTTCAAATGCTTATTGGCCAGGACATCCACCTTTGTGAAATACTCTTTTGTTTAAATATTTTGGCCATTTTTCTTTTAGGTCGTCTCGCATTGATTTGTAGGAATTTTTTGCATATTCTGGATATGAGTTGTTTGACAATTACATGTATTGCAGATATCTTCTTCCAGGCATTGGCTTGCCTTTTCATTCTCTTAATGTTCTTTTGATGGACAGAAGTTTTTAATCTTAAGTCCAATTTATCAGTTTTTTCTTACGTGAGTAGTGCTTTCTGTTACTTGTTTAAAACATCTTGTCTTCCCTAAAGTCATGAAAATATTCTCTTAAATTATCTCCTAGAAGGTTGATTGTTTTACCTTTCACATTGAGGCCTACAATCTGTATGGAGCTGGCTTTTGGGTAAGATGTTAGGTAGAGTCAAAGACCTTTCCCCCAGTTGATCTAGCACCATTTGCTGAAAAGGCTGTTCTTTCCCCTCCACACTGCATTGGCATCTTTGTTATCATGTGGCCATATAGCTTTAAACCAAGGCTTGGTATCTGGTAGGTTAAATCCTCCAATTTTGTCCTTCTTGAGAAACTACTTTGAAATGGCTAGATAGTCTTAGATAATAGGCCAATCCCCCTTCATTCCTCTGCCTTGCCAAGCCCACCTTGCCACTTAGCCCCAGAGCTTTCAGCCTAGAGGCTCACCATCTTTTTTTTCTAAGACTATTTCAGACTTGAGGCTAGAACTCCTTAAGCAAATGTGGCTCCTCTTCTTGTGAGAGATTAATACTGAATCTCCTTTACTCGTTATATCCCCTGTCACCTTGGCTGCTACTCTGGCACAGGGCTGCTCTGACTACCTTTAGGACTACCATTACTACTCAATCATGAGAGCCTTGTGTATACTATGACTTGAATCTTTCCTGGATATATCCCCATTACTTGTTTACTCTCCTCTAACAGGTCTTGGAATGAGCAAACAAAAAAATGGCAAGTTGAGCACACCCCCTTCCCTGCAGACACATACACACACACGCACAAGTGCTTGTTCAGGTTGTAAAGAAATTGGATGATTGATTAGGACTCCTTGTGTGTGGAGTAAGTAGTTCATTAAGGATGAAGAAACATTTATTGAGGTTGTCATGTGCCAGACACTGTATTAAAGTAGTTCATCTGTCTTTTTTTCTTTTTTCTGTTAAGTAGAAATAGCTACTTTAAAATCCATATTTTCCTGTGGTTAAAAAAAAAAGATATGTCTAACTCAGACTTAATATGTAAATTCATTATACAAATAATACTTCAGTTAACCATGAACAAATATACTTCAGTTAACAAATTTTACTGAACTGCCTTGGGCACAGAAGAATTTTCTGAAAAATTTCAGGCCTCCTTCACACTGGCTGGTTGGCATTCTTGGCTGAAACTTGTGAGCAGTGGCACTGTCTTAGGTTTCTGAAGGGTGAGGCGGCCCAGAGCCAAGACCTGCTGAAGGGGAATGTGTGGCCCACGTTCTTCCCATCAATAGGTGACACAGGTTTGAGGAATGTGGAAATGTTCATAGTCTGGGGGGCTGATAGAGCCTGTTACACCTAGGAGGGAGTACCTTGCTAAGGTGTGACAGGAAGCAAAACTACTTGGTGTTGTTGGATTGGTTACAAAGTTCCTGATTTCGTATCTCTATATTTGCCTTAACATCTGAGTTTGAAATAAGCCTTGAAATAATAAAATATTTTATTTTTCAAACAATGAAAAGTTTTAGAAAAAGCAATAGATTAACCATGAACAGATTCTACTTAAACATCACAGATGGTTCTTTAAAAATATAGTATTATGAGAATATAAAATGATACAGCATTCTAGAAAATAGTTTGGCAGTTTTTACAAAACTAAACATGCACTAACTTAGGACGCAGTGATTATACTCTTGGGCATTTATCCCAGAGAAATAAGAACTTATGTTCACACAAAAACCTGTACGTAAATGCTCTTAGCATCTTTATTATAAATACTATTTAAATATACTATTAGTGTATATATTATTAATGTAGTATATATACTATTTATAATAGTAAAATATAGGAAATAACCCATATGTCCATCTGTTGGTCAGTGGTTGAACAAACTGGTATATCTGTACAGTGGAATTCTACTCAACAATAAAAATAATTGGCCTACCGATGCACGTAATAACCATACATTGGACCTTAAGGGCATTGTAGTGAGTGAAAAAAGTCAACCTCAAAAGGTTACATGCTGTATGATTCCATTTACATAACATTCTTGAAATGATAAAACTATGGATATGGAGAACAGATTAGTGGTTGCCCAGGGACAGGAATGAGGTAGGGGAGTGGGGGCAGTTCTGTATCTTGATAGTGGTAGTTTCATAGATCTGTATGTGGGGTAAAATTGAACTATACACAAACACAGATGAATGCAAGTGTTTTGGGGTTTTTTTAATGGTGAAAACTGAATAAAGTCTGTAGTCTAGTTTATAGTAATACCAACATTTCCAGTTTTGCTATTGTACTAGAGCTATTTGAGATGTCACCATTAGGAGGAACTGGGTAAAGGGTGTACAGACTTTACTATTTTTGCAACTCTGTTCATCTATTATTATTTCAAACTAAAAAGTTTTTAAAATAAGGTATGTTGTACACTCATGTTCATGGCAGCGTTATTCACAATAGCCAAAAGGTGGAAGCAACCTATCCGTCTGTCGACAGATGTTAGTATATACATACCATGGCATAATATTCAGCCTTAAAAAGGATGAAATTCTGACTCATGCTACAACGTGTATGAACCTTAAGGACATTATGCTAAGTGAAACAAGCCAGTCACAAAAGGACAAATACTGTATGATTCCACTTATATGGTTAAAATGGTAAATTTTATGTTATGCTTCTCTTGCCACAATCTTTAATAAAGCATTATTATGTATAAGTAACACATTTTTTATAAAATAGGCATATTTTAAATGCAAACATAAATCTCCTGGAATGCTTTTAATCTTTTTCATTTTGCAGTGATCACAAACTTATAGATAAGTTGCAGGTTCAGTACAAACAAGATTTTTTTCCAGAACAATTTGAGACTGTTTCCAACCTGATGCCCCATCTCTTTCAAATATTTTAGAGTGTATACCAAGGACATTCTCTTATATAACCACAATACTACCATCGAAATCAAGAAATTAGCGTCAGTGTATTGCTGCTGTCTAATTCTTGGGCTCTTCAAGTTTCACAGTCATCCCAATAATCACTTTTATAAAAAGGGGAGTCAGTTGAGAAACAAGTGTTATATTTACTTGTCACTTCTCTTTAGTCATCTTCAGTCTGGAACAGTTTTCCAATTTCTTCATAATTTTCTTCATAACTTTCATAACTTCATAACTTTCCAATTTCTTCATAACATTGATCAATACTTTTGAAGATTATAGGCCAGTTGTTTTGTAGACTCTCTCTCAATTTGAATTTGTCTGAAGTTTCCTCATGAATTTATTCAGGCTATGTATTTTTGGCAGGAATATTCCAGAAGTGAGTCTGTGTCCTCATTGCATCTTGTCAGGTGATGCATGATTTCGATATTCCCATTACTAGTGATGTTCACTTTGATCACTTAAGTGTCAGGCTTCAGCACGGTAAAGTTAATACTTGTTCCCTTTGTAATTAAGTATGTTGTAGGAATATTTTGAAACTATGCAGTACCTTGTTCCTCATCTAACTTGCAGTTTATTCACTTATATGTTTATATCCATGAGGACTGATAGTTTATTATTTTATTCAGTGAATTATAATCTATCATCATCTTTATTTTGATGCTCAATTTGTCCCTGATTTAAACAGCAAGTAACCCCTTCAAGCTGGTTTTTGTGTCCTTTTGACATGTTCCCATCATTATGAATGCTTTTAAATTTAAAAAAGAGGAATTATGATATTAATGAGTACATAGTATTCTGTGTAGCATAATTTGCTTAAGTAATGCCTTTGGAGCATTTTGTTTTACTTTAAAAACTTTATTTTTTATTTTTAGTATAGCCAGATTGCCTTCTGGAAGCCTTGTAACAATGTATGCACCCACCAGTAGTATGTGTGTACAAGTGTCCCTTTCTCCACACTTTCATTAACAATTGGAGAGTATTTTTAAATACTAGGAACTTCATCATTAAAGGGAAACTGTCAGAGGTCAAATGACCCTGTACAGCCAGCATTAGAAGGGGTATTCAGGACTCTAGACAAGGGAAGAAAATAGGGTTTATGTGTATCTTTTACTGTTTTTTGTTTTTTTTTTTTCTCTTTAAATCAGCAGAAAAGAAGGTATCTTAGTGATAAAGCAGTTATTTCCTTCTTTATAATGCTGATTTCATAGGTAAACAATTTAAAGTAGATGTTACAACGGAATGTTTTTTCTCATGACTCGCTTATTTCTCTCAGCAGCTGACCAGTCATTGACCTAAAGATCTTTTCGAAATTCTGAAGCCATTCTCTGTTAACCAGCTGTATGACTGTTGGTAAAGTTGCTCACCAGTAGCCCTCATTTTCCTCATATCTGAATTAAATTATGTGGTTTCTAAGGTACCTTCTCTGTAAAACTGGAAGATCTTATGAAATTTTATCCTGAGAGTTGGAAGAAAGTTTTGTTGTTGTTGTTGTTAGCTTGCAAAACTGGTTGAATTTTGTAGTAAACGTTTTCCTTATGTGTCTAACGACAACTGTGAATTGCAGTAAGTATCAATTCATTGTGGGCTGTTTTTGTTCTAGGACTTTGATGTTAATCTTCCCTCTGCTTTTAATGTTAAGTTTGTCTTGTGACACTTTTGACTGTTTAATACAGAGGACCAAAATAACCCAGACATAGATTTCATTTAAGAATTAAATGTATAGAAAAAGAAGGTATCATAAACTGGTGGGCATGGGAAGGATTATTCAATAAATGGGATTATGATAATTGCTAGTCAGAAAAAAATTCACTTAGACCCTTGCTTTAGACCATATGCCAAAATAAATTGTAGATGTATTAAAAATTAAATGTAAAAAAAAACCTCTAAGAAGAAAATAAAAGTGAATATTTATTCAATTTTAAGCTTATATGATAGCAAAATAATGAAGAAAATTACTAATGGAAAATTAATCAATTTGACCCCTTAAAAATTAACTTGGGAAAACAGTTTGGCTTATAAAGTTAACCACACACTTACCATGTGACCCAGCATTTGCACTCCTGGGTATTCATCTTAAAGAAATGAGAACTCATGTTCACATGATAATCTGTACACAAATGTACATAGCAGCTTTATTTGTAATTGTAAAATACAGAAAATAACCCAAATGACTTGAATGGAGTAAATGGAGAAACAAACTGTGGTAACATCTATATAATGGAACACTACTAAGCAATAAAAAAGAATGAACTGTGGACACATGCAACAACATGGATGGATCTTGAGGGCATTAAGCTGAGTGAAAAAGCCAACTTCAAAGGATTACATATTATATGATTCCATTTAGATAACACTCTTGACATAGCAAAATTATAATGATGGAGAATAATAGATCAGTGGTTGCCAGCAGTTAGGGTTTAGGGAAGGGCATGACTGTTAAGGGATAACACAAGGGACTTTCTTTATATTGATGAGTATTATTGATCTATTTTTGCAACAGTTCTAATCCCCAATTGTAGTGACAGTTACTGAAATCTAATCTGCACATATGATCAATTTCATAAAGCTATACAGACACACACACAAAGAAAAAAAGTGGTGAAATCTAAACAAGGTCTGTGGCTGAGTTAATAGGTTATACTGATGTCAGTTTCAGGGTTTGATCATGTACTATTGTTGTTTACCATATTCTTATGGAGGGAAACTGGGTGGGAGTATACATGAGAACTCTCTGTACTATTTTTGCAACTTCTTGTGAGTCCTAAGCAATTTCAAAATTGAAAGTTATAAAAAATTAAATAAACTATGGTACATCCAGACAATGGAACATTATTCAGTACCTAAAAAGAAAAAAGAGCTATCGAGCCATGAAAAGACATGGAGGAAGAACCTTAAATACATAGTACTCAGTGAAAGAAGCCAGTCATACAGTGTGTACAGGCTACATACTCTGTGATTCCAATTATATGACATTCTGGAAAAAGCAAAACTATGGAGACAGTAAGAAGACCAGTGGTTGCCAGGGCAGGGGAGAGGGAGGGATGAATAGAATAGGTGGAACACAGGATTTTTAGGGCAGTAAAATTATTTTGTGTGATACTGTAATGGTGGACACGTCTTTATGCATTTGTCCAAACCCATAGAATGTACAGCACCAACAGTGAACCCTAATATGAACTATGGACTTTGGGTAATAATGATGTGTCAGTGTAGGTTCATCAGTTGTAACAAATATGACACTCTGGTGGAAGATGTTCATAATAGAGGAGGCTATGCATGAATGGGGGTAGGAGATATGTGAGAAATCTCTGTACCTTCTGCTCAATTTTGCTGTGAACCTAAAACGTATCTAAAAAAATAAAGTCTATTAAAACAAAAAAATATTAACTTGGGTCAGAAATAAACATTGAAAAGTAAAGTGAGGAAAATATCAATATTCGTAACCATTATTAGAGATAAAATTTTCATGTCTTTTATTTATAAAGAACTCATACAAATCCATAAGGCAAGCCCTGAGTCCCCAGTGAACTGGAAAGAGAGCTTAAGAGAACAAGCTAGTGCCCCAAGAGAGACTTTTGTAGTTATACTTTTGTAAGTGTTTATTTGAAATTTTCTCGAATCCCCAGATTCAGTAATGTACTACCAATGCCCGTGGAAACATACACTAGAAGAGAGTGTTTTTTTTCTTTTTTGGGTTTTTTTTTTTTTTTGCCATTATACTATAGCTGTGTAATCTCACCTAAGATAAAAATAGTTTAAAAGATAAAAAACAGAGCACTGTAAATTTGCATAGTTTTGAAGTTTCTTTGAGAGAATTTTGAAAGACTTTGTTCTATGTAATCAGTTCCCTAAAAAAAAAATCTTTTTTTTTTCAGGTGTAAATTAATTATTTGAAAGCAATTGAACAATGGAGCCAGACATCATTCGAATGTACTCTTCATCCCCACCACCACTAGACAATGGAGCTGAGGATGAGGATGATGATGAATTTGGGGAATTTGGTGGGTTTTCCGAAGTTAGCCCTTCTGGTGTAGGGTTTGTTGATTTTGATACACCAGATTATACTCATCCCAAGGAAGAGTTTGTACCTTCAAACCATTTTATGCCAATTCATGATTTCTCAGAAAATGTAGGTAGCCTTACAAGCTTTAAGTCCATTAAAAATGGTAATGATAAGGACATCACTGCTGAACTTTCTTCTTCTGTGAAAGGACAGTCTGATATTTTACTTTCTACCACCAGCAAAGAAATAATTTCATCTAAAACTTTAGATACTTCCATTGATGGCATAGAAAGTCCAAGAGATTTAAATAAAGTAGTGGAGCAGAGACAGAATGTTGGAACACCTGAAAGTTTCTCTCCAGGAGATTTTAGAACTGATATGAATGTTGTTCATCAAAACAAACAGTTAGAGAGCTGCAATGGTGAAAAGCCTCCTTGTCTGGAGATTCTAACAAATGGGTTTGCAGTATTGGAAACTGTAAATCCTCAGGGAACAGATGATCTGGACACTGTAGCTGATTCAAAAGGACGAAAGCTTCTTAGCTCTCACAGTACCGAGTATAATTTAGACTCTGCACCTAGTCCTGCGGAGGAATTTGCTGATTTTGCCACATTTTCCAAAAAAGAAAGGATACAACTAGAAGAAATAGGATGTGCAGTTTTAAATGATAGAGAAGCACTTACCATTCAGGAAAACAATAAAATTAACAGAGTCAATGAACTGAATTCTGTAAAAGAAGTGTCCTTGGATAGAAGCATTGACGATAAAGGAGACAATGCTGGAGAGGATCAGGTTTGTGTTTCAGAAATAAGCATGGTGAGTAATGGAGCTTTCACCAGTGAAAAACAAAGCCTTCCAACATTGCAACAGGATGAACTTTTAAATTCAAGTGTTCAATCAAAGGCTTGGAGTTTGGTAGACTCAGCTGAAAATTCAGAAGCCAGTAGGAGAGAACAATGTAAAGCTGAGGAAAAACTTGATTTATTTACTTCTAAATGTGCTGACCTGTGCATGGATTCTACTAAAACTTATGATGCTGATGATGAAGCTGGTTCTTCCAAAGAAGAAAGTATAAAGTTTACTGATTCCCGAAGCCTCAGCATTGATCCTACAGAAGAAAATGTTTTGGATGATTCTATAAGTGTAAAAAACGATGATAGTAGTAATGACTTTGTAACTTGCAACGATACCAATGAGGATGATTTTGGTGACTTTGGTACAGCCAGTGGCATGACTCCACCTTTTGTTACTGGTACACAAGATTCAATGAGTGATGTCACTTTGGAAGAGTCCTCAGAGCACTTTCCACATTTTAGTGAACCAGGTGATGACTTTGGAGAATTCGGGGAATCAAATGCTGTCTCTTGCCCAGAGGAAATTATATTTACTGAGTCAGTTCTAAAACAGACTTCTGATAGTTTATCAGAGGAATGCAATTTGGCAAGAAAATCTACTGGGACAGGCACTGAACCTGTTTCAGAACTGAAAATTGGGCAAGAAGGTGAGTTTGGAGATTTTGATTCTGTGCCAAATATTCAAGATAACTGCAGTGATTTTCAGGACTCTGATGATTTTGCGGACTTCAGTTCAGCTGGTCCTAGCCAGGTTGTAGACTGGAATGCTTTTGAGGATGGACAGAAAGATAGCTGCTCTTGGGCTGCTTTTGGAGACCAGCAAGCTACTGAATCTCATCATCGAAAGGAAGCCTGGCAGTCACACAGGACAGATGAGAAGATTGATACTCCAGGAACCCCCAAAACGCACAGTGTCCCTTTAGCAGCTTCCAAAGGAGCAGTTGCTGGTGGTCATTTACAGGAAACAACCACTTCAGCTCAGGTATTTACTCATTTTCTCTATTTTGTATGACATATTAATTGCTGTGGAGGTTTCTAATTCAGCTTTTCAAAAAGTATTTTTTAATTGGGTACCTGTTAAAGGCGTCTCTTTATGATACACAATGCTTGCTTTGTAGATTAGTTACATGTTTCACAATCATTTGGTTAATGTTAAAGAGACATTCTTATAATAATGCTTGGTAAGATTTTTCTTTATCTCAGTGGGTTTCTTTAATATTTACAGAAATATTAATCATAATCATCAACTTGGTTTTTTGATAAATATAAATACCACTTATGTAAAAATTCATTAATTAGTTAGTGAAATATTCCAGCAAATCCTTCAGTTTTTACCTTTATAGTGATTTTAAAAGAAGGTTAAACTGAGATTTAGAAGATTTTTTAAGCTTCAGAAAATAATGTCTCTTAATTTTGTCCATCAAAGACCTAGTTTTGATTACAAAAAAGAGCAAGCAGAGTTTGAAACCTCAATCTGTGCTGAAGGCTATAGGGACTTGAAGGATAGAAAAAGAATTTGAAAAAAGCAGATATGGGCCTCATAATTTAACAGCTAATAAAAGGCCGGAGGTGAGGGTGTCAGATGGATTAAGGGTTAGAGCTAGAACATGCAACAGCCGTAGTTGACTTAGCCGTACTGTGACTATTTATTTGCTTATAATTTCTTGCAAATGTATATTTATGTTTACTCTTAGGAAGTAGGATTGTCAGGAATATTTTTACCCCTTAGCCCCTGTACTTTATCCTTTTCTGGTCCAGATTCTTTCAGAGAAGATTCATTAAGATTTATTTTGACCTAAAGTAGCCCCTAGAGGTGCAGTTTGATATCCATATTGTTCCCCAGTCCTGAGTTGTACCCTGTGCTAAATTTAACCAGGGGTATGGAAGAGAGCACTCCCTTGAATATCACTGCTTTTTATTGATATATGTAACACTTGGTCCACAGGCCTATTTTTAAAATACTGAGAATAAAATCAGAATCTATAAACTTTGCTTCTCCAATTATCTTTTGCTAAGCAAACCATTTTCAATTGGAAATATTTCGAGTCTGTTAATTAAAATGGTTATACATCATTGCTTTGATATCGCTGATACATTAAGATATTGTAGAAATTGTGGTACCACCAGTTGGAGTGCACAGCTAATCACTTTTCATTTGACATTGAGTGTCTGAATAGCTTAATTTGCTAATTCAGTTATTACATGGTTTGGCTAATGTGTATTATTCCTGTTGAGTAATTCATTATTGAGGCAGAAGCTTACAATTTTAAACAAGGAATGAATTAATTATATAATGCAAAGTGAAGACTGTTGGTTTTTGACCTAATCCTTTCCCTGTTTAGTTTCATCTTATTAGAGTATAGGGTGACACTAGTATCGGATAATCTTTAATTTATAGCCTTAGAACTTTTAACATCATCATATAATGTATTTTTTAAAGTATGACCTCTTCAAAAAGGAATTTTTTGCATCATATAAGTTGATTGAAGTTATTTATATATAATCTGATAACTGGATATAGAAGGAAATAAAGTACAAGGGCTTTATGGAAACTTACAGATCTGAGTTTGATTCTTGACTCAGAGTCATATAAGCGTTATGATTTTGGACAAGTTACTTCTGAACTCAGTTGTCTGTAAAAAGGAGGTAATATCTGTTGCAAAGGACTTTTGTGAAGATAAAATGACAGTAAATGTTAAAACGAGTGAAAAAAATCTATTGAAAAATAAGAATCTTGTAGTATGATTCTATTTTTTAAAAATAAAACAAAAACTATATGGGTGTGTCAAGATGCATTAACTTCCTGAGATTTGTCTGGTTCAGTCCTCAGACTTTTCTTTTTGCTGAATGGCTATGCAAAATGAGCAGAACTTGGAGATGCATGTTGGAAAGGAGAAACTGCTGGAAGGGGGGCTAGAAGAGAAGTTTGGAAGGAAATTGAGGTGGGGAAATGGAAAGTGACTGAGTTGGAAAGTGACTTCCATTCTTATCCTTCTGTTGTAAAGGAGGGTTGTGACCTGTAGTTTCTTCCTTTTCCAGAATCTGTTGGAAATGCACATTAATCTAGTTCTCTAGGAGAGGATTAGATTTATTAATATTTTTCTTAAAATGTTTCTCCTAGTTGCTACCATTTTGGGGACAGCACAGCAATCCTCACATATTAATGACACTAAAAGTTAGATTTTTTAATCATAAAATTATTTATCCCTGTTGAATCTTACCTGGACACAACAATTGTCTTGAACAGAGTGCCCTCAAATTGTGTTTTGACAGAATGTTGTGAGAGTCTTTTAGAATTCAGAGCTCAGTTAATTCAAATAAGCAAACATGGGGAACAATTCTTTGTGAAGTCAGACAAATGGTATAGTTGTCATTTCAAATTTCTTTTACTTTTTTGCTATGTATGTAACATTGTCCAGGTCCCTGTTTTTTTAGTACTTTCCTTTTTTCAGCCTACCAAAAGGATATCTTAACGTTTTAATAAAATACATCTTCCCTGGGTCAAGAGACAATCAATTATTGCAACTTTATTGCAATAATTTGTTACTTAGGGCAAAGTCAACCAAGAAGAAATCTTTGAAACTTATAAAATGTTTTTAGTCAAGCCAATTCTCAGATGGTGAGTCCGGCAAGCCTCAGAGGGTTCAGGCTTTGATGTAAAAGCCATAATGACCATTTATTGAGAAATATTCTTCCCCTTCAGTGAATACTTTTTTCTGAGAACGCAGAGTTCAGTTTATTTCATTCTCCTGTTAACATTCTTATAAATTGTAGAGAAAAGCAAGTTAGTGGTATCTCTATTGTAGAAATTGGAAAAAGGTCAAAATTATTCTTCACTTTTGGGGCTAAGATTTAAAACAAAATAAAATGACAGTAACAAAAAACAAAAATCTCCTTACTTTGAAAGCAGTTATTTTTCCAAAAGACCATTATATGTATTGTTATACATATAAAACTGTTATAACAGTTTTTTGTGTTTTTTTTTAACCTGTTAATGTTCCAGAAAGGAACCTTGATTGAAATAGCCAAGATGCCTTTTCTTTGGTATAAGGTAAAGGAGATGATGTCATGAGCACTGCATTAAACTCTGAGCTTTTGTAAAATTTTCAAAATATTGCTCTGGGTGTTATTTGAGAATTTAGGTAATTGGCAAGTAATCTCTTTATATTAATTGGCTATAGAAAAGGAAGCTATGAGTCATTTTCTTTTATTAGCCATCTAATTGATAATGCTACTGGGAAAATGTTATTAGAAGATTTATCTTGAGAGCTTTAAAAATTGAGTATCACAAAAAGGAAAAAGAAGAGAATCACTAATACTTTGGCTTATGTTATTTTGAGATTAAGTTATTGGTTTGCACACCAGAAGGTCAGCATTCTCAAACTGAGTGTAACTACATTTTCACCTTCATTTATTTAATCACCTGCCTAAGATTTGTGCAGGTTTTCCTTAATGTGGGTGAACACTTGAACTTATGACTGAAAACATAAGTAAGCAACAAAATAAAGAAATTAAGTGGTCAAAAGGTATAACCTTCCAGTCATAAAATAAATAAGTCCTGGAGGTACAATGTACAGCATGGTGACTGTTGTTAATAATACTGCATTGTGTATTTGAAAGTTGCTAAGAGAGTAGTTCTTAAAAGTTCTCATATGAGAAAAGAAAAATTTGTAACTATGGTGACCATTTTGCAATGTATACATATATTGAACCCTTATGTTGTACGTATGAAACTAATATGTCAATTATATCTCAATTTAAAAAAAAAAAAGAAAGAAATTGAAATTTTGGCCGTGTAGCTCTTTGCTTGCTTGAAGGATTTGGACAGCAATTCCTTTTGTTATTTTTCCCTCAGAAAATTTGAAATTCTGTCTTTAATTCCAAAATAGTTAGAAATACTTTCTTAGATTTATCCCGAAACTGTGCAGAAGGGGCAAACCATCTTTTTAGAGCACAGTGAGGACTACAATTGGTTACTCTTCTTACATAGCTTGAAACTGGGGATTGATAAGTATACTGTTGTAGATTGTACTTGATATCTTACTTAATATTTAATGGTGGTAAGGCGTAAGGTATCCTCTTAAATGGAAGATTAAATTGCCCAGTGGATTTTATGTTTCTTCTAAACTTCCACTTAAGAACAAGACCTAATGCTATCAATATTAAAACTATTGACATTAATCAACTACTGTTTGTAAGGAAGAAAGGAAAACTAACTAGAAATATGTTGGAGGAATTTTAGAAATTACCTTAAAATCAAGATACTTTAGAGGGGATATGCCTTTGAGTGGCCTCAGAACCATAGTCTAGGATCCTTGGTGCTGGTCTTATACACTCCTTTGGAAAACTGAATGAGAATTTCAATACACAATCTTTTTATACTCTACTGTAGTCATTTACAAAATAGAGGTGTATTAATCATGGTTCTCCAGAGAAGTAGAACCATGCATGCATGCATGCATGGAGAGAGAGACAGACAGACTGATGTATTATAAGGAATTGGCTCATGCAATTATGGAGATGATCACGAAATCCTAAGATCTATAGTCCGCAAACTGTCTTCAATTGATTGAATGAGACCCATCCATACTAAGGAAGACAATCTGCTTTACTTAGTCTACTAATTCAAATATTAATCTCATCCAGCAACAACCTCACAGATATATCTAAAATAATGTTTGACCAAATGTCTGGGCACCCCTTGGCCCTGTCTAGTTGATGCATAAAATTAACTGTCACAAGAGGGAACACCAAATATCCATATATAGCTTTCAGGATTTTTGGAAGACCTGTAACCTGTTTGTAACTGAGCCACGTCAGTTGAGAATCTCTGCATTAGGTAATATGACTTATTTGCACCAGTGTATAAAATGAAAGGATTTTCTTCCTCCAAACCCAGACATGGAGATAGGACAGAACTGGGAATGAGTATAAGTGAATTCATGCATAGTGCTTTGCCCTCATTGATGAATTAAAACATTGGGTAATCATTTTTGCTTTTCCAGAAACACTGTATGGGTTGAAAAAAATAAAATACAAAGGGATTCAAGGTAAAAAGGACCCTGATAGGAAAACAAATATATGAGAAATGAGAAAATTGGGAAAGATAGAGAAATCCTATAAAAGCCAGTGTACCTTTGGAGAGTAGTATAGCTAAGATCACATATGACTTTTGTGAGCCCCTTCCCCATAAAAGATATTTAAAATTCTATTTTATAACTTGGTATAAGGTTGAGTATGTTAATATTAACAAAACGTTTTCATGAACCCCTAAAATTATTGTGGACCCTAGGCCCTGTGCCTACTGCATAAGTTGGCCCTGGTTATAGTATAGTACCTAAAAATCAAGGCTCTGGAGTCACACTGCTAGATTCAGATCCAGCTTTCAGCACTGACTTGCATTAGCCACTTCTCTGAACGTGAGATTTAGAGAATATAATAGTACTTACTTCAAAACTATCATTATGAAGATAAAATGAAATTGTGCATATTAAAGGTGCTTAGCGCAGTGTCTTGCACATAACTAGTGCTCAATACATGTTAGCTGTTACTGAATAATCTCAGAAATGCACTTCTTAGAAAATGGTCTTCAAAGGTGCAAGAAATAGTGTTGCCAACTGGATTTTTTGGTGAATAGCAAAAAGTAATAGGGAGATGAATGAGAATTTGTGTGGGAGTACCCCTAGTTCAGCTATAGACTCACCTGTCAGACTATTTTGAGAGCAAAAGTGCTGCTTCTGGCTAGTTTCCCTTCTCAGAATAGTTTTGACAGGTAGGAACTCTTCTGAGCACAAGTGTGCTTGTCTGCAAGCAGCAGACCTTCTCCTTTGGCTTCCTAGCGCTGGAAACGATAGAGAAAATAAAAAGGGAGTCTGGTACCTGTCTGGAAAAGCATTTGCCTTTCAACCCTGCATTTGTCAGAGCCCCCTGTTCTTAAAATGTTTAATGGCCAGATGTGCTGCTGTTTGCAGGTTTAGAATTTGATATGTGTTTGAATTAACAGACGTGGCTCAATCACCAGTTTCCTAATTCCAAATACAAGGGAGAACTGATGACTGTTTTTCCTCTTTGACTTTGAAGTTGAAGGCATTTGAAATTCAAGTAACTGGAGTGAATATTATTTTATTTAGTTTGCTATTTAGTTACTGTTGTAACCTCAGCTAAATATTTAATATGCTAAGTGTGTGTGTACTTATTTTGTTACCCTCACATTAATTTAGAGTGCAGCACTGGCTCTTTAGTAAAAATTTACTATTTACTTTGTTGGAAACTGAATAGTAGTGTTAGATGAATAATTTGCTTATGTACAGTAGAATAAATCGAAATTTAAATAATATTTCACTTTATTGACTTTAAGGCTGTTGCATGTGTTAAACTACCTTGGCTGACAATGTTAAGGAAAAAATTGAATATATTTTAAAACAATTAAAATTATTTAATAATCTTCAAGAAACAAACCCAAAACCTTAACCAGTATCAACCTTTACCTTTTTTTTTTTTTTTTTTGGCTGCGTCGGGTCTTCGTTGCTGCACGCGGGCTTTCTCTAGTTGCGATGAGCGTGGGCTTCTCATTGTGGTGGCTTCTCGTTGCAGAGCACAGGCTCTAGGCACGTGGGCTTCAGTAGTTGCAGCGCGCAGGCTCTAGGGCACACAGGCTTCAGTAGTTGTGGTGCGCCAGCTCAGTAGTTGTGGCACACGGGCTTAGTTGCTCTGCGGCATGTGGGATCTTCCTGGACCAGGAATTGAACTTGTGTCCCCTGCATTGGCAGGCGGATTCTTAACCACTGCGCCACCAGGGAAGTCCCAACCTTTATCTTTTATCTCATGCTCAAATTTTATGAGTTTTTAAAAATTGAGTGTCTGATTACAATGTTTTGGGAAATCTGGTTTTTTGAAAGAAATTTATCTGCTTGGTCATAAGAGAAACTATTCTTGTGGTAGGTTAGTTTCTCTTCTTCTGAGTGTTAATGTTAGTTATATTCTTGTACCTCTTCTACTTACCAAGTTACTTGGGCTATATTCCATCATATCTTTGAACTTTATTGTGCTTCTTGGGAAGTAAAGCATCTTAACACACCTCATGTGTGGTTTACACTCTTTGATTTTCATAATGTGATCAAGATTTAAGTCACAGATGCCAACAATCAACCAAAATGTTCACGAATTTTCAAAATTTAAAATCCCCAAGGAGTAGCAGTAACAGGTTCTCATTATATAAGCAGCTCTTAACAACAGATATTTTTTAATTAGGTACCTTTTCCCCAACTTAATAGGAGGATCTTAGGGAGGATGCAAAATATTTGGATTATTTAATTTCTTGATGTAATATGGTAGAAATTGATATAAATTGAGACAGGTATTTTCATAATGATTTAGAATGCTAAATAGTGGTGGAGAAACAGCCTTAGTGAGATTTGAATCTGGTTTTGACATTTATTCCTTGGCAGGCCACTGTGTCTGTATGTATCATCTGTATAATAACAACAGTAGTGATAAAAGCTACCACTTCTTGAGCACACACTGGGTGTCAAGCATTTACTCCTCTAATTTATTATTCACCTTGTAAGGTAGGCCCTGAGAGCTCCAGTTTATAAATCCTGAAACTGAGTCTCAGCCCCTTGGGTCCACAGTCCTCTATTGAAGTGTTATAATTACATCAGCTATTTACTTACTGGAATTAACTAGTAGTAAATGAAATTTGGCATTATTTATTACCATGAACAAGATAGTAGCCCTTTTAGCATCCAACTGGTCTTGTAGATAGTTGGAAATTAATATACTTTAAAAAGTAAAATGTTAGGAAATTTAATTTTAATCAAAATCTTTGTTAATTCTGTTAGCTGCTTTCTTGTTGAATTGTTGAGGAGTTCCTCCTTGTGGTGAGTGGTGCTGGTCAGTTAGTGGATTCTGGTTGTTTGAATCTTTATTTTAAAAATTTATTTATTTATGGCTCTACCTTTGGGGTCGGCAAACTATGGCTTAGCAGACAAATCTGTCCTGCCACCTGTTTTAGTAAATCAAGTTTCATCGGAACACACCCACGCTTATTTGTTTATGGATGGCCTGCAACACGAAAAATATTCACTGTCTAGCCCTATAGAGAAAAATCTGCCAACTCCTGCTCTACCTCATTCAACAAAAGATTTGAAGCAATTGACTCTTAATATCTAATCCTAAAGACATATGGAACTTTCTTTTAAAATTTCCATGTAATTTTATTCTTTATGAGAAAAGGTTGGGAAGAAGTTTAAAACAAAGTTTAAACGTGATTGGGTTAAAATAATGTTCTGTTTCCTCAAGTACATTCCACTAATTTGAGAATTTGCTCACTGGTATACCTAAGACCTGGTAGTTATGTATAATGATTGATCCAAATCATTGAATATGTTTTGAGGTCCTTTCTTTCATCCTTAGATAAATATTTTTTCTATCTCATTAAAAGGATAGCAAAGAGTATACAAGAAAGATTCTGTTTTAATTTACAGAGAAATAAAATTTGGTCATATGTGAGTTTTTGCTTACCCTCCCTGCCCCAGAGGAGCCAATGCTTATTATGTTTCCAATTAGATGGTTATCTGATCCCTTTAAAAGTAATGTCTGTCCATTCCCTCTGTTAAAGTGAGTTAAGTATGACTCCCCTTGATGCACTCAAGTTTCACAAGCCTTGGGATCTTGAGTCTCCTCTTTACTGTAGGTTTCATAATTGATACTGAGAACCTTTTCCCATATCACATACATGAATATAATGAAGGTGTTAAACTTTTGTAGAGATAGCAGAAGAGTACCCTGAGACCAATTTTGCAGTGTTAAATTTTTTGCTCTGATACTGCTTCCAAAAGAGATTTTGTTTTGGAAAATATGTATGTGAAAATTTTTCCTTTTGTTTTTAATTTTCCTGTTTGCTGACTATACTAAACAACAGAAATCAAGCATTAACTTGTTTTGTTACTTGACAGGAAGTACCACCATGATGTGGAATTTTCTTGTACACAGGATGTCATTTCAGTAGTACACTTAATCTTCCAACGAGTTTTGACTTAAAAGTTTGTATTCCTAGTTGATGTTTAAGTAGTAAGGTGAGCTGAGTTGAAAATATTTTACATGTATCTGAAATAAAGTTAGGAAAGTGGGAATAAATGTTATTGTAGGTTACACATGTAGACTAAACCTACTAGTACCCCCAAAATCTAAGTTAATCTAAATCCAACAAGTTTTAATTAATAAAAATACTCCAAAAATGCCAGTGTTCGCAGAGAAAATACTCTAGGGAATATGCAGGCTTTGCTTGGAGGAAAGGTAGTGTACTATTCAGAAATACAAATATGCACACCATAGAAGAGCAGAGAAATGAAATTTCTAAAAGATAGCACAGATCATCAAAATGATAAATGAGCCATTGAATTTCTTAGTAAAAATTGAGACATTCTTTCCTACTTTGGTTTCTTCTATTAGCAGATATTTCTAAAAGGTTTTCACAACAAGGTCATTCTGTATAGCACAGGGAACTATATTCAGTATTCTGTGACAAACCATAATGGAAAAGAATATATGTATGTATAACTGAGTCACTTTGCTGTACAGAAGAAATTAACAAAACATTGTAAATCATCTATACTTCAATAAAATTTTTTTAAAATTAAAAAAAAAAGGTTTTCAGAATTCACGTGTTCATATCCAGGTTCTGTTCAACTATAATAGGATAATACTTTTTGCAAACATCCAATCTTATTGTTCTAAATATAGAGTATGTGAGTGGTAGTAAGAAACACCCCAGTGTTATGGAAAGATTATGAATACTGTCTGGTTTTTTTGGTTTTGTTTTTGCTTGCAGATTATTCAAACTTTGAGATTGCTTTCTCACTGTACAATGGGGTCCTAATTTCTTCTTTGTAGAATTTTGTAATGGATTAAGTAAGATAATGTTTGTAAAGTGCCAGGCATGATGCTTGGTGTGTAACGACATTTATTTGTCGTTACACAATGATTTAAAGCTGTTCTATGAGTAGTTATTCTTCTTTCACTTAGTGTTTCCTGTATCTGACTGGTAGTTCCCCCACCCCATAGCAGCGGACAGGGTATTGGTGTATGGGGGTGTGTGTGTGTAGTAATGATAAAGCTATGACATTAATAAAATTACAAAAATGAAAATAAACTTTTGGGGGGTGTTTTGATGCAGACAGCTTTACTAAACCGCCTGGAGCGAATTTTCGAAGCATGTTTTCCTTCCATATTTGTCCCTGATACTGAAGAAGAAGTTACTTCCCTGAAACACTTGCTGGAAACAAGCACCTTGCCAATAAAAAGAAGAGAGGCCTTAGCTGAAAGTGGGTAAGTAGTAGACACTTTTCAGATAGCATGTATATTTGTTAGTTTCAACTGTTCTAATTTATAAGGTTATATAAGGTTATCTTAAACCATTAAGGTTCTAAAACATTACTGTGTTGAAGTTTAAAAAATTATATTGTGCTAAAAGATATGATTTTTAAAACTCTCTACTTGTCCATTTATGAGCTTTTTAAAAAATATTCTAAATCGATATTCTAATCAATTTTATATATTATTTTTTGATTTCCTAGTATGATAGTTGAAAATTTAGATCTTACATCTGCTATTCTCTTCTCTTCATCTTCCCAGTATACTTATATCATAGTTTTTGGTTAAATTGTTATTTGGTATTTTCATTATTATGATCATTTATATAGTGTTCACAGCTAAGCCACTATTTTCTTTATAGTATACCTTTTTCCTGGATTTAATAATTGCCTCTCTTTTTCATTTACTGAGTCTTTCCCTACCCTCCAGCAGCCTGTTAATATAATTTTACTTGTGATAAAACCTGTCAAGCTGACCATTCCATTTTTTACCTGGAGTCCTCCATCTTCCAATTCCTTCCAATCTGGAATGGATCAGTCTAGGCCCCCTAAACACATGTTGTCTTGGGACTTCCCTTCACATATATCCCATTTTGGTGGAGTGCATCCTCTAATAGCCTCCTGAGAGAAAAAGGTACACAGGAGGTAAAATTTTACTTTATTCTACCCCTACATCAAATTTATAATTTAGGGTCTTTTGTTGCTGGTGTTCTGAAATTTCACAGTGAAGTATCTCGATATGAATCTTTTTCCATTCATTGGACTGAGTACTAGGTAGGAACCTTTCAATCTGGAAGCTTCTGTTCTTCAGTATTGAGCAATTCTCTTATAATGACAATTACCTTCCCTCCATTGCCTCTGTTTTCTTTCTGGAACTCCTATTAATTATTAGATGTTAGAGGGTCTAGATTGACTCGCTAATTTTAATTTCAAAGTTATCCTTATTCCTGGATACTTCTGTTATATTTCATTACTCCCCACCTCTGGAGGCAGTATTTCTTAATTTCATTGAAGATGAATATTATTTTTGCTTCTTGACTTTTGTTTTGGGATGATTTCTGAGAACAGAAGGGGACAAAAAGGGTGATGTTTTGCCATCTTTAAACTGTAGATATTTTTTAAAAATATGCTAGCTGTAGATAGTTCATACTCGTAGACCCAATAGATTGATTCTAAGGAAATAACACAATTCTGCAATAAAACACAACATAAAATACAGGAAGATATTTTTGCACTGCTAGCAATAGGAGCCAAACAGTAAGAACAACTTAATTAAAACTGTAGGATTGTGGCTAAATAAATGATGATGCATCTGTCTAATAGAACATTACACAACCACTGAAAAAGATACATATGTACATAAGGAAATGCTTAAAATCTGAAAAAAGAATACAGAATTTTAAATATGCTGTAATTGCAACTGTGTATTTGTGGGTCAAGACTCAAGGAGAAAACATATTAAATAGCTCCAGAAAGATGGTGGGATGCTGGGTGGTATCTTTCCTCCTTTTAAATATTTTTGCCTTACAATTTAAAAAGAATAACATACAGGCCAAATTTTTGCTTGATTGTTTCAAATGAGTTTAACTTAGTTACTTTTCTAATGACTAAGTGTTGGCTGATGATTTCATTCAGATAGTAGTTATATACTCATGTTAGACACAAGATTAATTGAAATGTATATTTCACTGTCACATTAAAAGTAGAATTCATGGTGAAAGCTATTGAGTAACCCATTGTTGGTGGCTTCATTGCGACCTTTGCAGGGAACTGCTGGATGTGTGGGCTGAGCTACAGGACATCCATGAAGCACACGGCTTGAGATATCAGTGGGGCGGCTCCCATAGCAACAAGAAGCTCTTGTGCTCCTTGGGAATAGACACCCGAAACATTGTGAGTTTATTCGTACCTTGGAAAATCTTTTAATCAACCTATGAATGTTTTTAAATTCTGTCACACTTCTGTTGAAACTCGTTCCTCAGAAAAATAAATATTAGTTGGTTTAACATGTTCATGTATTTTTGAGTATGCCAACTTTTAAGCATAAATCTATCTAGGTTTTTCTGCAGTATTTCTTATTTTTAGGAAAAGTTGTTTTAGTGTTTTTGCTTAACTATAAAATGAAGGGGGCTTCCATGGTGGCGCAGTGGTTGAGAGTCCTCCTGCCGATGCAGGGGACACGGGTTCGTGCCCCGGTCCGGGAGGATCCCGCATGCCGCGGAGCAGCTGGGTCCGTGGGCCATGGCCGCTGAGCCTGCGCGTCTGGAGCCTGTGCTCCACAATGGGAGAGGCCACAGCAGTGAGAGGCCCGTGTACCGCAAAAAAAAAAAAAAAAAAAAAAAAAAAAAAAAAAAATGAAGGACTTGGGCTAGGAGATAAAAAATATAACCCCATAAGGGCAATTAAACAATTTCTTCAATTTATCATTCACGATGTATGTAATAAAGCGTTACAAGCATATTTTGGAAACTTTCATTCTATGACAGATCATTCTCTAAATATATGTTCTTTCTCTCTAACGTACGTATATAGCTCTTCACGGGCAATAAGAAGCAACCTGTTATAGTGCCCATGTATGCAGCAGGATTGGTAAGTACAAAGATGTCTTTGCATGTGTTTATCATTGCTGCATTTATTCTGTAAAATCATCTTGCATAGCACGACATGGAAAGTGTATTTTAAGGGGTGTTTACCGTGGGGCCATTAAGAGAATAAATACAGTATCCTTTTTAAATCTCATAAATCCCTTCAAATCTTGATCTGAGGAT
This sequence comes from Physeter macrocephalus, assembly GCF_002837175.3. Lineage (NCBI taxonomy): Eukaryota > Metazoa > Chordata > Mammalia > Artiodactyla > Physeteridae > Physeter > Physeter macrocephalus. Next base: position 79,528,212 of record NC_041225.1, read on the forward strand.
ATTTTTCTGTATTCTATTAATTATAGACACTTTTGTTTTAGATTGAAAATTATTTTTTATCTTACTAATATTAGTGCTCATAACTTTTTGTAAAATCCACCTTTGGAAGTCTCTCTCTTTTAATTTGCTTTTAAAAAGAAGAAGCTGAAGTATCTGAAGCCTTAGCTATCACTTGTTTTAATGCATTTGCGATTATTTTTAAATAATGGAGTATTGAAGCCATGGATGTATATCAAAGCTTGGAAATATCAAATTATAACAAATGAAAATGAGTCAGGACCCATAATTGGTGTTTAGTTTTTCCATTAATGTTTTAAACGTGTTGAATTTTGTTTTTTCAGATATGCCAGGTAGTCCAGGAAAACTGAGGAATTTTCATTCTGTATCAAGACTCATTCACATTTTAAAGTTTGACTTGTTTGTGGTTTTTGGCGTGTCTTTGAGTTATTGGTGCATAAAAATGTCCTATCAAACTAAAAATATTTTAAAATTCTTTCACCAATAACTTGAAAATAAGAAAAAAATACTGTGTTTAAGATAGAGAAAAAAATAACTGAGGAACCCTTGGTATGGAGTTTAAGTTTAAAAACCCTTTATGTGCATGTGAAAATGAATTTGCTGTGGAACTTGACCTTTTTTTAATCTGAAAACTTTTCCATGAATAAGCTCTAATTATTGTTATTGAATTGAAATGTTTGTTTTGTTTTGTGGAATTGTACAAAAACTTCTGTGCTTGACCTTTTTTTAAAAAATCAGTTTCTGCTCCTTTGTGAATGGTTACCTTGTATTTTCAAAACACCTTGATCATCCCTACTCTCTTTTATGTTGTAGGTAAATGTAATCCAGAACGTTTCTTTAACTTTCTGGTTATGTGGATCTCTTTCCTCAGGGAGTAGCATTCTAGAGATTGTTGGTGGTGTTATTGTCACATTCTGAATAGGAAGTAGGAATTTAATTTGTGGGCACTTTTCATTCAGCATGTTGGAGACAGTAACCTACTTAATGCTCTTTGTTAGGGTCAGCACATTAGCAAATTCTTTAAGTTTTATGTGGAATTAGAGACTAATGTCTATGCTTTTTTTCCTATCTTAATTACAACCTTTTATTAGTAATGTAATTTTACCATTTTTGTAAGCTTTTAATACCAAAGTTGGTTTAGTGAATGTATCATCTCCTCCTCTATCTTTGTGATGCCTTATATTTAGAAACTTATTCTTTTTCATATCTGGTTTCAAATTTTAATGATACCCGAATTTTTCCCATGGTGCTTTACACACATGAGATGTTCAGTATCTTTTGACCTCATCTGGAGGAATAGTACCTGAAATTGTCATTTAAGTCACTGGCTCTGAGACCTTAATGTGCACTGGAATTGCTTGGAAGACTCGTTAAAACACAGAATGCTGAGCACCACCCCCATAGTTTCTTATTCGGTAGGTCTGGGGTAGGGCTCAAAAATTTGCACATTTGACAAGTTCCCAGGTGATAGAGAAGCTACTGATGGGGACCACTTTGAGAACCACTGACTTAAGGGAGAGTTCACATTAGAAAAGTTGGCTAAGACTAGTAATTGTTTGCCAGATGCATGGAGCCTTTGTAGAAGGGCACACTAGAAAGCCTGTATAATGTGTATGGTATTGAATTAGACCGTGAATTTATTTTCATTTTTCAAGCTGCTAGATTAAAGCCTTTCACATGCACTGTTAAGAACTAAATCTGTAAATTGCTTGTTTAGCTTATGCTTGATTTTATGAGGGTAGTGGGATTCTCCTGAAAACTTAGTTTTAGAAATGTATAGATTCTAACTCTAAGATTCCTGACTTAGCAGCTTTGGGTTTTTTCCCTCAGTAGTAAAGGGAGACTTCTATTTGGTTGATAACTATTCAAGAGCTTATCAGGTATTATTTTAAAATTTGTAAAAGCTTGGGCCTTTTTTCATGCCAGTAACCTGGATTATTACCCATTATTTTTAGTGTTTGGTAGAACATTAATGCAAAATGCTGATTTTTTTCTTCTTCTTTGTTTCTACATCCATCTTGAATTTTTTCTCTCTTACTCAAAAAGTGTGTTAGATTCATACTGGAATATGTAAGATGTTTTCCCCTCTGAAATGACTGTCTCTGCTTTGCCAGTCCAAAGAACCAAGAACTAAGGTTCCCATCTATAGTGGAGCAAGGATCAAACACTAAATTCACATTGAAGCATGTAGACATCATCACATTATATGATGTGTTTTAGAATCAGCTCTCACCTCTCCAAGCACCACCATGGTGTAATGTGTATGAAGAGTGCCCTTTCCTTCAGTTTCAGAGCTGAAACATCAGAATAATGTTGGATTCTTAGGGCGTGGATGTAATATACTGTTCTGCTTGCCTCTTCCCCACCCCCACCATCCCATGTGCTTATGCTTTTGTGTGACAGTGATAACCAGGCACTTTACAACAAATCCAGTTCAATTACAATGTCTCGCTTCAAAAAGTTTGGATTCCAAAGGTATTATTATGAAACATTTCCCATTATAGTGCTGTAAGATTTTCACTAAGCAAAATTTAGGACTAGTTCCTTTTTGTCTTCAGTTCTTTTCTGATAACCTGTTTTCTTTCTGCTTTCTGCTAGATTAACTTTCTTGTAAAGTTTATGGGCTGATCCTTCCCCCCATTAATGGCTAATATGCCTTTTTCAGGGTATGTTAGAGCCCACCAAGGAACCACTGAAACCACTATCTGCTGCAGAGAAAATAGCTTCCATCGGTCAGACAACCACTGTGTCACCAGAAATGAACACATGTACATCTGACCAATTCCAGGTAAAAATATCTGGATGTATATAGGTATCTTTATGCATGTATATACACGTATGTCCACACACATTGTTGTTTCCCTTAATATATAACTTTTAGTTTTTAAAATATTTTTAAAATTTAGTTTCATGATGGATGTGATTTCAGTTACTTATTAACATCCCTTGAAATACAATGAGCAAATTCTCTTTAATTTTAAAAAATAGAAAAGGCAATTTGAGAACTGGCTGGTTATGGGTAAGTCCTTTCATCCTATCCAGGACTTAGTCTTTTTACCTATAAAATGAGGACTTTGAAGCAGGCATCTCTAAAAATGCCTTACAGCTTGAACATTATATGATCATTATTACTGACATACAAATCTGGTAAGTGCTAGATCTCAAAAAAATGGAAAACACTGCATTTATACCAGCTCTTCAAGCCTGCTATTGTGTGTTTTTCCTGAAGCCTGCAAAAATTTTATAAAGTAATAAAATTTAGGTGAGTTTATTACATCAAAAACTGTTGTTTTGAGAGTTTGAATAAAGCTGTTAAGTTAAAAATGATGTAGCCTTTAACAAAACATTCTATGGATTAGGAAAAAAAGAAAGCTCTCTTACCTTTCTTATCCTTTACCTCCTTGGGACATTTAAGCACAAATCGTATTTCAGTCTAATATGTTTAATATCAAAGCCTTCCCTCTCACTTTTTATCTGGGAGAACATAGCCACTTTGGTTTGCTTACTTTTCCGACATCGAATTAGAAACTGACTCAGTGCTGGTTAAACATTGTTTTTTAAAATATTAGTATTCTTAATGAACATTACCATTTCTAAAACATATTCTTGCTGTGTTTGTCATTTCTTAACCTTAAATATCATCTTTGATTATGTCTAACACAATAATGGATGTTCGGACAGCCTTTTCCAAAATGTGTGTTCCATTGAACACTAATCTCCAGAAATGCTCCACTAAAGAAGGGTTCCATAGTGAAGTACGTTTGGGAAATATTTCATAGCATACCCTACAACCACCCTTGGAGATTCACAACCCACACATTAAGGACTCTGAAGAATCTTGCAGTGAATAATCCTATTTAATTTTACTTCATTTCTCAAATTTACTTGGCCACAGGACCCTTTTCTGAAGAACATACTTTGGAAAATAATTTTGTAAAGCAAGGTCCTACTTTCTCAGGTGTGTTTCAAGAAACATCTAATATTACTGCTATGTACCACTGTGGTTTATACTTGGGCTTAGCTTAAACATCCCTCTGAAGCCAGTTTATTACTGGCACTGAATTTAGTGGGCAAGGGGACCTAATGCGTAGGATGCCTGGCCTTACTGATGGTTGGGCAGATTGTCTCAGTAGGTTGAATCTGTCCTTAGCTCTCTTCTTTTCACTGGCCTTATATTGCCCTCTGGCTATCACCTGCTCTCCCAGGCCTGCCATGTCTATGCAGGTTCCAAAATTACTTCTCCCACAGCACATTCTCACTTCTGCCTCAGTCAGCATTCTTATTCCTACAATGCTAGGTATTAGGAAAGTAATTTGAGTAACTGCCTGGTATGTTTTCTGGAAATGGAGCTGTTCTTACTTGAGGGCCACTTGTTGCTACTTTTACTTGCCTCCTTCTCCTCTTCTCCTCTATCCAAGCACTTCCACGTGTTACAGCCCCATAAGTTATTGCTTATTTTATCAGAGTTAGCTGTCACCTGTCATTTTTGCCTAGTCATACCTCATACTTATCATCTTTCGTATATAATTTAATTATAGACTTGATTAAAAGTCTAGATAACCTAATAAAAAGCATGTGTGTTAATTTAATGGAAGGTTTTTAATAGAAATTAATGTGTGTTAATTTAATGGAGGTTAGTTGCAGCTCCATATGTATTCAGCTGCTGCCACCTCTATGCATACATATATACCCCTATGTACTTGTAATCAAGGGACTCTCTCCCTATTTATAGGCAAGTGTAGGAATTTTCAGCAACATTTAAGCATATCTAACATTTTTGCTGGAAGATGGAACTTGGTCTCTTGCTACTTATATTTTTTAAAAGCTCTTTTTAAGCAAATACATCCTTTTATTCTGTTTCATGCACACATTTCTCTTTTTAAAAAATACACCTATAAATAATGAATTAACAAGTTTATTCTATACTTTTTTATGGTAGTTTGTGATCCTCACTGGCTTTAGTTTTTAGGCTTTTGGGAAACCAGTGAAAACAATATTTCCCAGTGGAAATTCAAACTTATTTCTGAATTGACTTGAGCCTGTGTAGGTCTGCATTCTAACATTCAAATTGAAGATTTCAGCATGCATATCAGAATTTTGTGCTGAGATGCCTAACCTCCATCACTAGATTGCGTGACCTTTGCTTGGCGCCATACTTCTGATTCAGGTTAAGATATTTACACATCTGAAATGCATTGTAAAGATTCTCTATATAAAGTGATATTTCTTACCACTATTCTTTGGCATGCAATGTATATATTATATATACATTATATAAACATGTATATATTTTTCACTTAACGTTTTGGCCATGCAGTCTTTCTCCTAGTGATAATTTTCAGATGAAACAGCCATAGCCATTAGTGCTAGAAGCTTAGCAAAATGTGTCAGGAAAGACCTGTTCAATACCTAAATTTCCCCCCGCCCCCTCCCAAAACGTATAGCAGACCTTCCTCTGATGTTTTGGCATCATTGAACAGTGACTTTCAAACTTAGCATAGTTGTATAATTCTCATTACGACTGCATTCTTCTTGGTCTGTCTTTTCTATTTCAGTTTGGTACCCATTGAATTTTTATCTTCCACATCAGTCTGTACTCATCAGTCTTATAGCCATTGCATCTCTTGTTTAGGAATTTAATATTGTACTAACAACTGTTAATGTTTTTTTTTACTTTTACCTGAAAAAACAGTTTATAGGTAAAAAGCAGTAGTGATACTTTTTGTTGTTGTTATTTGTATCTTTATCCACTGAATTTCAAGGTCACACCATTCATGGTGCCATTATTGATTCCCCTCTAAGATCAGTACTTTAACCATACTTTATTCACTGCTGAGTAAATTCAGCTCTCTGGCTAACAGTTATCCAACTAGTCACCACTAGCAAACTTCTTTTCTTAGGCTACTTTATGTTGCTATTTCAGTTGTGAATCAGAGTTTTAGAGTTAGAAGAAAGAAAAAATGACTATCTAGCACTGTACTCTCTTTTTACACTTAGAAAACATATTTGGAGAGACTAAGTGATTTACCCAAAAGCACACATCAGTGCTGTAGCTAGGACTAGAACCAGAGTCTCCTGTCTCTAGTCTTTTCTTTCCCCCTCTTTTTATTATGACCTTGTCTCCTTTCTTTTGTCTCCGCAGTAATCATTCATGCCACATTACTTTAAGTTGTTTGAAAATGTTTTATTCCAGTGCTTTCTCTTTAAGTTGCCTACTTGTCTGTGCCGTTAGTTAGCCTATAATTATTTAGGTATCTGTTTTTCATCTGTCTCTTTTCCACTAAATTTTGATTCATGATTTAGCACCTCATTATTACAATATTGGCTGTCTTCAAAATGCCATACACCTCTGTGAGAAGCTAAAATTCCAGAAAATCACTGAAATATTTCAAAACATCCAGCTCCTTGACATCATTTAGGTAAAACATGTTAATGAAAGACCTTTGCTCCATTTACCCAGAAACTTTGGTATTATGTAAATCTGGGTTTGGTGCATCCAGTCAGTGTTGAATAGTTCCAAAGGTGTTTCTGATCTAGAAGTAGAATAATATAAGTTGAATCTGTTGGAATGCCTAGAGCTTTTTGTTTGTTTTTGAGATCAGCTAAAGAAAATCTTTTCTAAATGTTATTTATCGGTCTTGCAGGTAGGTTATAAACTAGATTTTCACCAGGATTTTTTAAAATTTTATTTGAAATAATTATAGATTCACAGGAAGTTGCAAAGGTAGTACAGAAGAGGTGCCTTGTGTCTTCACCAGTTTCCCCCATGATTACATCTTACATAATCATAGTACAATATCAAAACCAAGAATCTGACATTTGTGCAATATGTGTGTGTAGTTCTCTATGTCATCTTTCCATGTGACCACCTCCACAGTCAGCATACAGCATTTCTTCCATTGCCACAGCCAAGCCCCCGCCCTACCCCACTCCAGCTCCCACAACTCTCTCTCACCCCTGGCAGCCACGAATGTTAGTGTTTTATTTTGTTTATACCTAGCCCCTCCACCTCCAGGCCCGACTTATATGGGGGAGACTAAGTGCTTATAGTAACATGCCTATAATTGGTTATCAAAGCAATTGTATTATAATGTCATGGGATTGGACTTTCAAAAATAGCCGATTCATGTTCCCTTCCTACAGGGAACAATGTCTTCGTCTACACAGAAAAAATGATTATAAAGTTTTTTTTTTTAATTTATTTTTTTATATTTTATTCATTTTATTTTTGGCTGCGTTGGGTCTTTGTTGCTGCGTGCGGCCTCTCTCTAGTTATGGTGAGCGGGGGCTACTCTTTGCTAAGGTGCACGTGTTGCTCTGCGGCATGTGGGATCCTCCCAGGCCAGGGCTCTAACCCGTGTCCACTGCCTTGGCAGGCAGGTTCCTAACCACTGCACCACCAGGGAAGTCCCGATTATAAAGTTTTAATAAGTGCCTACCTTACAGTAAAGCATGGTGGTGAGCAATACAGAAAAAAAAAGATGGCAACATGTTGATAGTAAGAGTCTAATAAAACACAGGTTATTTCAATAATTGTTGCCAACACCACCCTCAAAATAAAAGAAGAAAATGATAAAAAGGCATTTTTCTTCTTGTCAAGAATATTCTTAAAATAAAGCAGTGATCATTTTTAAATGTTTTGTACTACCTTCCATCTTCTATGTATCATTTGCTCATTTTATCTTTATGTGTTTGGTAGTTAACAGAATTTTAAAACCTAGAATACTCAAATGAGTTCTGAGTATACTTTTCAGTACATTATTTTAAAAATTAAATTCTATTACTGATTATAAGTAATTTCTAAATTAAAGAGATGATTAATTTTTTTAAATTTTTATATATAAGGAAACCAACTAAATTAACCATACATGTTTATACAACTAGTTACTTAGTCTTTAATAACCCAAGTTGCCTCACTTTCAGTGGTACCTTCTCTATTGCATTATATTATCTATTAAGAAATTTTAAGTGGATAGTCATTTAAAATAAAGTGGATAACTCTTTAGTGAAAACAAATCAGTGACGTTTTAAAATATTTTTATTGTAATCAAGCCAGTAGTTTAAATCATGATTTGAAAATAGATTGAAATCTTGACATAGGATCAGTCCATAAATTTCTGTTTGAAAATGTAAAGATAATTCCATTTCTCAGATACAACATTTTTAATGTCAACAAGCTGTACTGTTTATAAATTTTGCAATTTCAGTTTGTGTTAATATTTGTAGATAACCTTCTGAAATTGTAAATTATCCCAATTTTGTCTTTAGGTATCTTATTGCCTAATGATCTTGCTATAATAGTGTTTCGTTTTATTTTTAAGGATTCTTTATGTTGCTACAACCTATACTGATTAATTTTGATTTTTTGGTTTTCAACTCTAGGAGTCTCTACCACCCGTCCAGTTTGACTGGAGTAGCAGTGGCCTTACTAACCCTTTAGATGGTACGTCTCTCCGTAGAGCCTCTAGCACCAGAGCTAGAGTTAAGAAAGCTACAAAGTTCAGACAGACTTCTCTCTGCTGACTTCCTTTTTTGTTTGAACATAACTTCTTATCTTTGGAAATTCAGGCTTTCTTTCTGAATAGTGATTGCTCAAGAAACCAGCTGTTACTATTATTAACAGTATTAATGTCCATATATAGGTAGTAGTAGCCAGATAAAATTTTAGTTTCTTTATCTCAAGTCAAAAACAAGCTTCTTTATTTTTCACAAATATCTAGGCAGTTTAAATGATATTTTAGGTAAGACCAATTTACTTGAAATTTTTTTCTGTAGTTTTAGTTTATGGAATTTTCTTGGATGCAAAGTCTTGTGTGTAGAGGCTGCTTTAAAGCACAAAGCACAATTATTTAACCAAAAACAATGTGCAAATAGATCCATATTTATTGACTCAAAGTAGTTTTCAGATTTAATAATATTTTATAGTGCACTTATATGCAAATGAAAAATGAATGATTTTCATGATCCTTTTCTAAAACTTATCTCAAAATACTAGTAGGTAGTTCCAGAAATAATTGGTTTTACTTATGGCTTTAAGAGAAAATCCTGAAAAACGATTAACTTATTCCAATAAGGTGGGATTTTTAAATAATACAAAATGCTAGTTTTCCTGTGTGTTGACATCACAAGTTTTAATTGGACTCTAAGGTATAATTACTCTTACTCCTTATACTTCATAAGTTGTTTGAGCCATGGTCTAAAACACCTGTTATTCTATCAGCTTTGCCTTAGAGTGGGGGATCCCCGGATATCTGGAAAGCATCCAATTGAATATCCGTGCTGAAGGAAAGCCTGGATGCACCTTCTGCTGTTGTCTGGTGTCTTATTCAGTCAAATCATCATGCTTTTTATTAACAAACAACTTCTTTAAAAATGTATACTATTTCTGATTACTGTTTCAGAGTTAAAGGGGAACAGTACAGCTTGAGGTTGCACATCAGGGTAGGGCAGTTATGACATTCCTTATTACATTATTTTATTTTAAACTAAGTTAATGTACTGGTGCCTGTCCTGAAACTGACAACTTTGTCACTTTTAAAAAGCATTAATTAGAAACCAACACTACTAACATAAAAGATTTATTTGGGCATGTACAGTGATTTAATGTTGGGTTGAGATTAAAGTATTGTTTCCCTTTAACGGGTATACGTTCCCCTTGGTCTTTCTGGTATGGCTTCGAGTTTCGATTGAAAGAACCGAACTCCTAACTAAAACCTTACTAAGTGTCAAATTATTTACGTTGTACATGAGAAAATGTACATTGAATTAAATTGTTACTTTAGAAATGTCCTTAGCAGTGAAAAACTAATACTGTACACATTGTTTTAATGTTGATTTTTAAATATGTAATGACTACTAATTATAACCTGCATGTTCAAGTGTGTGTCTTACCCCTTTTTACACATAACCCCTCCTCCCTTGGCTTACCTTCTGTGTGGCTGCCTACCAACACGGTCACTGAATTTCAAGCTAGTGGAGGTTCCACTCTTCTGAACCTTGATTTCTTTGGGCCCGTGGATGACAGTAGCTCTAGCAGCAGCACCACAATCCCAGGTCAGCAGAGTGTTAAAACCATAATTCTAGTTTATTTACTAAAAGCATGACCACATCACTTGACTTTCCTATAAACAAGGAAACAAGTAGATTGTATTCTCTATAATGTCTGCCACTTTTCTTTCATCTATGTACTGTTATTTTCTAGTAGTATAACTATAACAAATGACTTATGTGAAATGTATTTTAAGGAAAGCTTTGTCAGAGTGTAATATTCAGAGCTGAAAGTAGTTTCTAGATATAAAACAGCCCTAATGTCCTTTCACAGTTAAAGGCAGGGTTTTTTTCCCCCCCTGTAAATAGAAAATGTGATATTTTATATGCTTATTTTTAAAGCATATTCTACAAAGCCATTTGAAAAATACAAATTTAGAGATATAAGAATATTTTAGTACACAAAGATGACTTTACATTATAGTGTCTGTGATAATAGAACCTTTTACAAATTCTAGCATTCAATTAGTTGTTCAGTAGTGCTGCTAAATGTATAATTAGGTTCCAAAATGTTGGCGTCTAGCACTTAGTTATATAGTCCCACATAGAATTATTACTGTTTTTATGTAGCTCTTGAATAGAAAGTTTACTGTTTTCCATGGAGGAAAAAAAAAATGTTAAAGGTAATAATAGAAAATAATTGCTATGAGATACTAAAAGCTAGAAATTAAAACTTACTGGAGTGCCTGTTAAATTAATGTTCAGCCTGGCAAAAGTTCAGTTCATTGACCAAAGGCCTAATGTACTTTGTCATTTTCTAACTGAATAAACAATTAAAATATAATGGCATTTTTATGTTTACATTTTATTTAATATGATTTTAATGACTCCCTGTCTTCCCAACTTGTGATCTGGTAATCATGCCCATTGATACCAGACGGCTGTTGAGGTGCTATATAGATGCCGATGCCCAGAATGCATAGGGAGGGTCCCTCTCAGTCCCCACTAGGATCAGTTAGACAGCCAGCCTGGTTCCTGAGAATCTGCTGGTTTTGTTCAGCTAGATAACCCTGCCACCCACTTCTAGCAATTTAGGAGCCATGATGGGAAACGGGGGAGACTAAGACAGTCAGCTAAGGGTGAACCTGGGACCCAGAATGCCCTTCTCCAAGAGCTGGTTATGGAAATCTGATTGTGCTATAAGGACATTCCAAGGCCGTTTTGTAGAATGACTGGATTCCGCAAATCTAATCCCCTGGTTATCATTTTCATTGTTTCCAAGATTTTACAAGCATATGAAAACCTAATGTGTCTGGTTTTGACTTCAAAATATTTCACTATTTAAATTACTTCTAAATACATGTGAGCTATGGAATGACCTGGGTGAGCTAATTAGTTTTTAATACTTAGTGGGGGGAAGAAACCCAAAAACTTGTGTATCAGTTTCCTTATTACTATAATCCCAAGAATGAATTACCAAGCTCCTACTTTTAATTTGCTCTCAGCTTTGTTTCTTCATGGACTGTATCATAATTTAAATGAGGTCACTATTTTTGGGTGTCTAAAAACCTGGTTTAAATTTAATTTTTGGCTACATTTCAAACTCAGTTAAAAATCACCCGTAAGAGCACAAATCATCTGACCGAATAAAGAAGTACAGAAATGACCTGATAAACCAGGCTCAGTATACATACACAGCTTTGAGAAGAGCAAGCAGTTTCAGAAGCTTAGAGCTGTAATGGAAATGAAATTAGCATGGTCAATGGTGGTCCTCATTACTTTGGAACCTTTTCAATATTTTCTTTCCGTATTTTCATTAATATACTCTAGCTGCTGTGTAAATCTGATTACTATAAATTTGCTTTGGCTTGTTTTATTGCTATTGGGTTTTGTTAAAACTTACCATCAAGCTACAGGTGTCAACACTTTCCTGAGTATTCCATTTCACCACTTGCTTGCACTTTTTCTGACTTGTTTCTGGGAAAGTCATTTTGTCAGCTTGCGGTTATTTAATTATTTTGTGTTTGAGACTTAGGAGGTTGGCATAGAACTTGGTTGGCTAGCTTTATTTATGTAACTAAACTATGCCTCATTAAGGTTCTGTTAAAAAAAAAACTCTTCCATTAAAAAAATTACTCTCTAGTTTTTTGTGTAGAGTAAGTAGTTGTCTTGTTTTTGAAAAGTATAAAATATAGCCATAGTACTTTTTTTGGTGACAATGGATTTGGGGGGTTGGGGGAGGTTGAAGGGTTTTTTTTTTAAATCTCCCACTTCACTGTTTGACAGCCAAGTTGTCAGTATTGTATAAACCCAACTAAATTTTTACTAGCACTTTCCTGTTGCCAGTCAGAATGCAGTTGTTTACTCTGCATTGTGCATTCACCATCTACTTAAATTTTGTGGTTACTTGGAATCTAACCTTTCATAGTGGAGGAAGGAGGTGCTTTGGGTTCATCTGGTCCCTTTACAGGCATCTGTAAATTTTTACATTTTAATTGCAACCTTAATACTTATTATAGAAATACAAAGAAAGGGCCTTTTAAATTATATTTTGAAACTGTACCTTAATGAAATACTAAAAACTTGGGAGAGTCAACAAACATTTTCTATAGCCTTCCTCCCTTGTTGGACATGGTAACTGTGGAAGCCGCTTTTGCTAGTATGATTTCTGTAAACATCTGAGATCTGTGTTTACATCTGCTAGTCAGCTACAAAGTTAGTTAATAGAAGGCAGGTCCTGATTTTTTTTCTTAACCTAGAAATATCCTAAATGAGGAAACTTGTTTGTTAATATCGATATGGTACATGTATATATAATTTTATCTACGGATCTTAGGGCTTTTTTAGAAATAATAAGTAGAAATTGATGAAGCTATAAGACATTTGTACTTACAGTCTGCTTTTCTGTTATACTCTGAAACTACTGAATTTGCTAAAACCAGAGAGTGTAGGATTAAAAATTTTTTATCTGAGTTGAAAAGCTTTATTTATTTTCCAAAGCTTAGCTTGAGTTGAAAATATTAATTGTTCCTTGTTTTTTTGTAGTCATCATATTTGATATAAATTAATATTCAAGGGAAGTTTTAAAATACGTATGTATATTTTAATGAAGTCAGATGGGAAGGATTTTAATAGATTTTACAATAAATCTAATCCTCTAACTCAGCTTTGTTTTGAATTTTTCCAACAAGATATTTGAACTGTTAGCCACTAGATTCAGCTATGAGACAATAGAAGTATAACCCTTGAGACAATTTTCATTTTGTTCAAAAGTAGTGCTTTTATTCACTTTTTCTGATAATATTTTACCATCCCCACTTCTTACCTGAAGAAAGAACAATGTGGTATATAACTTTTCTTTAGTAATAATTTGATACCTTGTGTAATATTTCATGTCCTCAGATAGTCAGAATATATTTAAACTAACCAAATCATTTACTGTATCTGAGACTTTATATTAACTTACAAATTTGGGGGTATGGACGAAAATAATGGAGGATAAATGGTCAGGGAGGGGAGGGAAAAGGGAGGTTCAAAAAATGAGGTTAAAATCAGTCAATTTTAAAATTGAGGTGTCATATTATGTAACAAATCATGTGCATTCTATTTATAAAACATTGATAACCTTCATATCACAAACAAATACAAAATTTAGGGAGCTTTCTATAGCAGATAGAATTTTTTAGAAGTATTTTGATGGTATCTTCTACATAAACGTTAGATTAATTAAGGCTGTGTTTATACCAAAGTGGAATTTTAAGAGTATTTTCCTACTTTATAAAAACTCTGAAGAGTGGAATTTATAATTTAAAAAATAAATGCAGTATTACAGTGTTCTAAAGATGTGTTGTGCTTATAAAGACTCAGATGTTTACAGAGTAATTGCCTTTTGCATCTTGGATTGTGGCTGAGTACCCATTGCAGCTTGCCATCACTGACTATCATTTTATACTATAAGGTGTGGATCCAGAGTTGTATGAGCTAACAACTTCTAAGCTGGAAATCTCCACCTCAAGCCTCAAAGTGACTGATGCATTTGCGAGACTCATGTCCACAGTAGAGAAGACAAGCACATCTACCAGGTAAAAGCTAGTGCTCATTACACCCTAATTTTGAATTCTGTGTTGAACAAAGTAGCCCAGATGGAAAAGCACATAAGTTGGCAGTATTTCAATATATTATATTAAAATTCACTTTACATTTATAAAACCAATAGATGCCTAATTCCAGAAAATAGTATCAAATTATGTTTAATTATGGATTTACTAGAGCGGAGCTATTTCATGAGAGACTGGAAAGGGCTGACAGATGTTGTTTTCTCTCCTTCCCTACCCCTACGCCCAACTTTGTAGAGAAGAATCTGATAAAAGAATTGAGATCATAAAGCCATTACAGAAATGCTCCCCCTTTTCTTTCATAACTACTGAGATGATCATCTTTGGGAACCCAGTTTCACACTTCCAGAGTCACCTAGGCTGATCCTTTCACCTCTGGGCTAAGAGAGAGTAGGGAATGGCCACTGTTTTATTTTCTGAATTTTCGCTGATGTGTAGCTCCTCTGATTTGGGTCGTGAAGCCTTGCTTTTAACAAGCTTTCTGGGAGCCCCTCGGGCAGGGCCTTTAGAAAAGCAGTTATCTCAGATACAGGAATGTCATGTGGGCGTTGTATGCAGGATTCAGGAAACCTTTAGTTTTACATAATTAAGCACTGGAATAATCCATTGCTTTGACATGTTAGCCATAAGAATAAGGCTGTTTCTAATAAGAAGGTAATCATTATGAACCAGGAAATCACTACTGCAAGAGCAAATATTGGTTGATTGGCATACTAACTCTGCTCTACCAAATCTATGATTCATCAGCACTTTAAAGTGAAAATATTTACCTGTTTTTGCCCAGTTAGGCAGAGATATTATAGCTCTTTCCCCTGTTTAAATACATTCCACTCACACGTCAAATTCAGATTTATCTTTTAAATCAATTCTTCTGTAGAAAAACATCCATTTAATAAAGCCATGTTTTCCTTGCAAATAATAAATGCTTACCTGTCTTAAAACTTTGGCTTGAATTATCACATCGCCTTTAAAACTGTGTTGTGTGCTTAAGTATCCATTCAACAGATATTTATTATTACTAATACAATTAATATTTATAATCATGAAAATCCATTATTATTTGTTTTATAATTAAGGCTACCCTGAACTTTTCCCAAGAATGGGTTTGTAGTCTGCACGTTCTTGTTTAGCCACAGATTCTCTCCCTTGTTCTTATCACCCCTATTTCTTTGTAGTAACACTACCTGGCGCTGTTAAAGCCTCCTGTTAAGTGAACTTGCTTGTAAATGAAGCTAGTGTGGATTTTTTGCTTGCTTTCTAACTTCTCTTTCCAAATAAATCATATTTTCAAATTAATGTTCTCCTTATACAAATTTCTCATCCATTTTTTTCTATATATGTTAACCAAAAGCTAATGACTTTTAAAACAAACAGACAAACAGAAAACTGACGCTTTTATCGTTGGGCTTTCTCCTGCTACTTTTTGGACAACTTTTTCTAAGGACAGTCCTAGTGTTTCCTCACCTTTTTCCCTCTGCAGTCTCACTGAGTGAACTGTAGTAGTGTTGAAAGTCCCGGTGGTGAGAATTCATTCTTTGTGCCAGTAGGAGGAGCTCTAAGCCACATTGTTAACTTGCTTGCTCTCCTAACTTTTCAACTCACCCTTAAAACATTCTGTACACTAGGGCACTCTTCCAACTCCTACCACTTTAAGTTATTTTCATTTTTTCTCTTATTCTGTACTATTATGGAATGAACTGAAACTATAGTGTGTATCCTGGGGTCAGTGTTGTAACTGCATTGAATTAGTCTCTGGTACCTGTCCAGCTTCACATTTAAAACAAAATAAATTGCAAAGAAAACAAGTTGTCAACTTTTGTGTTTTCTCTTTGGAGGAATTAACTATTTGAAAGTGGTGAGAAGTGCAAATATTCACAAGTCTTATAATTAGAAGGTAATACTGTAAAATGCCCCCATGAGTGATTCTCAGTTGTACAGGGAAGAGAAAGGCGGGGTGGCATAATTCCAAAGGAATTTTAAGAATCTTTGTTGTTTTTTGGTTTTGCTTCATTTTTTGTTTTTGTTTTTGAATAAAATAAAATTTAAAGTGTATACACCTCCTCAAAATCTTGGCTTTTGTCAATACACAGAAGATAGATTGAAAAAGCACTGAGGAACTGTAGGGTAAGAAAAGGTTAAGAAACAGTGGTCTAGGTAGAGGAAATTTGCCATGTAACAAACAACATCCCATACTCTTTTCCAAATGCCTTTGCATATGTAAGAGAAGGTACATGTGCTCTTCACTTTCTAAACATAGGCTGTGAAAGTGACTTCTTATTTTAAAGAAATGCAAGTTCTCAGTTTTAAAATAGTTCCATCTTCTTGCTTACCTTTTCTAATATAGAGAAAAATTATTTCCTAATCTTAATCAGTGGGTAGCCAGCTAGTTAGTAGCTACAGACCTCTAACTGAAGATTATACAGGCCAGAGGACTAGTTGCCAAAAGGCATGCATGGTTTTTTCTTTTAATTTTTTTGAACTTTTAATTGAGATATAATTCACATGCCATGAAATTCACCCTTGTCAGGTGTACAAGTCAGTGGCTTTTAGTATATTCGCAAGGTTGTGCAACCATTACTGCTAATTCCAGAACATTACTATCTAATTCCAGAAGATTTTTATCATCCCCAAAAGAAACCCCGTACCCATTAGCAGTCACTCCCTATATGCCAGTTTTCCCAGCCCGTGACAGCTATTAATCTGCCTTCTATCTCTGTGGATTTGCATATTCTGGTTATTTCATACTAACAGAATAATACATAATATAGCCTTTTGTGTCTGGCTTCTTTCAGTTAGCATAGTGTTTTCAAGCTCAGCCAAGTTGTTGCATGTATTGGCACTTTCTGTTCCTTTTTATGGGTGCATAATATTCCATTGTGTGGCTATACCACATTTTGCTTATCCCGTTAATCAATTAATGGACATTTGGGGTGTTTTCACTTTTTGACTGTTATGAGTAATGCTGCCATGAGCATTCATGTACAAGTTTTTGTGTAGACAAATGCTTTCAATTTTCTTGGGTGTGGAACTTCTGGGTCATATGGTAACACTGTTTAATTTTTTGAAGAACTACCAAACTGTTTTCCAAAGCAGTGGCCCCATTTTGCATTTCCACCAATAAAGTTTGAGGGTTCCAGTGTCGCCACATTCTCACAAGGCTTGTTACTGTCTTTTGGTTATAGTCATCCCAATGGGTATGAAATGATATCTCATTGTCATTTTGATTTACATTTCCCTGATGGCCAATGATATTGAGCAGTTTTTCAGGTGCTTATTGACCAGTTGTATCTCTTCTTTAGGGAAGTTGTTGTTGTTGTTAAGAACTCTTTACATATTCTGCATACTAGACCTTTATCAGATACAGGATTTGCAAATATTTTATCTCATTCTGCAGGCTGTTTTATCACTTTCTTGGTAGTGTCCTGTGAAACACAGATGTTTCTTAATTTTGATGAAGCCCTATATACATGTGTATATGTGTATATATCTATATAGATATACATATATGTATACATAAATATGTACATATATATTTCATTGCTTGTGCCTTAGGTGTCATATCTAAGAAACCATTGCCTACTTCAAGGTCAGGAAGGGTTACACCTAGGTTTTCTTTTAAGAGTTTTAAAGTTTCAATTCTTATATTTAGACCTTTGATGTATTTTGAATTAATTTTTGAATATGGTGTAAGGTAGGGGTCCAACTTCATTCTTTTGCACGTGGATATCCAGTTGTACCAGCACTGGTTGTTGAAAAGACTGTTTTTGCCCCCATTTCCCTCTTGTTGAAAATCAGTTTAACCATAAATGTATGGGTTTATTTCTGAACTCTTAATTGTACTGCCTTGGCCAAAAGGATAAATCTTAACTAGGGAGAGTATAAATCAAAATTAGGTCACTGCCTTTGGCTTCGAGGATAGGTCATGATGTAACTTTTTATTTTCAAATTCCCCTCAAGCATTTTCTTCTTTCTTATATTCTAAGAAAACTAGATCACATCAACGCATAGCGACTACAGATAAATGCACAAACTATGAACTATGTAAACTTTTTCTTATTTTTAAATACAACTTCACACAGCCTTCAAGTAGTGTCTCTGAAATAAGGCAATTGGTAGAAACTCTAGAATAATATTTACCAACCATTCCTTGGGTGAAAACTTCTTCTTTGTTCTCCTTCCCCACACCCCAACTGCACTCCACAAATGAGAAGTCCATTTAGGTGCAATTTTACTGGTTACTGTTTTTAATAATTTTTTAATCTTTACAGAAGCAGTAAGAGTAGAAAGTTAGAAAATAGACAAAAATTTTTTAATGAAAGTATCACATTCTTACCAGTCAGATCACTATAACTCCTTAGTGCATATTCTTTCAAATCTTTATCTTTGCAAATATACACATATGGGTGTTGTTTTAATCAAAAAGGAGATTTTATAGT
Source organism: Physeter macrocephalus (assembly GCF_002837175.3). NCBI lineage: Eukaryota > Metazoa > Chordata > Mammalia > Artiodactyla > Physeteridae > Physeter > Physeter macrocephalus. The sequence continues at coordinate 79,546,768 of NC_041225.1, forward strand.
CTATATGGAATTGAGCCTTCCCTTGCAGTCAGTGGTCTCCATCTACTGATTTCAGTAAATTTTCATTTCATCTAATACCCGGGCTGTATGTATTCAAATTCCCCAACAATGTCCTTTCTCTCTGCTTTCTCCAAATCAACATCCAATCTAGGACTATTGTACGTAGCTGTTACGGCTAAGTCACTTTTAACCTAGTATATCTACCCCCATCCCTTCTGTTTGCTTTTCAGTTTAATAACATTAGCTTGTTGAAAAGATCTGTCCACTTGTCCTGCAGAATGTCCCAATCTCTGGATTTGTCCATTTGCTTCCTTCAAGTGGTTTTCAAATATTTCTCTATTCCCCTTATTTCCTGTAAACTGGACATTATATCTAAAGGTTTGATGGATTCAGGTAAAACCTTTTGGCTGGAATACATCATAGGTGTTGTATCGCATCAGAAGACACATAATGTCTGGTTGACCCCATCGTGAGTGATGCTAAGATTGACCATGGTGAGGGGCTGCCCTTTCCCATGTAGTCTTCCAGTTTTTCACTTTGAGCCTAAAAAGTGAACTATCTGGTTTTATTTTGAAACGGTGCAGATAGGCAACTTCCCATCAACCATCCACTTAATAGTTTTACTATGATTTAAGTGCAATTAAAAATGTAGATTTTAATCAGAAAAAATTTGGAGTGCTATTCCATTCTTCTGAGAAATCCTGGAACTGAGTTCACTATTGGTTGATCTACTGATGGTTTCAGTGTGCCTGAAGCTGACCCCCATATTGAAGAACTTGGGCCCTAAAAGTCTGACGTTTGATTTTTCAGTTCCGTAAAATCTTTTTATTTCAGCCTGAACTTAAATGTGGTAACAACAGAAAAGTCCAGGTATAAAACAAAGACCTGCATCTATCTTTTCTTTCTTGTTTCATCTCCTGACCTCCTGCACCTCATCCCAAGGACAAAGAAAATACTTAGGTGGAAGAAATAACTTGTGTCACACCTAATACAGTACCAACTATCATTTACCATAAAAGAGAATTGGGCCTTTTAGAGTCAACAGTTTTAAATTACTTTGATCTAAAATTAATATCTTTATAACTGCAGCTATCTTTCAGTATATTTAACATCCTAGAAAAAATAAAGATTGGATTACAATCATGTGCTCAATTTGAGCCACATTCGAGGCTCAATTGGCATTTTCTGTGGCTCACCTGCTGGGAAGACCCGGGTCAGCAGAAGCTCTTCCTCTCTGTGTCGCCACACTGCTCACTTCTTATATTAGGGGCATTTCATCTATAGAACCCAACAGATTTCGAGATTTCCCCTCTCCCTGAGTCCTTCCTGCCCGTGTGCATTCTCGCATTGAGTAGCTGGCCCTAGTGCTGCGGCCTTTGGACCTACCGTCTATCTGCATCCCAGTGGGGCAGAGGCTGGGTGTTTTTGAGCTGAGGGCTTTCGGTCCTGGAATTCCCCTTTGGGGTTGAAGAAACCCTGAGGTTAAAATGACTTACAAGGACTGTGCCAGACATACTTTGCTTTATGTTGAGGCAACTTTGGTAGTTTCTCAGGGGGGAGGGGGAAATCCAGTTGGGCAGAGTGGTATTAACTAGGGCTTCAGCATTATATTTCTGCTTCGTAACTTTTTTTTTGGCTGCGCCACACAGCATGCAGGATCTTCGTTCCCCGACCAGGGATCGAACACGTGACCCCTGCAGTGGAAGAACGGAATCCTAACCACTGGACCACCAGGGAGTTCCCTAGTAACATTTTAAAAGTATGCCTAGGTAGATGCTTCTAAGCTTAAATAGAGCTGCGAGCTGTGCATAGGTACATGTGAATGTCTATGTATGTGCCTAACTGTAATGAACGTACATAAATTCGGTGTGAATCTTTGTAAGAGATTTGGCCTCTGGCACAGGAAGCACTCAACACAAAGGTATTATGAGGTTCAGGGACTGACAGGGGGAAAGATAACTCAGGTCCCCACAGATTGCTGTCTACCTTGAGAGTAGATTTTCTCCCATTTGACCTACAGCAAAAGTCACTTTAACACACTTCTCTTTTTTCATTTGTCAACAGGAAACCGAAAAGAGAAGAGCACCTGAGTGAAGAAGCCATCAAGGTGATCGCCAGCCTTCCTGACCTGACGTTCATGCATGCCAAGGTGTTGATGTTCCCAGCCACCTTGACACCTTCCACAAGCTCCCAAGAGAAGGCAGACTGATAACTGATGTGAACTGGACGGTTTCCGTTGCTTTTCCTTCCCTCCAGCCCTTCCCCACCATCAAAAGCATACCTGCTCTAATTTAAAAAAAAAAAAAAAAAAAAAAAAAATTAAAGTTCAGCTGATTTGTTGGTAAGCCGCACTAGAAAGGTATACATAATAATGTATATTTATTTACATACTGAAGTCCTAAATTTATATTAGAAACAAATGTAAATAATCGGGGTGAACATTTTTGAAGATTTATTCTTTTTGTGTTGCTGGGGTGTATACATTTATGTCTTTGTGAAATACACTGGTGGTGTCCTTCTTACAAAACTTTTGAAATAAAAAAATGAAAACTAAAAAGTCAAATCTCCACTGTCTGTGAAATCCCCTTCAGTCTTTTCAGATTGCATTGACTGTCGTATTAATTTTTCACATCATACACTGAATTACTTTTGCTCTCATAAATAAGCTCCAAGTCCCTGTTTAAATTTTTTTTTTTTTTTTAATTTTATGTGTGGTGGGTTTGTTTCAGATCTGGCTTTGTTACCATTTTTGTGCTCTTTTTTAATCTTTTCAGTCTGGCCTGTTGCTGTTTGACCTTTTGCAAGGTACTTTCATCGATTGCTCTTTTGTTCTAGGGTATGGATCATTGTCAGAACTTGATTGAAGGGGTTTAAAGAGATTGTGTCTGTTTTAAATCAGTTTGGTTTAGAGAAGGACCAAATTACATGAATGTCTTACCATGAAATTTACTTGTTACTGATTTTTTTGTTCTATCATACCACTATTTTTTGAGGATTTTGCACAGTGTAAAATGACATAATCATAGATTGCTATGGTTTAGGCTGTATATACAGTAAAAACTATGGGTTTTAAATGTTTGGGGAAATTCCTATGGAAAAAAAGAGACATGTAGAGGAACCTCTAACAAGGTTAATGTGCATGCCCAAGGTCTTTTGAGATTTCAGTGTGTAAATTTCCTTTTAGCTTACACAAAAATAAAATAATTTAAAAGAAGTTTGGCCTGGTGTCTGTACTTTGGTATCTGAGGGAAAATGTAATGAATTTGAACGTTAAGTTTTATTTCATCTTGATGTGTTTCAATCCAGAGGAAATCATTTGGTAGGGCTTCTAGTTTATTAAAACCAAGAAGAATTAGATTCTCACCCATAAGAATTTGAATCAACCCTTTAAGTAGCAGAGCTGTTTTTATGTAGAACATGAGATCATACAAGAAATTCCCATGATCTTTATAATGTCTCTTCATCAGAATTGGCAAAGTTAAATAGGGATTTGTAGGGAATTTTTTTTCTTCCCAAGGAAATATATGCATGAAATTAAGGTGAGCAGAAAATTTCTTAAAAGCACTTTTAAAATATTGTTATTAGATCAGATGTTGCTTCAGCAAAAAGTCACATGATGTATTTCAGTAAAAACAGGCAATCAGCCCAACAGTAGTCCACCTCATGGGCTATGGGAATGTTCCATTGGAACTCTTCTGCACCTCTGTCATTGACAGAGATTCCTGTGTTGCCAGGTTATTACAGGGCCATTGGAACAGTTGCCTGAGTGTAATTTAAGTAAGGCCTGGAGCAAGAATGCTTATCCAGTCCATCTCCTGCCGTTTCCCCAACTTTTTTTTTTTTTTTTTTTTTTTTCCAGAGAAGGCTTTCCTTCAGAATAGTCACAAGTCTTCAGTGCCCAGTGGATCTTCTGAATGGAAGGATAAAAGTATTCCTCAGCAGACCTTTACATGTTTCAGTAACTGAAGCTTAAAGGGCTGCTTCTACAATCCATTACAACTAAATGATAATGGTAGCCTTCATCCACCTAGGTTCGGAGCCCATTTATTAGCTGTGTGTGATACCATGAGAAAGTTAATCAACTTCTCTGAGCCACAGTTGTTATATTATCTTTAAAAGTGGGAATGATACCACCTACCTGTGGGGTTGATGTGTTAAATAATAGTTGTAAAACATTTATCACATGAGGAGACCGTCAATAAACGATAGCCGGAGCATAGAGTCCGCAGAATCTATAAAGGCCCCTGGTGTCCCGGTAGATTCAAGAAGCAGTCACAGGAGATAGGATCAATTAAAATAAGTTATTGTGTTATAATTTAAAAGTGATTAAGTGGACATTTCTCATGAAAGTGCCCCTGTTTTAATGACACACAAAGTGGATAGTCCATCTTATAACCACTTTTCAATAAGCCAGATTTCCCTTTCCCTTTCGTGTGTCATATTGGCCTTTGATGCTTTAATCACTCAGGTACATTAATACTGGGTTGTCATAGCTTAAGGTCAGGGCTCTAGTCCTGAGGACCAAAAGTGCTCAGCTTTGCACCAGATCAAGGCTCAAATTACACTGGAAAGCAGTAGCAGGGCTGGTGCTGGAAAAGCCATGAGCATCTCCATGCGAATCTCAGCTAAGGGAGAGCCTGTTGGCTGCAAGCTTGTCTTGCTCATCAGCTGCTTCTGGCAGCAGCTGCCCATTTGTCCTTCTCAAAGTCAGCCAGGAGGACCCTGCAGAGTTGGGGAGAAGAAACCAAGGAGTCAGAGACCCTAAAACCAAATCACACACAATGGAGACTGGCTTAGCAATCCCCTTTGGGTCTTTGACATCTTAAAACCAGCCCACTCATCGCCTGGAGTCTCATCTCATTTGATGGCCAAATCCAAATAGCCATACATAATTCCCCAGTTAATTCAAGCCAGACTGGGAAGTTATAGGAGAAACTTCCCTAAATTGAGTCATGTGTCACTACTATTTTTATGAGTCATTCTTTTATAGAGACTTGTTCTCTCTACATGATTGTCATGCTCTTTATTTAGAACTTGTCTTTTTGCTCCCTCATGTTTCTTGAATCAGGATTAGGCTTGGCTATGAGTAACAAAAACCAAAAATACTGCGTTTCATGTAATGAGACTCATCCTTTTGCTACATTTGAACTTCTCTGAAATTGGAATGGGTTAGCTGGATGGGGTAGCTGTTTAATTTGGCAGTGGTTTCTTTTTCTTAGTGATGTATGAAATAATGCTGTTCTTACATTCAATGACAGAGTTGATGGAAAATGGTAACGGTGGCTTCAACATTAGGAGTTTATTTCTCTTGCCTGTAAAACATGAGGAAACAGTGGGGCTGGTAAAGAGGCTTCATAAGCTCATCAGAGATGCAAGCTCTTACCATCCTGTTCTACCCTCATCAACACGTGGTTTCTAGCTTATGGTCCACCGTGGCTGCTGGGGGTCCAGCCAAGTCTGCATCCCATCCATCATGGGCGAAGGGCATGCTCCTTCCTGCTAAGGACACTTTCCATAAGTCTCTCTAATTCCAACCTATTGGCCAGAACTTAGTTGCAATGCCATATCTAGCTGCAAAAGAGACTGGGGAATACCTTTATTCTGGGTGGCCATCTAAAAGGGACTCTAGTAGTAAGGAAGGAGAGAACAGATCATGTAGGACAACCAGAAACCTGTTGTCACTCCTGTTTTTCACTTCTCAGTCCATACAAACAGTATTTCATGGAGCTAAAGTAATACACAGTGAAATGAAATCTGGAATCGTCTCACGCTGCAGCAATGCCTCAAACAGGATCTGTTGCCTTCCTGGTGCTTTTCCAAGGGGGTAAAGAATCAATAGGGGGCAGCTCAGGTTTACTGGGACCTTCTGGGGGCACAGATGCTAAGACAAATCATGGGTGGAAGTAGGGAGCCTCCTGGTGAGGTAGAAGGGGCAGCGGATTAAGCTAGGAGTTGTGTGTTCTAAGTATAGCTCTGCCACCAATCAGCTGTAAGATCATGGATAAACCCCTTTTCTAAGTCACAGGTACTTGATGCATAAAATGAGGGGTTGGAATCTATAGAATCAAAAGCTAAAGTAGGAAGAAACCTTAGAGAATCAGAATTTTAGGACTGGAAGTTCAGCTGGCCCAGTGCTTTGCAAACCACTCCCAGGAGCAGCACTGCAGGAGGGCTCAGCCCTGCAGTCATGGGGGTGTCCACTAGTAACATACTGGGCTTATATGGGGAGCAGGGGCATTTGCAGAAGATTTCATTTGATACAAGGGTTCCATTGCCACCAAACGTCGAAAGCCAATGATGATTAAACTTCCAGGGCTGAAGAAACTGAAGCCTGGAAAAGGAAATTGGCTTTCACAACATTACTCAGCTATAACCAGAGGCAGGACATGAATCCAGCTTCCTGATTCTCGGTCTTTTCATTTACACCCTCCTGCATCTCCCCTCTGAATGGGCAGCCAGTCCAGCCTTTGCCTGAACATTTGCAGGGACCTCATGTGTGCTCAGAATCTCACAAGGTCGCTTGCCCCCCAAGACACATGCTCTGTTGGCCAGAACTGATTCTTAGGACTTCTACTGAGTGGAAGCCTGGCTCCCCATAACCTCCTATTGGTTCAAGCCATCCCCTCTCAAGCTTCACGGGATAGACCTAATCCCTTTACCATAAATACTGAAGACCACTATCATGTTCCCTGTCCCCTTCCTTCTACAAGGTCTCCCATGATGACATGGTTTCCAGGCCTTTCCCATATATGTAATCCTTCCCTGGACATTGTTCCAGTTTACCAAAGTTCCTCTTTTTTTTTTTTTTTTTTTTTTTTGTGTGGTACGCGGGCCTCTCACTGTTGTGGCCTCTCGCGTTGCGGAGCACAGGCTCCGGACGCGCAGGCTCAGCGGCCATGGCTCACGGGGCCAGCCGCGGCGCAGCATGTGGGATCTTCCCTGACCGGGGCATGAACCCGTGTCCTCTGCATCGGCAGGCGGACTCTCAACCACTGCGCCACCAGGGAAGCCCCAAAGTTCCTCTTAAAATGTGCTCCTGAGACTGGGCCAGATGTTGCTTCATCACTAGCAAGGGGCTCATATTTATTTTATTTCAGACACTTTTTTAAAATTTAGCCTACAATTACATTATTGTATAGGGCAACAATGTTGCCTCTTTAAATTGTGTAAACGGCCTTTTCCCCCCATAACTGCCATCAAGCCAGATTTTCTCTATCATCTACTTGTGTACTTGAGTTTTTAGATCTGAAAACAGAGTTCTACATTTGTCCTTTTACAACTTTATTTTGTTAGCTTTGGATGATCACTTCAGCCTGTCCCTCTCATCAAATCTTTATTGTACCATCTAGCATGTAGTCTCTCCCTCCTTCCTCAGTTTTGTCATCTGCAGATTGATAAATAACCTTTATGATCCAGATCACCAACCCAGATGTTGACCAGTACAAATCCCTGCAACTCCCCTTGCAGAGAGCCAGGAAGACTCAGCACACATCTTCCCAGCACAGTGACACCCACGTTTCTCTATCATGCCCACGGATCCTAAGAACAGGCGAAGCCTTGCCGAATCCCTCACACTCTTCCTGTGGCAATTCGTGGGTACCCTGAGCATTTCTACACATGATCTCCAATCCCTCATCCAGCTTGATAATGTCTGTGCCCTAGTGCTCCCAAAGAAGCATAAGGGTGATAAAACTAGTAGGAGATAAAATGACATCTACTCAGGATGCGAGGTTAAATGAGGATAATCCATAGAGTCACTGGCACATAGTAAGAACTCAATAAATACTTTTGTATTATCATCACTCATCCAGTTCAGTACTCCATCGCTGATGATGCAGATAAAAGGCTGATGGTGGGAAAAACGATTGTCTTCCTGACAGTAAAGTCAGAAAGTCCACCCAGCGTCCACAAACCTCAGGCTGCCCTCCGAGTATCTCATGCCTCTGTTGTCCGTCACTTGACCTCATCTTTTCAGGGGGACTATCTCTGAGGATAGCATTCATATCACTTCATATAATAATGTTTTATTTTATTTTAAATTTACCTCTTTCAAGAACTGTTCCCTTCCTTCAGTTTTCCAAAATCAGGATTTCAGGACAACAGACCTCTTATCTATACCCTGAACTTGACTGTGAACGGTGACATTGGCTCCTTTGGCTTACACCTCTAGACTCACCTTTTGACCGCGCTCATGCACCTCTCCGGTGTTGTCGTCTCTCTCCTGGGGGTCAGTGACTAGGGTCACGAAAAATCACAAGGGTCAGCGGGTGAGAATGTCATCAGTGCTGTGTCTGCCTCAGGAAAGGGGCCACTCTGGTCACCTACATAGTGTTTCCCATGTGGCTCCTCAGCCCAAACAGGTAACCAAGAGTCTTGCTGGAGATCCTTACCCTTGCCCCTCCCCAAGCTCTGCACCAGGATTTGATGGCCCCATCGCCCCCACCCAGACGGCCCACACAGCCCTGCGCTCCCCTGCCTCCACACCCCCGCCCCTGGCCTTGGTGGCCAAACTCCACGCTCACTCTTGGCCTACTTCCCTGCCTCATCCCTGATCCTGTCGGTTCTGGAGTCCTACCAGCGATGCCTCCTACATCCCTATCTCCTCCGTCCTCAGGCCCCCAGAGTCTCTTATGTGCCCACTGTTACAGCCCACGCTGACCCTCCCCACCTTGCCTCCCTTCCCATCTAATCTTCTGCTGATGGCAGAGTGCTCTTCTCCTGTCAGAAAGCCTTCCCAGTACCCCTTCACCCTCCCGACAGTCTCAACTCCTTGGCACGTCGCAGAGCACCTGGGGGCTCTGTCCCCTGCGCAGTGGGCTCTGCCGGGACTGCCAGCTGCTCTCCGGGACCCAAACGCCCCCTCCCAGGGTCACTCTTCCTCACCGTGCGGCCAGCATCACCCTCTGGGAGCCCTTCTGGACCGCCCCCGCTGGCCCGCCCCGAACAGCAGATGACTGGTCTCCAGCCACCCTGGGTGCTTGGCAAGCTTCTCTGATAATACTAGGTTTACATTATTATCATCAAACGAGTTTCTCTGCATTATTAGGAGCACCTCCGTGGGCCAGGCACGTGCTTTGCACACGCTCACTCTCTGAATCCTCCTCGGAACCCTAGGAGGTACCTGAACTGTACTCACCCCCAGTTTGCTGCGGAGGAAACCAAGACCTGGAACATTGTGCAACTTCCCCAAGATCACTCAGCCAGGAAGCAGAAGAGTCTAGAAGCCAGGTCCGTCTGACGCCAGAGGCTGAACGCTTCACAGCGTGATGAGGGCTGTCAAGGCACCTGTGGACTTGCTTCATGAGGACCGGTTTGCTCCTTTCTCCCTCAGGCCGTGAGCTTCTTGAGGGTAGGACTGTGTCTGGCTCCGGTTGGGCCCGTGGTCTCTGGCACAGGGCCTGGCAGGTGGATGGACTTTCACCTTGTTTTCTTCCTGAACCTGTTAACGCTGAGCCCCTCGGTGAAATGGAGGGATCCTTCTAGAACCTGTGCTGTGTGTGCCTTTGCCTGCAAATATCATGAGCCCTACCTCAAGTCCTGTCTGAATTTTTCCGAGATACCCTATGCCATTCATCACCAACTCGATTCTCCAAGCTCTGAAGCTATGCCCCAATACCAACACCAACCCCGTGGGGTTTCCATTTTGCCCAAAGCTGTCTGTTTTGTTTTGGTTTGGCCTCCATTCCTGCCTTGTGCAAGCAGCAAGTAGGGACTGGACATGGGGGTATCTCGGCCACCCCTGGGGCACAGCTCACACCGCCAGGCAAGCCCCGTTTGGAAAACTCTGTAGGAGGTTCCCAAACCCAGAATCCCGACCTTTGCCCAGAGGGGGCCCTCAGTGGATGGTGCTGGACAGTCAGCCTCTGAGCACGGCCTGGGTGTACTCAGAGGGGCTCAGAGGACCACACGCAGGAGTTGTCAGACAGAGCTTGATATCCCTGAAAGGGGGTGTCACGCTGATAGTTGCTGAACTCAGTGGCACGACAAGGGAACCTGAAGGCTTGCTCCACGTTGAAACCTGCCCAGCCGGCTCTGGGCTTTCAACAGTCCTGCCACTCTCCACCCCTCTTTTCCTGTTCTGTTCTCCAAAGCAGTGCTTCCGTGTTGCGTCTGGAGGTGGTGTGGTCATGGCAGGGGGAATTGCTCTTGACTTTTCCACTCTGGGCCCAGGCTCCCCATCACAGCCCCAGCACCCCAAACCCAGCAGGATTACTGCCAGAGACAGCTATGCAAGGGGCTCTCCTCCCATTATAAATTCAAGCCTCAGCTGAATGAAGTCATTTCACTGAAATCAGTATTTTTACTCAGAAGGAGCAGAGAGGTGTGACTCAAGGGCCGTCCAACTCCTGGCTTCATGCTTTGGTCATGAGAAGCCTGGTTTGAATGGGTTATAATTTGTTTCACTTTATTTTTGCTGAGTTGCCTTGGGAGCCTGAACTTTGATCTGGGCGGGAATCACTAATTCATTGGCGCAAGAGAAGACACAGACCAGTGTTCTACCTCCTGTCAGAACAAGCTACTCCCCCTTGGCTCAAGGAAGAGGCCTGAACACTGTCCCCAGCACCCTGGCCCCATCCCACCCACCCGCCGGGCTAATCACCTTTCTTGGCTGCCTGGGTCCCAACAGTGCCACACCAGCCACAACCAGAGAGCAGGGAGGCGTTGTTTCCCTTCAGCTACTATCTTGTAACTCCCCCTTAATTTACAATCTGTTTGCACTTTCAGATGTTTGGAAAGAAAACTCCTTAGTCAGCAACCCTGAAAAGCCTCATTTTCAGTGAAATCTGGACCTTCTTTCCCGCCCCAGTTTTTTTTTTTTTTTTTTTTTTGGTTTTGTGGCTGGAACCTAACATCTGTGAGGCAGGCAGGACCTCATGGGTCCTGTGTCACCAGACACCTGTTGAGAGGATGCATTCAGGGCAAGAAAATCGGGGCAGAGCCCACCAGTGACAACTGGTCTTTATCTAATATCAACCTCCGCTGACGGGGAGATGGATAGGCAATCGGCCCTGAGAGACGAGCAAAGATGAGAAATGGTCTATCCTAGCTCAGATGCTAGTGGGGACCCGCCAGGAACCCCTAATGACTGACAAGAAAGCCAGGGGACCTGAACATTTTCCTGGCTGAAGGGGAGTGTCTGCAACCAGGGTACTTACCTCTGCAGGCTGGCCTCTGGGAAAGGGTCCTCCCAGGCACTTCCATAAAAGGTGACACATCAACCTGTCTGACTTTCAACCATCCTGTGGGTTACCTCTGAGGATTGTGAAAGACGGGGCATGAGCTATTATTCTGGATAATCATTTCAACATGGAGCTTGGTCAGGAACAAACACAATAACCGGAGTTGCAGCTCTTGGGCCCTGGGGGCTCATGGCTTTCCCAGCTGTCCTCAAGCATTCAGCAGCCTCACGACTAAGGAATCCTGAGACTTCGAGGACCACAGAAGATGTGGCCTAAACATTGTTCCTGGGAGAGAAGCAGGAATGAAGCAACCGGAGTTTGTATCCTGGCACTGCCACTTCCTATTTGTGAAACTAGGAACCAGTCAGCAAAATGGCGGTCATCGGGGCTTCCCTGGTGGCGCAGTGGTTGCGCGTTCGCCTGCCGATGCAGGGAAACCGGGTTCGCGCCCCGGTCTGGGAGGATCCCACACGCCGCGGAGCGGCTGGGCCCGTGAGCCATGGCCGCTGAGCCTGCGCGTCCGGAGCCTGTGCTCCGCAACGGGAGAGGCCGCGGCAGTGAGAGGCCCGCGTACCGCAAAAAAAAAAAAAAAAAAATGGCAGTCATAATTAAAGTAAAAAATACCAAAACAGGCTTCTTAGGAGAATTAAAGAAAGAATTTTTGTTAAACAGTTAGCATGACACTTGGAAATAGTAAGTGCTGAATAAATGTTACATATAATTATTTTTATTAATTATTATTATTATTTAGGATACCAAGTGCTTATTGGGTACCTACAATGTGTCTCACCTGACTTGGAAGCCTTAAGGGGAACAGGGCTGTTTACCATGCATTACCTGATTCGATGACATAATTAGGGACCAGCAGGCCAGCCGTTCATGATTAAATGATTATGAGAAACTGACTTTTTTTTTTTTTGCGGTACGCGGGCCTCTCACTGTTGTGGCCTCTCCCGTTGCGGAGCACAGGCTCCGGACGCGCAGGCTCAGCGGCCATGGCTCACGGGCCCAGCCGCTCCGCGGCACGTGGGATCTTCCCGGACCGGGGCGCGAACCCGCGTCCCCTGCATCGGCAGGCGGACTCTCAACCACTGCGCCACCAGGGAAGCCCAGCAACTGACTTTTGACCTGAACGGTGGGGCTACAGAAGTAGCTGAGCTCCACAAGGAGGCCTCCAGGAGATGCTGAGGGGCTTGGAGAGAGGTGATGGCAGCGATGCTTGGAATCATCCAGGGAGACCTCAGAGGACCCTCCCAGGCACTTCCCTCAAGGGTGATCCTTGACAGTCTGCCCATGTTTTTAATTGTCTTGTGATGAGTTTGAAGGACAGTGGATGTAAACGTGGGAGGGGGGTGGTGATCAGCCAGAGCCCATCCTAGGAGATGAATCCCACAAAGACTATCCATTCATTCATTCAACTTCGGTTAAGCACCTACTATGTGCCAGGTGCTGCTGCACATTTCCTTCCTAAACCCACAGAAAGTGCACACCCTGGGGTTTGTCAAGCATTTGGGGCCCAGCCAAGCCCAGGAAGGTGAGCCGTGTCCCCTGGGGCATCTCATTCTCTTCCCTTGAGCCATTCTGAACCTTAGAAAGCTTAGGTTTTATTTATTTACTTTGTGAAGAATTTCAGAGTAAATTATGGACATCATTACCTGTCATGTCCACACACCAACATCATGTCCAAAATAAAGGAATATTCTCCTAACTGCAAACATTGTTATCACACCTAAGAAAATTAACAATAATTTCTGAACACCGTTTGAAACCCAGTCTATTGAAATTCCCCCTAAGGTCCCAAAAGTATCTTTTACAGTTCACCTGTTCAAAGCAGGGTCTGCTCATGGAGTACACATCCATTTGGTTGTATGTTCCTTTTAATCTAGAACAGTTCTCCCATCCTTTTATTTTTCATTGCATTGATATTTGTGAAGAGACCAAGCCAGTTGTCTTATAAAATGTCCCACATTCCGGATTTATCTGATTGTTTCCTCCTGGTGTCATTTAGCTTTGTCCCTTTATGCCCTATATTTCTTCTAAGCGTGTCTTAGTCCCTTCACGTTGTTTTAACAAAAATACTGTAGACTGGGTTGCTTACAAACAACAGAAATTTACTTCTCACAGTTCTGGAGCCTGGGAAGTAAGAGATCAAAGCTGCAGCTTGGCTAGGTTCTGGTAAGAGCCTGCTTCCTGGTTCATAGAAAACTGTCTTCTTGCTGTGTCCTCACATGGCAGAAGGGGTGAGGAAGCTCTCTGGCTCTCTTATAAAGGCACTAATCCCATTCATTAGGGCTCCACCCTCATGACATAATTACCTCCCAAAGGCCCCACCTCCTCATACCATCACACTGGGTGTTAGGATTTCAACATATGAATTAGGGGAACACATTCAGTCTATAGCAAATAGTATAACCTTCCTAAAAGTCAATGTCTTGAAATATTGCCAACTTCATCCAGCTTTCAGCAGAAGTTTTTGGGCTCTGCAAAGCATAGGTACAATAGGGAGGGGTAAGGATGAGGAAGAAACAGCCCTGGGGGTGCTTTTGGCTTGGCAGGGAGGCCCAAGGCCATGGCCAGGAAAGACCTATGTGCCCCAGGAAAACTTCCAGCAGAGGACTGGGAGCCTTCAGCAAACTTGTCATCCAGAAACCCCCAGCTATGGGAACTGGCCCTGTGGGTCATTAGTCCTGCTGGGCTGTCCCAACCCAAACAAGATGGTTGGATGGCCCTCCTCCCTTCCTGGGACCCTCTCCAAACCTCACTCCTTCAGGCCTCTGCTTTGAACACTCACTAAAATAGTGCCCAGCCCTCTCCAGCCCCCACCTGCTTTGACTTTCTTCTCAGTACACATTCACCCAACATCTATTTATTGTTTATTTTGTGTTATCTGTCTCTCCTGCCAAGACTATAAACTTCATTAAGACAGGAACCTCTGTTGCCTTGTTCGTGTCTGTATCCCGGGTGTCCGGAACAGCTTCTCATATAAAGAAGGCACCTAATAAAACTTGAATGAATGAATGAATGAATGGGCACCACCCACAGCAAATAGCCCAATTCCAAGCACATAATTGGCCTCAAGGAAACGATTGTTTGAAGTTATCATTTTCCCAGGAACATGTACTAAAATTCCGAAATTACACTTAACATTAAGTGGGGGAAAAAATCCCATCATCTGTGATCAACAACAATAAAATATCCCCCTGACAGTTGTCTGATCTCCCGGCCCTGGGTTGCCCCTGCCCTCTCCACTCTGCTGCCAGAGATTGGGCAACTCCTGGATGGCTCATCTCGGTGAGTCCAGGGCCTCTTGGCTGTAAATATCATTTAGTCCCACTCAGTGAATAAGAGCCCCATGAATTATGGTGTTTGGCCTGGAGGATGATTCCTTCTGCCTGATTTTTTTTTAAGTTGAGTCTGTTTTTTTCTTTTTCTTTTTTAGCCCTCAAATGCCAAACAGGTGCTGTATTCAACTCCTCTCCAAGGTTTGCAGCTTGGAGTGGGCACTGAGCCAGGGGGCCTGGGGCAGGGGGTTAAGGTGGCTGGGAGCTGGGGTAGAAGCTGGGGTACCGCCCACTGAAGGGTGAGGGAGGAGGACCAGCTTTTGTTTTGTTGGAGTAAAACCAACAAATGAGACATGGGAGAGGGTGTCACCTAGAGAAGGGCTTCTTGCCCTGGTCCTCAGCGGGGGTCAGGGATCCCCTGAAAGTCTGTGCAATACATTGTGATGTTTGCTTCTGAGTACCTTTCTGGGGAGAGGGTCCATAGTTTCCATCAGTTTTCACAGCCACCAAAAAAAAAAAAAAAAAAAAGGTAAGAAGAAAAACACAGGGCTTCCCTGGTGGCGCAATGGTTGAGAATCCGCCTGCCGATGCAGGGGACATGGGTTCGTGCCCCGGTCCGGGAGGATCCCACATGCCGCGGAGCGGCTGGGCCCGTGAGCCATG
>NC_041225.1:79561971-79665915 GCF_002837175.3 Physeter macrocephalus
TGGGAGAGGCCACAACAGTGAGAGGCCCACGTACCACAAAAAAAAAAAAAAAAAAAAAACAGAGATGGCACCTGGCAGCTTTTTGGATACATGAATCAACCAAATTGTGTCAAATCCCTGCTGCTCACCCATCCCATCCAGGAGCTCAGGCTAATTGGGAAGATAAGGCCCAAAGGGAGAAGGCAGGTTGGGGTGTTTTGGTTTTGGTTTGGTTTTTTTTTTTAAGTTATTTCTTGAGGACTTCCTATATGCACAGTATGGTGTTAAACCCTATAACAACAATAATAATAATGGCTGGCTCTTACCTAGCACGTGGTAGGTGGCAGACACTATTCAAAGAGCTTTCTGTGTATTAGTTGTTTAATCCCCCCATAAGTCCTATGAAATAGGCACTCTTATTCTTTTCATCTTACACATGATAAAACTGAGGCCCAGAGAGGTTAAATAAGTTGCCCCAAAGCCCACAGCAGACCAGATCTAAACCCAGAGGAGCTGGCTGCCCGTCCATGTGTCCATGCGACGCCCCCAAGCTCTGCTATCGCATTTGAGCCTCACAACCCACCCCCTGAAGGATCTCCTATGTTATCTCCATTCTGCAGGTGATGACGCTGAGGTTGGGCAAGTGGCCCAAGGTCACCCTGGGTGTCACACACCTCCTGCTGTGAAGGCTGAGAGCCAAGGAAGAACCAGGGGAACTGAGAGGGGCGAGAGGTCACGCTGGGCAGGGGCGGTCGGAATCTAGAAGGCCACTCAGCTCAGAAGCATGTTCCTGAGGGAGAGCTCGTGGCGGCCAACAGTCCGGCCCCATCGCACTGCCTCCCCTCTAGAGCCCCAGCCCGGAGAGGTGGCCTGTGGAAGTGGGGATGGTCTCCAGGTTAACACTCACTCTCGTTCCCCGTTCTGCATCAAAGTCACAGGGGTCGTCCAAGGAGTGCTTTCTACGGGTAGAGAGAGGTTAACGAGGCAGCATGTCCGGCCTGTCCCCACCCCGGGCTCCTCCTTGGGCCTTGACCAGGTGCCTGTTTGCCCTTCTGCAGGAGAGCTCTCCCTCTCATGGGGAGTCCCCGTGGTGCCAGAACTCAGGGCACATGGAGACCGGGCTTATCAGGGCCACACGCAGGGAAACTACAAGACAAGCCAGGCCTGCTGCCCCTGACCCCTCAGCACAGATGGCACCTAAGTGCCCACAACCAACCAGGTAGAGGTGGAAGTGTGATGATTCCCACTTCATAGATGAGAAAAGTGAGGGTTGGAGGCCATAGGGGCTAGGTTGACTGGCAGCCCCCTCAAAAGAGACCTCTCCCTAAAATTTTTGACTATGATCTTATTTGGGAAAAAAAAAAAGTCTTTGCAGATGTAATTAACGAGCTCAAAGTGAGACATCCTGGATCAGGCTCTATACCCAATGACAACTGTCTTTGTAAAAGAGGAAAGGATGTGAACGTACTTAATGCCATTGAACTATATGCTTAAAAGTGGTTAAAATGGTAAATTTTATGCTATGCATATTTTACCACAATAAAAAATTAAATTCAGGGGTTTTTTTGTGTTTTTTTTACATTTCGGCCGCACCGCGTGTGGGTCCCCGACCAGGGATCAAACCCGCACCCCCCTGCAGTAGAAGCACAGAGTCGAAACCGCTGGACCACCAGGGAAGTCCCTAATTTAGTTTTTTAAAAAGAGGGAGAGGGCTTCCCTGGTGGCGCAGTGGTTGAGAGTCCGCCTGCCGATGCAGGGGACACGGGTTCGTGCCCCGGTCCGGGAAGATCCCACATGCCGCGGAGAGGCTGGGCCCGTGAGCCATGGTCGCTGAGCCTGCGCGTCCGGAGCCTGTGCTCCGCAACGGGAGAGGCCAATACAGTGAGAGGCCCACGTACCGCAAAATAAATAAATAAATAAAAAGAGGGAGAAGAGGAAGGGAGAAGTGACGCACTGTGAGAAGGAGATGTGAAGATGGAGGAGGAGACTGCAGTGATGTGTCTTCAAGCCAAGGAACGTGTGGATAGCCAGCAACCAACAGAAGCCAGGCATAGATAGGACTGTTTCTCCCTCAGAGCCTCTAGAAGGAACCAATCCTGCTGACTCCCTGATTTGGATTTGAGGCCTCCAGAACTGTGAGAGAATAAATTTCTGTTGTTTCGTGCACCCCTGTTTGTGGTAATTTGTTACTCAGTCCTAGGAAACTACCACATAGAATGACACTTGACCAAGGTCACATGGCTCCCCTTTCATGGAGGTGTGGGTATTCTAACTACAAATCCAGTGCTTGGGCCACTCTGGGGCTGTTCCCTGCTGCTGCAAGGCAGGTCCCAGTGGTTCACGGGGCAGGTGAGGCCTGAGGCAAGGCTTCCATCCGTGTTTACCACGATGACCAGTGCACTTCACCTGGAGAATGCAGTGTGACCCCCAGAGAAATCAAGTCACCATACCATGGCCGGTGGCTTCCATGAGGCCATGTGTGTGCAGGTACCTCAGGAAGCTCTGTTTCTAATCTGTTTCTAAAGATCACCTGGTTGTCCTGAATAACAGGAATGCCTGTTATTCCTGGAGGAATGCCTCCAGGGCCACACGCACTGTGCGCTGCACAACTCCAGGGGGCGCCTTCACAGAGTCAACAGCACAAATAGCACCTCCGGAGCTGCAGTGCACAACCCGCACCACTGCACACAGTGGCTTTGACCACTTCTGCTGAACAGGTCAAATTCTCACGTGGCCACCCCTTCGCGGAGGCTGGCCTCACCCTGCTGGTCCCAGCTCTCTGGCAGAACTGGCTGGTGGGTGCCAGCCTGAGAATTGTGTGGGCTTCATCAGTCCTGGGCAGTGGAGGTCTTTGTATTTTGGAGCCATTACCAGGAAGTAGGCTCCCCATGCCCCGTGCAGGCTCAGGTCTAAAGGAGCCTCTCCCCAGACCCAGAGCCTGGTGAAGTGGTCTGGGCCTCTGGCAGACCCTTCTCAGATAGGTTTGCTAAGGATCCCCTCACTCTAAGATTTTTGGAGAAAATTTGCAGTGAGACTTTATGTTGTTAAGTTTGGGAGCTGCCATCAGAGAGTCCTACCACATTCAGGGCCCAACAACATCCCTGTCCTTCCTACCAGTTTTTAACCTTTATTTAGACTCTGTGAGCCAAATACACATATAAAATACTGTCTATATTTATATATTTTATAGGTACATATATCTTTAAGCTACTTGGAAAGGCATTTCTGCCACTTGCAAAGAGACTGTCTTACATACTTCTCTGAACCATCTGGACATTTTGTGGGCAATTCCCTTCCTGCAGAGGAGAGCAGGGGTGGGCTGAGGAGGATATGAGGCCTTTGGGTTAATGTGTTGGAAGCTGCCGCCAAGGCTGTAAATTAAGAACTCTTAATTTTGAACATCTTTGAACTCATTGAGTAAATCTGTAGGAAGATGGATTTAAGTTGAAAATAATATTTCCACACAGTCTTGGGAGCACATGTGTGCAGCCTCAAAGCTAAAAGCTACTAGACTTTTGGCTCAGGAGCTCTCAGCCCAGTGGCAGCTGTGCCCCTGGACGGGGCTCCCCAGGGTCCAGCAGGGCATGTGCCGCCAAGACAGGGCCGAGCAAGGCTTCAGCCTCCAGTGTGAGGTACAGTCAGGGCTCCTCCTGCCCAGCTGGATTTTCCAGTCCAGCCTGCACGTTCCTTCCTGTCCCTTCCCTCATCCTCTGGCAAACAGTGACTGCAAACCAGGCACCCGGATAGCGAGGAGATTCCCATGGGCGCCTTCCCTGGGTAGGGGCTCTGCCAGCTCACACTTGGAGGCCAGGACTGAGGGCGGGCAGAGCTGGCAAAGGTACCTGGGAGGCCCCCTCCTGCTTCCCCTCTTCCTTTCCTCCACCACCTCACAGCCCCTACCCGGCTTCAACCCTGTTCTCCCTGCACCAGACCCCATCCCGCCACCTGCCACTCACAGGTCAAGGTGGATAGGATAGGAAGTTCAGAAACATCCCCCTCCAACCCAGTTGCTTTACACCAGGACAAACTGAGGCCAGGGAACTGAGGTGAGCTGTAAAGGCCACATAGCCGCGAGGAACCGCTCTGGGGATGGAATCTGGGGCTCTAGACGGCGGCCCCTGGTGCGGGGAGGGTAGTGGAAGTAGCGACTGCATGTGGAGCGCGCTCTCCTCCCCCCGCCCCCGCCCTGGGCAGGGAGGAGAGCCCAGCGCCAATGACAGCCAGGAAGGAGGAAGGGTTTGAGAAGCAGGGGCCCAGACAGCCTGGACATTCAGGAGGAACGCTCCAGTTCCGTCCCCCGTGGTGCCTTTGTCTCCCTTCCGGGCGGTGGGCGCAGAGGCCCGGGAAGCCGCGCGGGGCGCCCCGGAGCTGCCGCGGGGCCGGGGAGGGAGGCCGGGCCGGCGCGCCCTGGGTGGCCGGAGGGGCCTCCCGCCTCCGCCGCCGCCGCGGCGCCCGCCGCCCCCGTGTCACCCGGACCAAGTCGCCGCGCCGCCGCCCGCGGTTCCGGCCTCCGCCGCTTCCCTCTCGGGAGGCCCCGGGCCCGGCGTCCGCGCCCCTCCGCCCCGGGGTGTGAGCCCGGCGCCCCCCTGGGGCGCGCCCCTGGTTCCCTCTCTCCGAGCTCCCGGGCCAGCGTCCTCGAAGTGTGACCCTGGGACCAGCAGCCTCGGCATCCCCCCGGAACTTGAACTTAGAAATGCAGACTCTCGGGCCAGCACTGTCTCTGGACCCAGCAGGCTGTGTTCCCAGGCCCTGCCGGAGACCCGCACGTTCGCGAAGTTTGAGAAGCGCCGCTCTGGAGCACGGACACCGCCCAGCCCAGCTCGGTGCGGGGGCAGGCTGAGCTCCTTGAGTACGAAGATCCTGCCTGGGTTCCCTCAGTTAGCGGGCTGTTCTGCGCAGCCATCCGCCTCTGCTGAGTGTCGACTAGTGAGGGAGCGGGGAGGCTGTCCCTACAGGCAGTCCTGGGGTTCTTTAATAAAAATTGTCTTTCCTGGACGATGACCAGGAGTGACTTGGAAATTGACACAAATTACCTCAAAGAATTGACCCGCTTAGAATCTCTTTAGATTAAATCCCAAATTGTTTACAATGGAGCTGGAAAAGCATTCTGGCTGTATTGGCCATGGCCTCTGAGGGTCTCACAGCACCTGGTGGCTCATATATCCAGCCCTGTGTAGAGACCCATGGCCATTGCTTTATGGATGTCATTATAGGCTGAATGAAAATCTATCCAAGAAAGTGGTGAATACTTTTGAAGATACTGATCTCAAGGTTCACTAAAGGTTATTTCCCTTTCATAGAGACTACTTTCCTGACCTAGAAAAATGTGGAAAAAGGGAAAAGATGTAGGCATGATATTTTGTCTTTTTTCCCCAGATTAATCTTTAATATTTTTACATAATATCTTCAATAAAATTAAAAACATGAATAACTTTGTAATGTCCCAGTCCCTGAGGCCCAAGTCTTGGCTGTTAATCTAGTGACAAAGAAGATCTGCCTGGTGGCCATGGCTTAGTGGGAATGTCTCCAACTAGAAGTCCATTTTACAACCAACAACTTTTGAGTCACATTGCCCTTAACCCAAAGGAGTAATTCTGATGATGGAGTGCAGATCAGAGAGGGGTGGATTTGGGCATCGGTTGGCCAAGTCTCTCAAGTCCCATCTCCCAGGACCCTCCCACCTGCTTCTGACTATTTGAAAAGGCAGGGGGAGTTGAAATGAGAGAGGGGGCCCTAGGGCACTGGGCCTTCCAGCTGGTAGGTGAGTACATCTGGGTGGGTGGGGATGGAAGAGGGTTTGATAGAGCAGGGCTTTGTTCAGAGCCAACTGTAATGTGTCAAGAGCCTTGGAAATATCCTTTCTCTTTGTCTCAGCAATTCCACTTCAGGTATTTCTCCTCTGGGAATAATCAGAGAGGCTGTAAATGAATCACAACATTTGGAGTTGTTTATGGGAGTGGTTTAAACAGGAGGGGCACCGTCACAGGAGAGAACAATCTACAGCCATCAAGAAACACCATTTTCAAAGAATTTCTAATGATGCGGGAACTGCTCATGATAGAAGGTAAAAAAGCATCATAGGGACTTCCCTGATGGCGCAGTGGTTAAGACTCCACACTCCCAAAGCAGGGGGCCCGGGTTCGATCCCTGGTCAAGGAACTAGATCCCACATGCATGCCGCAACTAAAAGTTCCCACGTCACAACTAAGGAGCCCGCCTGCCACAACTAAGACCTGGTGCAACCAAATAAATTAATAAAATAAATATATTTTTAAAAAGTCAGAAGCAAAGAGTACTTTTAAAAAAAGCATCATAGAAAATGGTATTGTAAGATGTCTACTTTATGCAGAATAAAAACTATATATCTGGGCTTCCCTGGTGGCGCAGTGGTTGAGAATCTGCCTGCTAATGCAGGGGACAAGGGTTCGAGCCCTGATCTGGGAAGATCCCACATGCCGCGGAGCAACTAGGCCCGTGAGCCACAATTACTGAGCCTGTGCGTCTGGAGCTTGTGCTCTACAACAAGAGAGGCCGCGATAGTGAGAGGCCTGCGCACCGCGATGAAGAGTGGCCCCCGCTTGCCACAACTAGAGAAAGCCCTCGCACAGAAACGAAGACCCAACACAGCAAAAATAAATAATTTAAAAAAAAACAACAAAAAACCCCCACTATATATCTATAAATACTATATATAGAGGCAGAGAGGCTGGAAGGAAATTTGCCTAAATATTAACAATAGTTTTCTCTGGGTAGTGGAAGCATAGGTGATATTTGTTTTCTGCTTTACTTTTTCTGTGTTTTCCTTTTTTTTTTTTTTCTATACTGAACCTGTTACTTTAGAATTAGAAACATAATTTAAGAACCTACAGCATTCTAAGCTTTGTGCCAGACTCAAAGATGAAGATACAAAGACACATTTTCTGCCCTGGGGGAACTCACGGTCAAAGGAGATGAGAGGTACCCAGAAAATAGCAATGCAAGGCAAGGTGGGATAAATGGTGAAGAGGGAGCCGAGGGGAGCGAGAGAGAACATCTACTGGAACTAAAGCTCCTTGGGGCAGGCACATAGGCAGTCAGTGTATATGATACCAAACACAGCATGGTGGCGTGAGAATCCAGTTCTGTTCCCTAATGCCCTGTGATTTTATGAAGAACTAGTCTCACTTTCCTCATCTGTAAAATGGGGTAACAAAAATCTTCCTGTGAACAGTTAACAAGGTAATGGAGATGAAGCTTGGTCCCTGGCACAGAGTAAGTGCTCAATAAATATTAGGTTTACAGTACGTGTTTTAGTTAAGTCTGGGCAGGAAAGTGCAAAGGCGTGGCGTTCGCAAGGAGATGGTAGGAGAGAAGGCAGGGAGATTGGGCGCGGCCTGGGCACAGGCGGAGGGGCTCAGCTGCCGGGGCAAGCTCTGCTCAGCGCTGGGAGCCCGGAGACCATGTAGACAGGGCTGCCTTCCCTGTCCCTAAGACATGGAATAAGTGGGGGCCGTGGGGATGAAAAAGGGGATGGAGATTCCTGAGCTCAACTGGAGCCCTCAGCTCTGACAGGCGAGGGTAGGGAAAGGGCATGCAGGGGCAGGCACAGAGAGCTCCTGGCATTTACTGAGGACCTGCAATGTGCCACATACCGCTTTTTTTCATCCTCTCGGCAGCCCTGAACAGCATCCAACTCCATTTTACAGATGAAGAAACAGAGCCTTGGGTTCACACACCGGCACCAGGTGGGCCAGGGTTCAAGCAGAGGCACGTGTTCTACCGCCTTCGGGCGCGGCGGCGGCGGCGGTGGCGGGAAGGCTCGCGTTTGCTGTGCTCGTGTGCCCGACCTGGAGTGGCACCAAGCCCGCCTGGGGGTTTCCAGGGACCTTCCTGCCTGAGTCACCAGAAAGACCCTTTCATCGCATCCTGTCCACCAGATGGGACCTGCGCGGCCTGCACTATGGTGGGGGGAAGGGGACAGAGCCTTTGAGCTTCAATGGTACTCAAGTTTGTTTTGAGAGTGTCATAACCCCCTTGAGAGGACTAGAGGTGGTGGAGGCAGCCGCTGCACCGACCCAGGGATCCAGCCCCTGAACCGACCCAGGGATCCGTCCCATCCCCAGGGCAGGCCTGGGCGCCAGGGGGATGGCTCCCTCCTGAAGGACCTGATTCCTCGGCTGCACTCCTCCTGTCTACTGCTGACATCTGAAAGGAGATGAAATGCCTCAGATAAGACTTTAACTCTGTACCTTGAAGCCCCAGAGAGGGCAAGATTGCTGTGCATCTGAAGGCGGGTGCAGTAGAGAAGCAAACGTGTTCTGAAGAACCCCAGCTTTGTCCCTTCCATTTAGAGCTCAGGTTGTCTTCAGGGAACGTCTAATTGCCTGAGTGAGCATTTTTAATTTTTTCCAATCTACCTGGCAGACAGCCTGACCACAGTGTCTTCCTCACCCTCTTTCCTGAAACTCCAGCCTCCTCGATGGGATTTATAGAATCTGGGACGGGGGTGCTGTGTTGCTTCCCAGTTCTGCTGCCCATGTTTCAGAAGAGAAAACTGGGTGTCAAAGAAATGAAAATAGATTCTGTGATGAAAGCATTTGGAGCCAGACAGTGGGAGAAATCTACTTTATAACGAGGGTCTCAGCCATGGCTGCAAATTAGCAGCACGAGAACACTTTAAAAAATATTGAAACCCAGGCTCCACCAAATATTTACTCTGGGATGGAGCCTTTTCCCTTTCTTCCTTCCTGCCCTTGTCATTCTTCCCTCCTCACCCCTCCCTCCCTCCCTTTTTTCTCTCTTTGTTTAAAGTCCTCCGGGTGATTCTAATATGCCAGGGTTGAGAACTACTCACCTAAAGAAGACAACTGTGCTAAAAAGAAGACTGTCCAATAGAAAAATGGACAAAGGACATGAACGAGCAACTGAGAGAAGAAATAAAAGTGGCTAATAGGCACATGAAAACTGTTGACCCCAATTAATAATGAAAGAAATGCTAAATAAAACAATAATGAGATAGTATTTCATGTATCAAATTGTCAACCTGTTTTTTAAATGAAAGAATATTCCAGGAATAGCAACTGTGTGTGTGTGCGCGTGTGTGTGTGCGCGCGCGCACACACACATGCTCGCAGGGACTGGGGTGGGGCAGGGGCAGGGGTCTCCTTTTATGACAATAAATGGCTACAACCTTTCCTGAGGGCTCTTGGGCAACACACGCACACCTTTTGACATTAATTTCACTTCAAGGTTCTACATAAGGATGTACTGAGATTTTAACTTGAGCTGCTGATCACAGCAGGAACAAAAAGTAGAAATTCCTAAATATTTACCATTAGGAGATTAGTTCAACGAATTACGGTACAGCCATAGAATAGAATGCCACACAGCTGTTGAATATGATATAGTGGGTGAATAAATATGTCCCTACTTTAGGAAGATGTTTAGATAAATTACTGAGTGAAAAAAAAAATAAGCAGTTTCCAAATAATAACATTTCTGCTCTGTTAGAAATATAGTGTGAAAAAGCATGTGTGTATATGTGCCTGCACTTAGAAAGTGCATATTGACAAAATATTTGCATATTGACAAAAATATATGCAAGGTTTCAGCAGTCATCACCTCTGAGTAATAGGAAGGTATTTTACATTTTTATTTTTGTGTCTGTATTTTCTGGCTTTGCTTTTGTTAAAAGGAAAAAAAAAACTTTTCATTTTAAAATTTTACTTTCAAGAGCAAAATTTGCTAATCTGTTTTCTTCTGAGAGGAGAGGGGTCATCCTGGAGCAATAAAATCTCCAGATAATCTCCTGACCACTCATCTTCTTCACTGCATCTCACCTTTGACCAAGAGGCCAAACTAGAGGCTCAGACTGGATTTTTCCTCCTCTTCCAGGCCTTTTCCACATTGCTGGGCTGTGAAATGGCTGAGGGAGGTGGCCCTGGGGAAGTAGAAGATCCAGAGGTCTTAGGGATCTCCATCAGAATAGAGTAGAGCCCAGGTTTTGAAGTCCTGGCTCCACCTCCATTTAGCTATTTGATCTTGGGTCAGGCCCTTAACTTCTCTAAGCCTCGGTGTGCACAGCTATAAAATGGGAATAATAATAGTGCTGACCTCATGGGTGGTTACAAGTCTTCACTGAGCTAATGCAACGTAAAGAGCTTAGCATGTCACCTGGCATGTGGCACTCAATAAATGGCACTTCTGATCATTACTGATTTGGGAAGCCGGACCCTTCCTGCCCCAGGCGTGGGCAGATACACACAGGGAGCCTCTGATGGTCGTGACCCTCACTGAGGTCCTGTGACCATCTTGGGAGGGAAACTAGAGAGAGAAGCCGAGCCCCAGAGCCACAGAATGCAGAAGGGCCTGCCTAGTCTCTGCGCCAGGACCAAGATTACCTGCGAGCCGCACTTGGTGAGGTCTCCCGACCCCAGC
The DNA here is from genome assembly GCF_002837175.3 of Physeter macrocephalus. Lineage (NCBI taxonomy): Eukaryota > Metazoa > Chordata > Mammalia > Artiodactyla > Physeteridae > Physeter > Physeter macrocephalus. The sequence continues at coordinate 79,572,367 of NC_041225.1, forward strand.
CCTTCTCCACACCCCATCCTTAGATGCCCGCAGACTGGTGCCCGTCTTGACCTTCCCCCCACAGTAGTAACCCCATTTATCGCAGTCCACGTGCGGATGCGTCAGTGCCGCCCAAGGCCTGTGGACTCATCTTGCCGCCCCCAACCCCCGTCCCTTACAGTGTAGGACAAAGGGATTAAAAACCACCTGCAGTCTCCAATCCTCTCAACCCCCATGACCATCTCTGTGACTCCAAGCCCCTCGCTGTCAACCTGGCAGGAAGCTCCTATGGACGGGACCCATTGCAGAGCGAGGTGTCCCCGGTCATGGGGTTCCACAGGTGGTGCAGCAGCCGGGGTCTGTCACCCAGCCTCGGGGAGCCTCCTCAGCAACAGTGCAGGTGCCCTCTGACCAAACCGGGAATGGAGTGGCTTTCTGGCTTCCCGAAGGTTCCATCCCGGAGTTGGAGGAGCTACACCTGCTCCCTGACCCAGAGGAGGCCATAGTCCTGGAGGCAGCACGTGGCCCACCTATTCTCCACTGGCCTCTGGAGGGGGGCTGCTGGAGACCGGGTCCACCAGAAACAGTGCCAGGAGGAGAGAGCCTTTATAGCACCTGTGAAATCCCCTTCCCCAAAGACCAGGAAAGAGTTGGGAGAACATTTGGGGTTTTTAGTACAGAAGACCTGGTGAGCCATCCCGACTTCATCTCTCCTGAATGAGTGAGGGAATGAATGAACGAATGATTCGAGTTCACCCTTTTATTTCTAGAGTTAATTAAGGTAGACTAAAACATCTGTGGATGTGCTAACAGCCACTAGAAAATCTTTCATTAAGCCCGGAACCTTGGTTGTAGCAGGCAGCCACATTTTGCATCTCCTGCCCAGCAGCTAAAGCAGAACTTGGCCTGCAGAGCAATACTTCAGTCAACTATTGAATGAATGAATGAATATTACGAGACATCTCAGATAAGGTAGAGAAATGCAGAGGAAGCTCGGGGTATGTCTCCGCACCACATAGAGTTAAAACAACTTGTACTTCACTGTGTCACCCAACAGCTCCACAGCTCGGTGAGCCTTTGGGGTCAAACAGCCACAGATGGGGAGCGCATTTAAAAAGTGAAATTCACAAAGCAGGAGGGGCAGGGGCAGATTGGGGGGTGGGGTTCAGTTCACACCTCAGGCCGCTTATTAATCTAGTAATGAGAGCAGAGCTTCTGCTACATAAACTAGTCAAGTAACACCTGCTGGGGCGGCAGGTCTTCCCCCTCAGAATTACTGGACAGTCTAACACACACACACACACACACACACACACACACACACTCACACCCCATGACCCTGTCCTGGGCTATTCTGAGTGTTTGATGCCTCAGCCAGAGTTAGGGTTTGTGGGGACTGGAGTCCCTGGAGGTTGAGCATCTGGCTGGGACCAGGTGCCCAATGACTCCTCGGGAGAGCCAGATCCAGGCCACTAGGCAGCCCAGTGCCTCAGGCCCTCGGCCCTTATTGCTGTGCGTTTGACTTGGCTGGGGACTCCTGGTGACTTTGAGGCTCTTCCCGATCTGGACTCAGTCCCTGGGGCTTCAGCCTTCTGCCTGCTCCCTATTTCCTGTCTCCCCCTATCCTGGACTTCCCTGGGTAGTGGGCTGCCCCAGTCTGAAAGAGGCGGTACCGGGGGCAGGGCACAGGCCCTGTCAGGCTGGGGCCGAGGCCCGGACAGCATCTGGAGTGGACAGCAGGCCCGTGAAGCTGGTGTTTTTCTCCCGGGGAGTGGCCTCTTTTTGTGACTCAGACCCTGGGAATTTGGGAGCCCTGCTAGGCTCTGGCTGAAGTTGGGCTCCCAGGAGCCCTCACCAGGCTCAGAGTGAATGCACTTGGGTTTCTTAGCTCCCCTGGCCCCCTCCCATTCCCCTCAGTGGGTTCCTTTTGTTGTCACTAAATCCCCTCCAATCTCCTCTTCCAAAAGCTGGCAGATCCAAATGGAATTCAACACCCAAACACTCACACAAAAGCTAGGATTAATAGCTGGCTTTGTCTGGGCACAGATGTGCAGCAGCTTGGAAGGGTGGGGGGACATTTTTCCTGCCACTTTAGTCAACTCGGCTGGCTCCACACTGGGGGAGGGAGAGGAAGGGAAGGAGGGACGGCTGCATGGACCCCCCTCTCCAGGGCGCTCTGCCCCAGCTTCCTGAGCTGGTGTGCTCTTAGGGGTCTGGACCCACCAAGGAGGAGACAAAGGTCCTCTCCCACTGGGAGGCCCCTCAGTCTCCCCTCCTTCCCCTTCCAACAAGTCACACTCAGCAGCCAGCTGGCGCTCACACTCCCTGGACTCAGTCCCTGTTCTTCTGGAGCCCGAGCTCTGAAACAGGCCCCAGCAATCCTCAAAACCCCATGAGCTGAGCAAACTAATGGCGGGGGGTGGAGGGGTGTTGCCCACAGGAGCCTGTGAACACAGGCAGTCAGGGAAGGTTCCCAGAGGAGGTGTGCCTGAACTCCAGAGGAAGGGAAGGGCCTGGGAGGTAGGGAGGGGAAGAGGGCGTCCTAGGCAGGGGACTTTTGGAAGACTCAGTGGGATGCGAGAAAGCAGGGCCTCGAAAGCCTGAAAAGGGGTTTGCATATTTCCTCATGGCAATAGGGAGCCACTAAAGGTTGTGCATCAGAGTAGGAGCTAAGGGAACACGGTAAGTGTAAGGAAAGCTATTCTACTGTTATGGGGGAACAGGCTGGAGGAGGTGGTAGCTGGGGCAAAGCTGGTTCCCACCCAGTCCTCTCTGCCTCCAGCCCATGCTGCTGTTCCACTCTACCAACAGAGGAGGCTTTGAGCTTGGCCCTCAACACATAAGGGGGAAATATCATGTTTCCCTATTGTTCTGTCAGGTAAATCAGGCTCTGTTCCCAACCAGAGAGCTGGCTGGAAATATGACATCAGTCAAATTTCAGGGGCAGTGGGGTAGCTTCCCCCTCCCTAGGGTGGTACAATTATCTGGGGTCCCCAGACCATCTGTTCTCTGAGAAGCTTATTGACCAAGACAAGGTCCCTACTGTCAGGAGGTTTATAAACTACAGGAGAGAAAAAAAGTAGAAGAAAAAGAAGAAGAGGAAGAAGAAGAGGAAGAAGAAGAAGGAGAAGGAGAAGGAGAAGGAGAAGAAGAAGAAAGCAAACACATAAATGAGATAAACTCACATGGTAATAAATGCTACCAAGAAAATAAAACAGAGTGATATGCCTACTTGGGAGTGGGATGGTCAGGGAGGGCCACTCTGAGGAGGTGGCATCTGAGCTGAGATTTGGAGGATGAGAAGGAATAAGATATATTAGGAATCCTGATATTTAACTTATTTTTAATCTACAAAAATAGTCATTTCATAGGGTTCAATGAAATACAAAGATAGAGGGGAAGGGAACAGTAAATGCAAAGGTCCTGAGGCAGACCAGAGCTTGGGGTGCTTCACCCAAAACTCTGTCTCAGAGAGTTGATTTGGCACTGATGTACAGAGAGACTGAGCTTTCGGCATCAATAAACGACGTTCTGTTTATCCATTCTTCTATTGAAGGACATCTTGGTTGCTTCCAGTTTCTGGCAGTTATGAATAAAGCTGCTATAAATATTTGTGTGCCGAATTTTTGTGTGGACATTATATTTCAACTTGTTTGGATAAATATCTATGAGCATGATTCCTGGATCATGTGGTAAGAGTATTCTTAGCTTTGTAAGAAACTGCCAAACTGTCTTCCAAAGTGTACCGTTTTGCATTCTCACCAAGAATGAATGAGAGTTCCTGTTGCTCCACATCTTCACCAACATTTGGTGTTGTCAGTGTTTTGGGGTGTGTGGTGGTATCTCATTATTGTTTTAATTTACAATTCCCTAATTACATATGATGTTGACCATCTTTTCATATGCTTACTTGTTATCTGTATATCTTCTTTGGTGAGGTGTCTGTTCAGATCTTTTGCTCGTTTTTAATTGGACTTGGACTGTTTACTTTGTTTTGCTAAGATTTTCTCCCAGTCTGTGGCTTCTTTTCATTCTCCTAATAGTGTCTTTTGCAGAGCAGAGATGTTAAATTTTAATAAGGTCCAATTTATAATTTTCATGGGTCACACTTTTGGTGTTTTATCTAAAAAGTCATCACCAAACCCAAGATCACCTAGATTATCTCCTGTGTTATCTTGTAGAAGTTTTAAACAGTTTCGCATGTTACATGTAAGTCTACGATCCCTTTTGAGTTAATTCTGGTGAAGAGTATAAGGCCTTTGTCTAGATTCTTTTAGTGTGTGTGCATGTGTGTGTGAATGGCCAGTTGTTCCAGCACCATTTGTTGAAAATACTATCCTGTCTCCACTGAACTGCCTTTGCTCCTTTGTCAAAGATTAGTTGACTGTATTTGTGTGTGTCTACTTCTGGGCACTCTATTCTATTCTGTTTATCTATTTGTTTATTCTTTTTCCTATACTGTGCTTTCTGTCTTGATTGCTGTAGCTTTATAGTAAGTCTGGAAGTTGGGTAGTTAGTCCTCCAACTTTGTTTTTCTCCTTTAATATTGTGTTGGCTGTTCTGGGTCTTTTGCCTCTCTACGTAAACTCTAGGATCAGTTTGTCAATGTCCGCAAACTAAGTTGCTGGGATTTTGACTGGGACTGTGTTCAATCTATAGGTCAAGTTGGGAAGAGCTGACCTCTAAACAATATTGACTCTTCCTCTCCATGAACATGGAATATCTCTCCATTTATTTAGATCTTCTGTGATTTGTTTCATCAGTGCTTTGTAGTTTTCCTCATATCAGTTTTGTACCTATTTTGTTAGATTCATACCTAAGTATATAGTGCTAATGTGAATGTTCTCATGTTTTTAACTTCAAATTTCAAATTCATTCTAAACATGAATCAGGCCACTTCCTGGCCCTCCAGCAACTTCCCGTTGAACTTAAACTCCCACCTCCTTCCCCGACCAGTCCTGCCCTACAACCTCATTTTTCCTAAGCCCTCCCCAGCTCAGGGCTCTGCTACTGCACTAGAAAGGACAGAACAGAAGCTCTGAATAACTTCAGTTCCCAATGAGTCTGTTACAAAGCTCCAAGGGATTTGTAACTTCTACTTCCATGGCTGGCTGTTGACCATTATTTTTCGTAACTAAGTTTCTAGCCAGTTCCTTTAAGCTCTGAAGCACCGGAAGGTAATAAATATAGGAGTCCAGAGCCTGGGTCTGCAGCCCTGTCTCTGTGCGTGCCTCAGTTTCCCCAAGCAAGCTCAGCCTCCCTCCATTGCCACCCCCTCCAGAGTCGTTCTGAGAATCAAACAGCACGAATGTATGTGAAATGCTTCCTACACCATTAAGCTATACACAAATGTCCAGGATCCCTGGAAAGTCTCCAGGCCCAAGAAGGCGGTATTTCCCATGAGCGCGTGGATTGGACTGACTTCGAACAACACCATTTTCAAAGCACTTGGCCACCTGGCACTGTTTTCAGCACAGCTGGGAGACAAGTGACCATAAATCCTTTTCTAGAGGCAGTCTGACGCGGTAACACTCACACACAAAAACAGTGACACGCACATCCTCCAGTGATGACATCCCGGGAAGACAAGTGTGAAAAAGTCTGCTGGGGGTGTTTGTGCTCCAGCTTCTCCAGGCAGCCAGGCCAAGCCCCCTCGAAGACGTTTCCCCAGCTCGGCCCGCCCCTCCCCCCTTCTGTCTCCAGCCCTTCCCGGGTCTGGGCCCCTGCAGCCATTTCTTGTCACTGCTGAACAATAGGCCTTGCTAGCAGCTGGCAGCTTGGCTTCCCCGCCTGCCTGCCGGGGAGGGAGGGAGGGAGGGAAGCAGGGGCGGGCTGTGCGACTGGGGCAGCCAGCCTGCCACAAGGGGAGTCCCAGCTCCAGGGACGGTGTGTGGTGTGTGTGCCTTCCCCGGTCTTGCACACCAGCAGCCGGGAAGGCTAGCACTGGAGGACTTCGAGCAGCAGCTCTCCTCCCACCTGAGCGATTCTGTAAGATCCCAAGGCCCAGGGCTCCGAGCCCAGAGAGGCTGGCGGACGCCCCCATGCTTCCAGCTGGCAGCCAAGAAGAACCATGGCCCGAAGCATGTGGCATGCATGTGCCTCCTTCCTTTGCCACCCAGCCAACTGAGTCCCTGAGAGGGGAAGTAGCCGACCCAAGGTCACACAGAGACTTCAGCCCTGTAAGAGCAGTCCCAGCTCCTGGTTCACTGCTGGCCCCACTGGGACATCTTCCTCTCTTGTCCCCTCTGGCTAATGCTTCAGTGTGCCAGGAGGGAGCCATACCCCTGTGGAGAAGAAGAGGGGTGAAGTGGCTTGTCCAAGGTCAGGCAAGTGACAGAGGTGAAGCTTGGATTGGGACACCTGCTCAGCCTCCAGCCGGCAGCCTGCAGGTGGACTTGGATGACACCAGGAGTGAGGATGGGTGACCGGAGAGTGTGCTGAAGGGGTTATAAGGGTCAGGGAGGCCTGGCCTGCAATCCCAGCTCTGCCACGTGCCAGCTGTGTGACCTTTGGGCGGTTGCTTAGCCTCTCTGAGGCTGGGCTCCCTCCTCTGTAAAGCAGAGGTGGTAAGATAAACCTCAAAGGGCTCGGGCAGAGTCCACGAGATCCCGTACGTGGCACTTAGTGGTGTCTGGCTCGTGTGAGTGCTCGGGAAGTGGTAATCCTGAATCTCCCCATTCAGTTAAGATTCCCTTCCAGGAGGAGCAAACATACATTAAAAGCAAAGACAGAGGAGACAATAGGGACTCTGGGACCCCAGAATGCCACACAAGCTTGGAGCACAGTGTCCTCAGTAAATACATAGCTGAGAGTCACCACCACAAGCGTGGTGTTAGGAAATGGTGGTGGTCCCGCAAAACGTGCCTTCAGCATTAAGATGCCCCAGGTTTGCTTAATGGCCCAACCTAAAGCCCCAAACCAAGTGGAGGCCTGGATTTTAGCCTTGCCACTCTAAGGTTAGCTAGAGCCAACATTTGTGGACTTCTTTTTTTTAATTCCCTAGAACTGTTATAAGTGCTTTACATGTATGGACTCCTTTAATCCCTATCATTTCATGAGATAAGCTCAATTACTACCCTCATCTAATAGATGAGAAAGCTGAGGCATAGAGAGGTTCGGGAACTTGCCCAAGGTTACAGGCTATCAATGATGGAGACAGGATTCAAACTCAGGTGGTCCAGTTACAGAGCCAAACTCTGAACCTCCATGCTATGCTCTCTTGCCTTAAACAAGAATCACTTCCCCTCTCTGTGTTTCAGCTTTCACAGCTGTAAAACGGGGCCCTTTCCTTCCTAGGTGTTAAGCGCTCTGAAGATGTCCATCCTTGCGGGGCTTTTCTGGCTCCTCCGCCCTCTCGGGCCCTCGCATCCCCATCTCTTTGTCCTTGGGATCCCTGCCCTCACCTCTGTACTGTACTCACTTTCCAGACCCCTCTCCAGACGTCCCAGTCTGTGTAAGCCCCTGAGCACAGCAAGTCTGGCCTGGTCTCAACTATGGCCAGACCTTGTTCTAAGCATTGCATGGTTTGCAAAGATCAAGGTTTGGTAAACTGTTTCTGCTAAAGGCCAAAGAGCAAACATTTTAGACTTTGAGGGCCTTATGGCCTCTGTGTCACTGTAGTAGGACAGCAGCCATAGATAATACACACATAAATGAATGCGGCCGTGTTCTAATAAAATTCACACAAACAGGCAGTGGGCAGGATTTTGGCCCAAGGGCCGAGGTTTGCCGACCTCTGACAAAGATGAACATCACGAGATAAAGTCATGGCTCCTAAATCTCTTTGAACTGCTCTCTGAAGAGCAGCAGTAGGGAGGTAGCACAGGAAACAAAGTTGCACAGCTAGCCAGAGACATGGCAAGGCTTGCTAAGCGCCTTTGCAGAGGCAGAGCCCTCCGGAAGAGGAGGGGGGCTTCATGGACAGACACTTGAGCTCGGCCTGGGAGTGATGGGTAGAATATCTACAAGCTGAACTGCGGGCACAAGCAAGGGCATGCAGTGTGCTGGCAATGGGGGCGTCCAGAGGGCCGGACGGGAGTGGGCCTGGGACCCAAACAAGGAAGACCACGCTCTGGGCTTCTCTCCTGCTGTAGAGAAGGAGGAGCCACAGGGTGTTTTTTGTTTGTTTGTTTTGTTTTTAATTAAACAAATGTTTTGAGTGCCTACTATTTACTAGGTGCAGTTGGAGGCATGTGAGGAGAGATCACATCCACAGCTTGCACTTTTATTGCACCGTCAACATGTTGAAAGAGATTTAGGAGCCATGACTGTATCTCGTCCTCACAAGCACAGAGAGGTTGAACGAGTCGCCAAAGCTCTATCTCTAATTAATAGCAGATGCTCATATTCCAGAGTCAAACCTCTCCACTGAGCAACAGCCTCTTATTTCTAGCGGCCTAATGAGCATCTCCATCGGGACGTCTGGATTGAGCTCAGCCTATTCTCCCCTGTGTTAGTCTGCTAGCGCTGCCGTAACAAAGTACCACAGAGCGACTTAAGCTATAGAAATAGATTGTTCTGGAGGCCAAAAGTCGGAAACAGAGGTGTCAGCAGGGTTGGTGCCTTCTGAGGGCTGTGAGTGAGGAAGAAATCTGTTCATGTTGCTCCCCCAGCTTCTGGTGGTTTGCTGGCAGTCTTTGGGGTTCCTTGGCATGTAGACATATTACCCTGATCTCTGCCTTCACCTTCACATGGTGTTCTCTGTGCTTGTAGGTGTCAAAATCTCCCCCACCGCCTTTTTATTTTTTATAAGGACACTAGTCATTGGATTAAGACCCACCCGAGTAACCTCATTTTAATTTCTCTGTAAAGACCTTATTTCTGAATTAAGGTCACATCCTGAGGTCTTGGGGGTTAGCCCTTCAACAGATCTTTTTTGGAGGACACAATTCAACCTATAATACCTCCCCCCCCCCGCCACCATATTCCACTGCTGATTGAACAGAACCCTCATTTTCCAGCCCCATTCCCTCACCAGCTAGTATCGTGGCCCAGAACTGCTTGGAGCAGGTGAGGCTAGATCACACGATGGCCTCAAAGACGGCCTCACTGTCAAGGAGACTCCACAGGATCTCCTCCACGACCCTGTGGAAGATGGTGGGAGGGGTGGGGAGCCGCACTGTGGAAATGGGGGGTGGGCTGCCGGGGGATGTGCAACAAATTCGTGAACCACCGGTGCTGTGGAATACCAGCGGGGGGCAACAAGGATGTTAGAGAAACAAGCAGGTGGCAGTGAAGAGCAGATAGGAAGCAGATGCAATAACTGGAGGCGAGGGGGGAAGAGGGTCCGAGCTGTGGAAGCTGTGGTTAAGTTCGGAAAGGGGGCGGCAGAATCACACCTGGGAGAAGGGTGATGAGGCCAAAGAGAGGCCCAAAGGGGAAGGACCAGCCCCGTGGGGGGAACGAGGCTGGTTTAGACCCACTGAGCGTGAGACGGCAAAGCTTGGCGGATACCAAGTCCAGAGCCTGGGAGAGAGGCAGGAGCTGGAAATACGTTTTCAGAGTCCTGAGTGGATTAGGAACCCTCGGGAAAGCAAGCAGGAGTGGAGGCTCAGCAAAGAGCTGGAAAAAAAAAACCCAATGTTTAGTGAGAGTTGGGGGAGGAGGTCCGAGAAGGGCCCAAGAGGCAGGGGGAGAACCGAGAGAGAAGAGTGCTCCTGAGAGCGAGAGACAGGGGGCGGGTGACAGCACCAACTCCAGCAGAAGCCGCGGGCAGACCGTTCCCTGATGTGGGCAGACGGTGACACATGAGCTGGCTGTGCTCTGGGCAGAAAGAAACTGCAAACACGCCTCTCTCATCTTTTAACTGTTTATTGTATAATATAAAACTACAAAAGTAAGACTGCTCATTTCCATGTACATTTAATCTGTCCAATTGTTTAGATTACAGCCCAAACCTACATGTGAATACAACCATCTGGGTTCCGATGTAACGTCTAGTAATATTGCATAGAAAAGGCACAGCTCTCAGGTCTGTGGGGGAAAGGTTACACCTCCTGTTTGACAAAAGCCCTCCTCAAAAACCATGCACCAAACATGTCACTATGTACATCTTTTCCAAATCTTGGTTGTTTGCTCGTATGGACCGACTTCCCTTCCAAACTTGTTATCCCCAAAAGACGTCCAAAATTTTTATTGGCTTTGTTTGCAAGAGCATTTGATCCTGGCTGATTTTCAAGAACCATTCAGACTCGTTCTTAGAAGCCCTGAAAACAACTGTACATAAGCAGGACGCACACACCTCACTGCCATTGGCAGTTACTGGAAGTCAACCATTTCCAGCCGAAACAGGTTAAATATGCTCTTTTCAATCATTTTCAGAAAGCATATAAAGGTCCAATTTGTAACAGCAAGATTTTGAAATTAAGACAATTCATACAGAGAATAACAATCGCTGCACAAAGTAGAGTCTCTCTCTCTCTCTCTTATTATTATTATTTTTTTTGCACCTGTCATTTGAGAAGGCTGCCCTGCGGATTCATAATTCATTGTTTACCACAAAGGTGGTTAATAAATTTAAGCTTTAAAAATGATCCGTAAGTTGACACTTTGGCTCTTTGGAGTTTATTTATTTAAGAAATGTCCTTGATCGATCTCAGGGCAGCTGGGACACTCCAAGGGGCTATGGCAATAAACAGCACAATTGAGAAAGACACTCCGGTGGAGGCTCGTTCTCACCCTTTGGTGTGAGCGAGGGCGTCGGTGTGGATGCCCCTTCTGTCATAAAGAGAGAAAGTGCGACTAAAAAAACTTTAAAAAATATCAACCCTTTGATGCTTGATTTTCTTAAAAATTTGGAGGTATTAAAACATTCCTCATCCATACCTTTTGCATATTTCAAATCGACCCATATTGGAGGAGAGAGTAAAAATGAATGTGGACTGTGCATACGATGAGAAGACCCAGGGGTCTGGCTCGGACCCCCTTTTAATACAGATTGACATTCCTACAGGAGAATAAATGCCTACATACATTCTGCACATGTTACGATCCAGATGTTGTTAGAGCTCCACAGTAAAATAAATATATTTACACAGAAAAAAAGGAATAAATAACTTATGGAAAAAAATCACTTCAAATTCAAAGCTCTTATTATTCTGCTCTCATCTTGTCACTTCATTGCACATCACTGTCAATAATTGTCCTCTCCCAGCCCCACCCAGCATGTCTCTTCTGTCTCTCTCGTAAAGGCACCTCAAACTGCCTGCCTGACTCTGAATGCCACAGGATGTCCTTTAGAAACGGGAAGGCACTGCTGCCGGGTGGCATCTGGAAGCACGTCCCACACTCAAGCTGGGACTTGGAGATCACACACAGGCTCACGTTCTTCCCTATCGGGACATCACTTTGTAAAAATAAGACACAAAGATAACTGGAACACTTGATGGTTTTGTTCTTTTGACAAAGGGCCACTAATTCCCCACGTCTTCCTCATTAGACCTTGAATATCAAGAATTTACGGTGAGGGCGTCCAGAGAATTAAAAAGCATTTGAGCGCTGCTGTTGGGGGTTTTTGTTTTTGATCCTGAAGCCCAGCCTTACAAATGCGGGAGAGTCAGAGAACCACGTGTGGGCAACACTTCGCTGTGCTTATTTGAACTGCTGCCCAACATATGGGATTTGTTTAAACACACGATTTGCTAATCCAACCGAAGTACAGTTGTTCTAAGTTACTATCAATCAGTTTTTAACAATGGCAAATCAGCCGCCTTACCCTGTTATTGTCCGGAATAATCAACACTATTGTGCATGTACACGTATGTGTACGCGGGCGGCATGTGGAGAGTCTGCCAGGTCCTTGAGTTAGCAGAAGCATGGAGTCTGGGCGGACTCGTTCTCTACAGGAAAAGGAAGCCCTTCAAATGGACAGGCACGGTGACACCGGAAGCATCTACAACAACCCTCACCTTAACTACATGGTCCCTGGTCCTATCAAAGGGAATGACACATCTGCAGTAGTAAGAGGTGTCCGGTGGAGGGTGCTTGCTGGAGAACAGTGCAGTTTGATCGGTTTCTCACTGCTCGTCTGAGTTGATAATTAGCCTTTAAAAACGCATTCAAGTTGGGGGGGAGGGGCGGGGCGGGGGGGGGGGAGTAAATCAGAACATAGGGAGGGTGCTTGCTGGAGAACAGTGCAGTTTGATCGGTTTCTCACTGCTCGTCTGAGTTGATAATTAGCCTTTAAAAACGCATTCAAGTTGGGGGGGAGGGGCGGGGCGGGGGGGGGGGGAGTAAATCAGAACATAGAAAGATTTAATCATATCATACACGAATCTTTTGCTTAGATGAGCAGTTCCTTCATCAAAATGTATTTGCTTTGCCATGTGTATTATAAAAATAAAACTATCTATGGCTTGTTTAAAGTGCCATTTTATAAAGCTGTCTTTTTTAATTGGCCAGAAAGACTCAATTTTATCCATGGCAAGAAGTGAGCAGAATTGGTGACTGAATATTGACAAATGACCAACAACAAAGACAACAACAACAACACAAATCCCATAATTTAAAAATTCTTAAATAAATATAAAAGTTATTCCTAAAGAAGCCACCTGCATTTCAACAATATAGGTTGTAACCAGCTAAAGTACCATTGGAAGAAAGAAAAAACTGAAACGGAAAGGCCATTAACAATTTCGGCAACAAGCATGATACATTGCAAACGTTTTAAAATTAAATGTACACCGCTAGGAATAAAAAGCTAGTTCTCAAGTTCTCCTGGCAGAGAGAGGATGGCAATGGGGGAGGAGGGGAACATGCATAGAAAGTCCTATCTGTGTATTTGGGTAAAACAGCCTTGTAAAGTGTAGTTAAAGCAGTTGATTTAAGAAAGCAACCAGATCGGAGGCCGTGACGTAATGGGACCAACTCCAGGTTCAGGAGCCATGCGTGTTACAAGAGTGCATCCTAGGCTGGGCCGAGGAGAGCTGGGCTCACTGTGGTGATCGTGAAGATGCCATTTTCAGCACTTAGCAACAGAGGGAAAGAAAGCTCTAAGGAAGGGAAGCAGGAAAAGACAACAGAGCGACATGATGGATGCCTTCTGGGGGAGAGTTCCTTCTTGACGAGCCCTAAGCATCGCAACAGGGTTTAGTTCCATGAAGAGGTCAGTTGCTTTTCATAAAATTTTGTTCGTGTGTAAAATTTCAGGTCTTCATAAAAATTATGCCAAAAAGGGAAAGATCTGGGGTTTTGTTTAAAAAAATAAAAACAATTAAAAGCGCAGACTTGGCATAAATACAATGAGTACTTGGTAGCCTTCCCCTCCAGAGAGAGAGAGCTAAAGAGAACCATCACTTAAACCCCGAGCTCCATGGCCACCTCCCGCCAACTGCTTAATGCAAGTTTGATGAGCAGACGTGGCTCTGGCTTTGGAAGTCACAGTGCTGGCGGGTGTTCATGCCAGGGGGTCGGTGCTTGTGAAATTTGGGTGTGATATCTCCTGGCCCTTCTTAAAGCGCTGCGTGTGTGCGTGTGCGTGTGAGTGTGTGCGCGCGCGCGCGCGCATCTGGGGACATCAACTGCGGATTGATTTGATCCAATTTTCTCTTTGCACCAAACACATATAAAACATTACAACTCTATAAAAGTACAAGTGCAACTTGTACATCTGAAGTTTGCAGGAACTATGTGAGCAAATCCTATCAAAATAGCTATCTCATATGTATAAACAGCATTTGTTTTTAGAAAAACAATATCATAAACTGCGGAATCTGTACAAAAATATAAAATAAATTTGGGCAGCAGTTTCTAAACAGCCATGTAAATGCAACACTTACAAGGAGTAGTTAATGCCTCTAAAAAGGCTGAATTGCCAAGTCAACCTATACAGGGCAAAAATGCCGGAAAAGGTACTGAGATTATCTAAATAATATATATATATATTTTCTTTTTTTACCTCTTGCAATAAAACTTATAGAAAAAATAGACAAATATGCACATGCAATTTACAGCTTTTCCAACTTATTCCTTGTGCTTCACTTGAACTGTTTATTTTTGTCATTCCACATAGCGACATTGTCTTCAAATGTATTCTTTCCTATTCCCGGGTACTAGGTCTCTGAGGAACCACTCAAAAAAGCATATTAAAAGTGGTCATACTTGGATGAAGGCACTCCAACTCTGCTCAAAGCAAAAACTAGTGTGATCCTTTTGTAGAATGTTCTTTTTCTCAGAAAAAGGCAAGCAAGGGTACATGCACAGTGCGGAGAGCTGTCGGGGTGCGGGGTGCAGGCGACAGGCCCCGGGGCTCAGGACCCGACCAGCACCTCCATGATGTGGTCCAGCTCCGTGAGGTCCATCTTGAAAGGCTGGCTCGGGGCGACGGGCTGGCTGCTGTAGGGGGCCAGCGTCTTGAGGAGGTCGTCGGCCGACACGGGGGACATTTTTGAGGATGTCCCCGATGCGGACGTGCAGGGGTCAAAGTCGTACATGGACGTGTCAATGTCGGCAAACAGGATGTCGTCCAGGGTCAAGTCTGTCAGGAAGCCCGTGGACGTGGTGATCTCAAAGTTGCCGGGCAGGGAGTCCATCAGTTTCGGGTCGTCGGGCCGGCCGTCCTGGATCCCCTCGGGTCTCTGCGCGCCGGGCCCGCCGGAGTCCCCTTTCGGGTCGTCGGTGGTGGCCTCCGCGGCCTCCGTGGAGGTAGATGTGGGACAGAGCTCCTCGATCTCGTCCAGGGCGGAGGAGAAGCTGTCCTTTTCCGGCGGGAGGGCAGGAGGTGCGAGTCTGGCGGGGGCCGCAGGCTGCGCGGCCGGGGAAGTGCAAAACGTGTCCTGGTCGTCCTCGAGCAGTGAGGCGGGGGTGAGGCAGGCCTCCAGGGGCGCAGCGCCGCCCAGCTCGCAGGGCGCGGGCGCGGGGTGGCTGAAGGCTGACGGCGCCTCCCGGTAGCTGGAGCCCAGCGGGTCGGCGGGCGGCGAAGAGGCGGGGAACGCGGGCCTCAGGCTGCCCTCCTGCTTCAGCTCCTCCTGGATCCGCCTCAACATGTTGTTGATGAGCACGGTCTTTTGCAAGCTGGGCTCTGTGAGGGGCCTGTGGTTGTAGAGTTTCATAAGGGAAATGTTGAAGATAGTCTGGCGCTGTAAGGTGTAAGACACCTTGGACGGACCGTCGGAGGGGGACACGATTTTGCCTTCCAGCCCATCTTCATGCTCGTCAAACTTCCGTTTTCCTCCTTTCCCCAACATATATCTGCCAAGGAGAAAGGAAGGAGATGGAATCAATCCCACAAAAAAGAATTTCCACCGTAAAAAAAAAGACGTGGATTCAGAGGTCAGGACTTGGACTTGAGTTCCCTGCCCAGGGTTGGTTACAACAGAGGAATTCATTGGGAAATCTACCTTTGTGTGCCGGTGGAGCAATTTTTATCACTGGGTAGTCTGTTGAATGTATTTCTTGAGAAATGTGTACAACACAGACAAGTTAAACGTTACCATGGAAACCGTGATTTTGACTTTGTGCTCGTGGGCTTGCGTTCGCATGCCTATGGCGTTACCATGCAGGTTCAACTTCCCTCCCCCAAACAGATCTATTTTTAAAGCCCAAGAAAGCACTGACAATGCTGTGACCTAAACAGGTAAAGGTATCATAGATTACAGCTTGAACACACCTAGAACGATGAAAAGAACCCAGCTGGAGAAAAGGGAATGACTACAATTTTGGTAGAACTGCGTGTGCTTTCCAAACGCCGTTTCCTTCCTCATCACACATAGAGCCTTTCTGCCTGTTTGGTGACATGTGGCGAAGTGCTTGGACTGTGTTAAACGACCACAGTGATTGAGCTGCCGCTGCTTTTCCGTCTAGAATCAAGTGGAGGAAGGTGGATTGCCCAGCCCAAGTCTTCCCGTGGCTCAATTGCATCGCGTGCAGCCATGCCTGAGTGCAACTGGACTGATTTTAAAGAAATTTGCTCTGATTACAAGCATTGCTGTTTGGGTACTCGACACATTTCTTAAAACAATACCTACTGTGATTCCAGCAGGGATTTCAAAGAAACAATGACCTCCTATCTCAGACCTTGAGCACTGGGGAACGGGTTGGATTTTAACTCCTGCCTACCTCGCCTGACACGCACAGCCTCGGAGGACTCCTTGTGTGCTCTGGCCTGAGTGAAGACACCCTCAGCTGTCTGTGCCTTCAGGAGAGTGGTCCTTCATCTCAGAACTTCTACCAACTAAACAGCAATCACAAGTCCACCAGCCTTTGACTCAGAGACCTCACTTTCCAACCAATGAATCAAGAAAGCTGTCCCTATGCCGTTGTTCAGACCAGCAAACATGCTTCTAATCAAGCCAGGCTATCCCCTCTACACCACTTACCCACAGGCACGTGTTAATGCTCTCCTCAAGGCCACTCACTCTTTCCAATATCGTCACATACAAGAAAGTGCTTTGCAGTTATCCAGTTTTTCTTCTAAAGGTGACTTGCCTTTTACTGAATGGCCCCCTTCAGTCCTTTAACTCATCCCGCATCTACGCTGTCTCGGGCACTCTGCCAGAAAGTGGGTAGTCCTGCACAGGAATAAAGCCTGGTCTTCAAGGGGCTGAACATCTTCGTGGACACCTCATTATCATTTTCAATTAGGAGTCTCATCCTAAAGGAATAAGGCTAACCATAATAAAACTTCCCAGAACTTCCTCCCAAGGCTTTGTAAAAAGAAGGCCACGCTGCCCCTCCAGGCAGACAGACATGCAGGAGGTGGACACAGAGCCTGGTGCACAAGTCCCACTCCGGGTGACTGCCTTCATGTGCCTCAGTCTCCAGGAGAGAAGGACGAAGACAGCTGCAAGCCATCAAGTCAGAATCAGCTTGAGAATTTGTTAACACTCATAAAGAATGTGGAGTTGCTTGCAGGAAACACTTTCCCTCACTTTGTAAACATTAAGAAAATGGCTGTCTATCACTAGGACCAAAGACCAGTCCCATAATTAACTGTTCTCTGAGGCAAGGAACGTATGATAGTAACAACTCCCTTATCTAATGCTTGACACGACAGAAACATTTCCTACTGTTCAGTGCTAAAAGCCTGATTTGTATATACACTTTGCACAGAACATTTCCTATCTAAAGTATCTGCTCCCATTTAAACTTGAGTGTGAATCAGAGAGGAGGTGACTTCATTTCACATTACAAAACACTTTCTACTTTATGCATTAGAAGTATTACCGGACAACTGTGTTCTGAAACAGATAACTGTATTCACATATATGCCATTTGTATTTGTTTACAATTTAAGCATTTAACGTCACTTCTAGAAAAACTCCATTTTTACCAAAGAACTCACCAAATGCATTTAATTATCATATAAAGCTGTTATATAATCTACGTTATATGCTATAATTTGAATGTACCCAAAACATCCAAATGTGTGCCAGAGTACACAAGTGCACATGCACACACACTCTAAAACAGTGTTTCTCAAAGTGTGGTCCATAGATGGAACCAGTCTGTAAACTGTTACTAGTTCATGATGAGGTAAGTAGAGATACTGTATTGTTTAGAAACTTTTATAGAAGATTTACAGAGCAATTATATCTCTGTAAATACAATTTTTTAAAACGAGGCTTCAATTTTTACATCTTTGTACTCTTATTTCATTTTTCTAGTAATTATTTTTATCATGTTTTACTAAAGTATCAGTCTATAAAGGAGGAAAACACAAACAAGATGGTCCTTCATCACAAAAAGTTTGAGAAGCACTGTCCCAAAATGTAAACCAAATACACACCTCAAAACAAATTAGTAAGCTCATCCCCACTTTAAATTTTTACTGGTTTTCTGGAGAAGTAACACTTAGAAAAGACAACATAGACTTTTCCTTTCTTTTAGTCATTCATGCAGAGCTGTCTTTTAAAGACTTGTTGCCAGGAAAAAAACAACAGGGCTTTTTCAATAACTCATACTTCTCTAGAAATAATCACCTAGCACAAAGTACTGAAATATTTAAAAAGCACGTGGTACTATAGGCATTTAGCAGAATTCCCATTGCTGAGGGAGATCTATGGAGATACTTTTCAGAGAGATTTCAACATGAGAAGCGCCTAATTTCCAATTAGAATGATCTAGCTGGTCATAGCTGTGTGATAATCTTAATGATTTAGGGAAAGCCTGGTAAGACATTCGTAATGCTCTCTGGAAGGGGACAGAGGAGGGCCCGTGTAAGCAAAATCTGTGAGCGCGAATAGGCAAGACGAATCGAATCTTGGATGCTTCTCAAATGTGTAAATACGGACTCATGATAGAGTATGGCTCAAAGCAGGTTTGCCTTCATTTTTCTATTTCATTTTATGAGGCAACACTGCTCTACACACCCAGTAAGATTGCAAAATGCACACAATCCTGACTTGTAATCTGAAGTCTATCTACATTTTTACAGAAAGGAGTGAAAAACAACATAGTAAAAATCTAATCCACATTCCTACTTAGAAAGTTAACGTAAAAAAATTTTTTTTTATTTAAAATTTGTAAAAAATTAAAGTTTTCCCAAAGTTTGCTTAACACACTGTTGAGAGTCCCGTCTGCCCACGTTCAGAAGAGGCCTCCAGCTCCTGGAAGTGAGAAGGACCCTCACTCGGTGCTGTGTGAACGCCACACCTTGGAGCAGACACAATTCAAAGAAAAGACAAGCTTCGCATGAACCAGGCTGCCTGAAGCCTTCTCCTTGGGCGCTAAGACAACAGCAATAGCTCTTCAGGCCACTGGAGAGGCAGGTGACGTTTTAAAAGGCCTCACTTGGCTGCAGCCTGAGGATGGAGCAGTGGCTGGAGCTCATTAGGGGCTTCAAGCTAACAAGAGGGAAGGGGGTGTCTGCTGTTCCTGCCCGAGAGGCCCCTTGGCGGTGGACCTGGACACCAGGGTGGTAGCCTGTAGTTCACCAAAGGGGGCCTGTGATAAGTCGGTTTCCAGGCCACCCCGAGGCTTGGTGCCCCACTTTGCCTCCTCCCTTGGCTTGAGAAGACCCAGGCCCCCCAAAGCTCATGTCTTCTACCCAGTCTTTCAGTCAAAGGCCCAAAAGGGGCCCTGAGCTTCAGGGCTGGTTAGAGATCCCCACGTGGGGGAGTAAGGTGGGTGCTCCCTCCCTTTCCTGCCCACCCAGAGGGGCCTAAAACTAACCACAGCCACTCTTTTATTGAATATTCACTGGCTCTTAATATAAGGTTCCAGATAAAACACCCTCCCTCCCCAATAAGCTTGCTAGAAAGAAACTCCTAGCATTCTGATTTGCTTAACGTAAATTTTGGCAAGTAGTAACTGCAGCAATCTAAGTGTTGAAAATAGAGACCAAAACTCAAGGGTAGCAATACAAATGAACACTTCTCTGCCGGAGTTTTCCAGGAAGTTTAATAGTGAATAAAACTCTCCAGATACTAAACCTGGCTTTCAGTTGTGCCGCTTTCATTAGGAAGGACCCTGCCCTCAAAAGCTACAATCCGCTTGGGCAGCTAATCAAAAGTAACATGTCACTGGGAGATTCCTCAGAAGAGAAAGAACCAGAGGAACAGGAGAAGATATTACCTATTTGGGAGTTTGCAATTCCAGATTCTGAATGACTCCCACAGCAAGGAGTCTGAGAGATTAGTACAGACTGAGGTGACCAGGGGACTTCTGGGGATAGCATCTGAGGTTTCTGTTTAAGGCAGGACTGTCTCTCAGTGTCGGTTTCCCACCCCAGACGGTAAGCCCTCTGAGGGTTTCAGACTGTTCCGTTCGTCTCTGTGTCCTCAGGTTAGGGCAGTCCCTGATACACAGAAGATGCTCCAGAAATAGTCACTGGATGAATAGTAAATGGAAAGAATGAGAAAAGACACTGAGGGACAGCCAGAGAAGGACTGTAAAACAAAGACAGAGATGCGTGTCTTTGGCTCTGACTGTAAACTTGGCATGGAGGGAGGGTATGACAAAGGGGAAGGTTGAACGAATCTCAGAGGGCACAACTGTACAGGGCAGGCCCTGGGTAAGGAGATTTGTCAGTACCCGAGGCACAGTGGGTGGGCAGGGATGCCTCTCTCGATCTTTAGTTCTCAAACTTGGGTGAGCATCAGACTCACCGAGGGGGCTAGTTAACACAGAATGCTACCCCCCACCAAACACACCCACACTATCCCAGATTCTCATTCAGTCCGTCTGGTGTGGAGGCCCAAGATGTGCATTTCCATCAAGTTTCCAGGTGATGCTGGTCTGCGGACCTCTTTTTGAGAACCATGACTTCCTTTTTTCCCCATCCAGCTATTTCATATGTAAGCCTGAGAATATCTTTACTCAATTAAACTTGAGTCTAAAGGGCTTCCCTACTTGTGCCTAAGCAGGTAAGAAAAAAAAGAATGAGCAGCGTTTTGGTGATGGCAACTGACATTAAAAAAGAAAGACTACATGCAGAATTAAGATGTCTTCAGCTCAGTTTTAATGATAACGCTCAGCTTCTCAGACTGATATATCAGATCCCACCTGCTCACTGGGGCCTAGATTCTTCTTGCTGTGATCACAGAGTGAATGGCAGTGAGGCCTTATGCCCAATGTCCAAAGAGAAACTGGAATTGTACCTATGTGTTAAAAGGGAGAATTTCGTAGCTTTTATATTTTTTAAGGCATTATTGGGAAAAAAAAATGCAAACATTAAAAAAAAAACACAAGCAATCAAAAATGTTCTTTTAAACTCAATGTTTTTCAATTGTTTAAAAGCTATGCCTTGGAAAAAATTTTTAAATCACTCTCCTTTAATGTTATCTGAACTGTCAAAATAAATGTTATGATTTTTAAATTAAGAATATTAAATCTACTTTTGCAAACCACCACTTCTGTCACCCCGACTAATAACAACAACAAAATCTACTGCTTTAACCTGCAGCCCTCTGTGGCCACTAGTGCTTCCTAGAGGCCCAGAGCCTGGTGGCCGCTGACTGACAGGTGCACGGAGCGGGCTGTGTGGCCCCTGCCGGCAGCATCACTGCTCGGCCTTGTGAGAGGCCCAAATGGGGAACCCTCCTCTGCGCACCACTAGGGCTGTCTTTCTGACTCGCTGCGGGTCAAAAAAAGATGCAAAAGACTGTATTATGCTTTAACTCAATTCATCTCCCCAAACAGTGATCACCCCAGATAGAAGGAAAACCCTCCACCTCATCCAGCTCAGTATCCAAGGGAATTAATGCTACAAAAGGCATTTGAAAGAAGGTCAAAATTGATAGCTTAGTTCCAATTTCTGAAGGGAGGAAATGATTGGGGAAGGTATGACTGACCACCTGATCAAAGAGGCAGCTGAGAGCGGAGGCAAGTGGCCGGGGAGGGAGTGGAAATGGCTCCCAGCTCAGCTCATCCAACCAGGCGGAGGGATGCTGGTCCACACAGAGAGGTGGGGCAGACAGGGGAGATCCCCAAAGACATTACTCCAAAACACCTCAAGGCCCGATGGTTTGTACTTTGTGTACATTTTCCAAAGCTTGTTCCAATTTCCTTTTGGAGTAGTAAGTGACAACTAGAAATCCAGGGCTTTCGAGTGTAGCAGGCTTCACGATTAAGTGACGTATTGTCTCAACGGTGAGTTAACGAGGCAAAACTCAGCCCTGGTGTCTGCCGTCGGGGAAGGGTAGTTACTAGTGGGGCCCCCGGCTCCCAGAGAACTGGTCTCCTTCTACGTCCTCACCAGGGTGAAGGCCCTGGTGCCTGCTTTGGGATGAGTCACCAGTCTGCACACTTATGCCTGCGTCACTAAGTTAACATCTCTCAAGTGAAAGGCTCCTAATCCAGAGGGTCCCCAATCTCTTCAACTACACCACCCTGTGTGGCCACTGGTGTGATTACTGGTTGCTGAGGAGTCCAGAAGTGCCCATGCTGACACTAAAAATCATAAAAACAAGGCATTTATGGTAATGCCAATGATTCAGAATGATTTTTCCTCATGGATCTAGCCAGTTTGAAGAAAAAAGAAGCTAAGACAAGACATGTGACGAGTGTCTTCAAACAGGCTAGCAGAGGCTATTTCCTCACTCTGACATCCTGAGCCACCAAACCCAGTCCTGTAAGTGGAAACACATTCTTTCAGTTTCTTTTGGGGGCAGTAGAAGAAGAAAGGAGTGCCCCTGGCAAAACTACTGAGTGTGTGACAGTCTTCCAAGAGCAGAAGAGAGGCTGGCCAGAAATGCTGGTGAAACAACTTCTGCAACAGAATATTCTCATCTCTCCCCTCCTCACCCCATACCATACACCTGCCTTACAATGCACTCTGGATCCTGTTTCTGAGGTGGTCCAAATGGAGAGCCTCTGCTCTAACCAGGACACCTCCCACCAGCTGTGGGCAAACTCTGGGAAAAGGCCCTTCTGTCAAACAGTCACACAGCAGCTCCCAGGAAGGAAGGAGAGGCCCCATCCCCCTTCTACGGGGGGTGGGGAGGGGGGAAGCCAGGTTTGCTTAGACAACTTTCCACACTGTTAAAATATTACACCTTAAAAAACACCCAGGACTCAGAAATCTGATAACACCTATGCTTTTAACACTCCTCCTCCCCCAAGTAACAACAGAACCCACCAGGAGAACAGAAAGGCCACCCTGAAGGGACATGCTAGGCTGTGGTGCTGGCAGATCAGGGAGAGAGCTGACAGAAAGCGGGGAGTCAGCCTGCAAGGATCTCCCAGCGGGGGTGTGCCATGCGCTGTAGCCCGTACAGTTCCCCCAAAACCGGGGTGGTGAGCCTCCAGGAGGCGCTGTGGGTCAGCACTCCTGCAGACCCCAAAGTGATTGCCTCTGGCCTAAGGGAACGGCAACACGGGCAAAATTCCAACGGGGAGGGCTTCCCCGGTGGCGCAGTGGGCAAATTACGTAAATTATGTAAACACAACAAAAAGAATAGTTCAAAGACCACATTTCATAAATCTTCCTCCAATGTTGGCCTTAACAATAAATGTATATTGAAAAAGCATTCTAGGACTTTCCTGTGACACAGTGGTTAAGAATCCATCTGCCAATGCAGGGAACACGGGTTCAACCCCTGGCCTGGGAAGATCCCACATGCCGCAGAGCAACTAAGCCCATGGGCCACAAGTACTGAAGCCCGCGCGCCTAGAGCCCGTGCTCTGCAACAAGAGAAGCCACCGCAATGAGAAGCCCGCGCACCGCAACCAAGAGTAGCTTCCACTCGCCGCAATGAAGACCCAACGCAGCCAAAGATAAATAAAATAAGATAAACAAACAAAAAAATTCCAACAGGGAGAAAGCCTCTGCGTGTTTACAGACAGGGTGAGGACTCCCAGAAGACAAGGGAGGGTTAGTAACTGAACACCTAAAGCTGCCCGGATCGGGGAGGCTTTTTTTTTTTTTTTTTTAACCCAAGCTCATCCAGGATGAGGTCCCTGCAGTAACATCCATGCTAATTGGTAAGTAAGACAAAGCCTTCCCTAACAAATCAGCAATGTAATTATGAAGCCAGTCACTAGATCAAGCCAGTTAGGCGCGCTCGGCGCGGCTCCGAAGCTGTAACCCGACACCACTGTTTGCCGCGGCGCCTCCCCGGGCTCTCCGGGCGGCGCGGGGGACTCGGGCTCGGCCGCAGGCACTGCACGGCCGTGTAGCCGCGATCAGGCTCTGCACTTGGACCCGGACCGCCGCGAACAATCCTCCTTGCTTTCTTGACAGCGTCTTAAAGCCTGGGAGACAGACAGAAATTAAGCCAGGAAGGCAACCTCGAAGTCAATTAAAACAACAACTTTTACGGTTTGGGGATGTCTTCCTCAAGTCTACATTTTAAGAAACTCTAGCTTTCCCTCTCAGGATTTTTACACACTTCTGTTAAATTGAAGACGGTTTCTGACGCTGCTGGTTTGTCAAACATCATATTTTCTCTTGGAAAAAGAAAAGGACGTTTAAAAATGTTGACAACTAACTTCATTTAGTAGGCAAATTCTGGGAGAGAGTGTTTCAAGTGAATATTTCTTTGGAATAAATTACGGCCTTGTTAATAAACATCTGGAAAGAAACATGGGCTTTTTAGAATGTAACTGTTAAGTACTAGAAAATGTTTCTAATATCCTGTCTTACTGGTTCCTCCGCCAGCTGGGAATTTTAGGTTTTAAACCTAACTCTTAGGAAGCTAGGGACACCAGTCACCTCTTCCAAAGATGCTGAGAATGCCAACAATTCTCTTATTTTACCTAACAATTCTGGCTAAAAGCACTGCACACCTAAAGTAAAAGATTGAGCCGAATTATAGTTTCTAAACTTAAGTGTAACAAAAACATAACATGATACGATGCCTGGAATTTGCTTTAAAATGTTCTAGAAGAAAACGGCTGTGAAGATGAAACAAAATTGACAAAATGTTGATAACTGTTGAAGCCGGGTGATAAGCACAAGGGGTGCATTGTACTCTTCTCTTTACTTTTGAGTGTGTTGGGAATTTTCCATAAGAAAAAGGTAAAACACACACACACACACACACACACCAATAAATATTTTTAAAATTCTACAAATTAAAAAATCAAATAAGCACAATAAACTATTTACACCCTTAGCGAGAACTATTACATTAATTTGATAGGTTATTTTACATAGAAGAAAGCTATAAATGCTCTATGTAAACAAGCACGCCCAGTACAAGTGGAGACTCCTCTTAAGCTTTGAAAGAGCATATCACATCTAACCACGAGGGGGCGCAGCAGAGCAACAGGCACTCCTGAAGTCTGATTATTCACTGCAATTTCTAACTAGAGATCTCTCAAAGTATACACATTTCCAAGATTGTTCCCAAATTCAGGTCTCCATAGGACACTGCTAAGCAAGCCAAGAGCCCTGCAAAGACCAAACTAAATTATTTTATGCTATGGTTCAAAATCTGGAAATACTACATGTAAAAAAGGTTGTTGTCTGTATATAAGTAATACTGATGTTTCAAAAACCACGGTTAAAAAATCCATGGAGGACTCCTGAAGTGCGAACAAACACACAACAACAAACATACAACCCGAGTGATAAGATGTGGACTGGGAGAAGCCAGCAGTTCAGAATTTCCAGCGGGGGCATCCTAGGGTGATCTCACAACCACACAGTGAGTCTCAAGGTTAGCAGTAGGAATTTTACTAGGATAGAAAAGCCTTCAATAATGCTATTGCTTCTTAATAACAGGAAATTACCTCCACACTGAACAGAAATGGCTTCAGGCAGTTATTTGGGAAAACTTCATAAAGAATATTGGGGAGGAGCCGTTTAATCATAAAATGTAACTCAGGTAACCTTAAAGAGATAATGAAGCAAGTTGATTGTATAACTTGCTGGAATTCTTCCTATTCAAATTACAAGCTGAAGTTCTATGATATTGTATGGTCAATAATAGTGTTCATAAGACACGAACTATTAGCACCAATCCTTCCATATGAAACTTGGCAAACATGAACTATTATAATGTTATTTTTATAAATAATATATTATTGTAGTCATTAAAATTATGATGTTAGTCCACACTAATTTGGTGTCAGGAACACATCTTTAGCATGCTGGATCTAAAGCCTCATTATCATTAAGGGAAGGAATTCTTAGATTTTAATTTCTTTCCCTTAAGATTATGTGCCAGTAAAGGCTAGCCAGCCTCACTCCACCCCCATTCCCATGCATAATGAAAATATTTTTTTCTCCAGTACTTGTAATTGCCTGGATGGGATTCTGGTGTCAACCCTCCTGTATCATCTTTTCCCCAAAGATACCTTGTTTTTCCTCTCACACTAGAGACCCTTAATAAACAAGGTCAGGGGGAAAAAGCTTAGGGTAGAAACCAAATGCTTTGCCAAAAGTATGTGGCAGTGTTTTGGGTTTTTTGTTGTTGTTGTTTTACAGAGCGCTTTCAGATACATAAAACAGTCATACTAAAACAGGTAAATATAATTTTCTAGAACAAATCTGTGAAAAATAAAATTGCATCTTAATTAAAACAAAAGATTACCATCTAAGTTTTGTTAGCCAACTAACTTGCCACTGAATAAAAGCTAACAAAAACTAAGTATGCTACATTGGGAAGTGTTTTTATGAAAGTGTTTCTTACAGGTTATTATTAGTTTTCAATCTTTGTTTTCAAATTGGGAATGCTTTATTACTGCGAAAAATCACTTAAAAGAAGACATGCTTTATATTCCTCACAAATACAGAACATATTTCATCTTTTAACTTTCACATGCAATCTAAAGAGGAAAACCAGATAAATATTCTTTATTTACTTATTTACTCACTGAGTAAATCTAAACACTCTACTGTATGGTCTAAATCTGGATTCCTTAAAAGAAAACTATCACATTTTTACAATATGACATATGGGTATAAAAATTTAAGGTACATGATAAAAGACATATACTTAAGAGATGTGTAAAGGGGAGGAGATAACTATTCTACTATGTAAATATCTGTTTCATATAAGCAACATACATATTCAGAATGTTTACTTTAGTTAATTCTAAGAACTAGGCAGGCTCCTGATAAGGTTTTACAAAGACAATTTAAACTTTAAATCATATACTTGAATAATTCACAAAGTAGAAAAAGGAAATGAGGATACAAACTATGCTTGAGGGCAGTGAATGATAGTAAAGATGGCAGCCATTCATTTTTAAAAATAATTATTTGGGGGCTATTTTGAGATAAAAGGTATTTCTTCCCAAGGACTTCTGGGTATTGATAATTAATGACCCACAGAACTTTATTTACACAAAGTCATTTAGTCAAATACAATAAAATTAATCAGAGCACCACACTGAATGTAATAAATATTTATTTTCTAAGGAAACTACCTGTCAGAACTTCAACTTCTATGATCTTCAAGGACCTTTAAGGAGACCTGCCTCCAACCCACCCCACTGCCACCCCTGAACATCCTGCCTATCTTTAGGGGCTTCAGAAGCAAGAAGGCAGGTGCCACTTGAGGAATCCACGCTTTGAATTTGTTAACCAACTACTGTTAGACAGCAAACAACCAACACCAGGTAAGATCTATTTTATTTTATATTTCTGGCCATAATAAAAATATTTTAAAAAGCAGTCTGTTTAAAAAACTGTTCAGAAAAGACCATCACCAGGTTTGTGACAAGCACGGAGGCAGCGCAAAAATTTCTTCATCAGCTACAGACTACGCACGGTGCTCAAATTCCTCTGCCAGTTGGGTTTCCTATGACAGCAGAGAAGACAGAGAAGTACACACGTACATGGAGATTCCCTCCTCAAAAAAGGAAAGAAATCTGAAAAGCAAATCTGTATCATGTATTATTGTAAAATGGGTAACCACTAAGGGAGGATCAGATTAAAACAGTCACCACCTCGTTATCTCATTGGTGTGGCTAGAATTTTATGCAAAACTGTTCTGGTGCAGAGATGACCTTGGGACTTTCAGATTCGCTGAGTTTAACTCAACACTTCTAAACACCAGGGTGGGGTACTCCAGCAGGCCTGCCTGAAGCCCGGGAGCTGCGGCTGGCGTGGAATGATAAGCAGTCAGCCAGGAGAGCAGAGCAAGGGGCTAAAGGTTGATCTGCAGCAAGTAACGCTTCATTATTTAATTTTCTTACCATGGCATGATCAAGTAATACTTTTTACTTTTGTTCAACAGGTTCACACAGACAGCTAGAAACACGAGTGAGTGAGTGCGTGTGTGTGTGTGTGTGTGTCCTGAAGAGCCAGAATTCCTTCCCCTTCACTCTTCTACATGAAACTCCTTAGAAGCACAAAAATGCCTGGTTTAGCGTCTTGCTCTCAGTTAACCACCTATGAAGGTTTTTAAAGGAAAAAAAGCTTAGAATTAAATAGCAACTCTGCAAAGCTACAGGTTTTTGCAAAGGGACAGAAAGATAGTAATTCAGACATGAATTCGTTTTAAGAGCTGAGGTTTGCTGCTACCTGGAGTTACTAGAGAAACAAAGCTGCCTTTGGGCACCTAAAACTAGTCAGACCTGCTGTAGCAGCTGCACGGTCGGCTCCAGAGCTGTCCTCCACTCTCCTCCCTCCGGCCCCCACCCCGCGCATCCGCATTGCTCACTCCACTCGGGGCGGCGCCGAACGGGCACACTCAGCCCTCCTCTGCCGTCCCTGCTTAGGGGAAGGGCCAGCTCTGGACACACGGCGTGCAAGTGTAAGAGGAGGCCAGACAAGAGAGCAGATGCTGACTCCATTCTGAACTGAAAGCTGCAGTTGGTGCGGAATACAGCTTCTGTGTTCCCAGGTTGCCAAGATTGATACATCAAATTGTGGGGTTTGCTTCAGTGAATACTGGCAGGGATTCCCAATTAAGTTGAGAGAAGGGACGGGAGATCTTGAGAAGAGACGAAGGAGGCTTTCCAGCTTTAGGAGCCCTCAGACCACAAAGACAGCAGAATTTCCTTCCAAAAGGGAGTTTTCATTGTCTGTATGTGGTGCTTGTTTAAATGATACGCATGTTTTGTCCTATTAGGAATCATATGTTTACAAAGATATTGCGATGTTTTTATTTTGAAATTTTTATTTGTATTTCAAAGAAAATTTTTAGACAGCCAAGCATGTTTTGTTTGTCTCATGATCTTCAAGGAAAAAAAAACAAAAAACAAAAAAAAAAACAAGGCGTCTATTTATTACCCAGAATAGGAATGTCGTCTTATTGGCCTGACATATGCCATTCACAGATTCATACAAAGAATGAACTGCCACACAGTGCTCATGGAGAAAGACACTGCTCCACACAATGAGTGATGGGCGCTCCAGGGGACAGTGCTGCTCACAGGGTTTCCCAGCATCTGCACGGAGGGCACAAGTTTGCCTTTAACACCAACCGCACTGGCCATTGGAGACAATAATTTCGTTTAAAAGATACGCTAACTTTGGTTAGTTGCTCTTTCCTTCAAGAATATTGAAACTGGGCTTCCTTGGTGGCGCAGTAGTTGAGAGTCCGCCTGCCGATGCAGGGGACGCGGGTTCGTGCCCCGGTCCGGGAAGATCCCACATGCCGCGGAGCGGCTGGGCCCGTGAGCCATGGCCACTGAGCCCGCGCGTCCGGAGCCTGTGCTCCGGAACGGGAGAGGCCACAACAGTGAGAGGCCCGCGTACCGCAAAAAAAAAGAGAATATTGAAACTAAATTAAATATCCACACATTTCTTAAGCAGGCGTCCTAGCTTGGGGGTTTCGGTCAATTGTTTAAGGAATAATTATTAACAGTCAGTAGAAAATATATGATTTGTGCATATGCAGTGGCCACTGCATTTTTAGATGTTCGTGTTCTGCTGGTCAGTGTTAATTAATGGAAAGACCTATGAAAGTAGGTGTTACCCTTATTTCGAGGCCATTTTCACTTAAAACTGGAGCTTGCCCTCTGGTGCCTTGAGCATACACCTGATCTTTGCACTCAGCAATCAGAGACACCTCTCTCTCGTCTCTCTGTCCCCTCTCCCTCTCTCCTTTGGCAAGAAACTACTGCAACTACAGCTATCTCCTATAGGATAGGCCGTTACAGTAAATATGAAATTTCTGTAGCAACAAAATTTTAAAAAATTCTACAAGTGAATTAAAGTTCACACTCCTATATACCATATTTATCTATACATTTAAAAAATCTCTGTTGTAATATTGACAAAGTCGTCTTGTTTTTTTTTATATAAACAAAATATAAAATAAAGCTGCATGCTTTTACTAGTGTTCTCTAACAAGGAACCACAGCAAAAGAAACCTCTAAGGGTTTCTGTTGTAACTTTTATCTTTCTTAATAGCTAAAGTGTAAAATATTTTGACCAAGGGCAAACTTTTAGTATAATTTGCTACTGATAATTTGAAGTATGCTTTTATTTTTATTATTTTCTGTCAGTTTAATTTTTGACAGAAAAAAATCTTTATGTATTTGTATGTCTGTATATATGTATACATCTTCAACCTCCCCTTATATGTTTTTTATCTGCTTTGTGTGTGTGCGCTTTTCTAAGTAGCGTTGTAACTTTTATTCTGTCATTGGAACACTGTTTAAAATAGCATATGCCAAAAGCTATCATCTGCTACACAAATTTGAGTTTTAAAATATCAAAATATATACTATCTCATTATTAATAATTCAGTACATGGCAACTGGGTAAAATTTATATTTCAGCTTCTCAATTAAATAAAAAAGCTTTCAAGGGGACAATCCAGCAAATAGAAGTCTAAAGGTTTTCTAATCTGAGTTAATATCCCTTTCTAATTTTTTTAAGGGAAACAGGCCGGAGCAGCTGTTACCTAAGAAGCTGTGACACTCGCCTGACAATAAAACTGTTCCCTAGGACACTCGTGTCGTACACTTGGTTGGTATTATAAAATGTGAGTCTTCTCTCCCACCTATTGTAATAACGCAAGGAACAGAGCTGAATGTTTAAAAAAAAGAAAGGCTGTCAAATCCATTTCATAAGATTTCTCACCTGACAGCAACATGGTTATGCACATTTTAATTAGGGGAGAGGAAAGAAATAAAAATTATTTTAAAGGGTTCCAAACTTGATGAACAACATAGACAACTTTACATTAACATATGATATTTCTAAGTAAATCAATAAAGCTAAAGGAAAATTTCTAACATTTATCTCTCTTTTTGTTTTTCCACGAAGCAATTGCTAAAATGAACAGGAAAGCGGAGATGCATGAACAAGCTCTTCTTGCTCGTGTCAGAAGCTGGGATCTTAGGATGGGTATTTTCATCCTCAGAGCACACCCTACTACACTCAAATCAGAATAGACGGCTATAAAAAGGGGGAGGACTGGGAGGAGCTCTAGGGGTGAGATACGCCTTCTGAGTAGCTGAACAACTATCCCCCCGCCATCAGCAAAACAACCCAGAGGCAATCAGGTGGACTGTGCTCCAGGGGTTGAGTGGAGCCAAGAGCCCACTTCACTCTTGTCAGAGACTAGTCCCTAATTATAAAAGGCTACTTTGAACACTTAAGGCCTCAGGGATCCTATTGGCTACTACAACTTCTAGGCTCTTTACACACATTATGGACATTTCTTAACATATATTGGGAAATCAAACAGTATATTTCATGAACAAAGCTTGAAAACATATACTGTCTTCCTTAAGACCAAATGAGGCTGCCCAACTTGATTAAAATTAAAACTGGTATAGTCTGAGGCTGGATGTCTCGCCCTGCTGATTGTCCTTCCCCACTCAGTGCCTATAAAAACTTACTTTCCACCTCCTGAAACATCCTGAAATTAACCATCTTGAAAGCAAAAAGTTATTCTAAAACAAATTATATCTAATCTTTTTGAGAAATTTAAGGATAAACACAGAACTCTACTCCTATCTCAATCTATTACTATTACTTCTGCTAAAAGTAAGACAACTCGTGGCCAAGGGGGAAAAAAAAACAATTTATGATCTTTCTCTCGATGCAGTGGCCCTCTGACGGCACCCTGTCTTAATGGTACAAAGTCCAGGGCTTGGGACAGCTGGCTCCCCTCAGCCCCCTCCCTTTCAGTCATAGGCGGTCACGACCAAGATGACTTGTAGATTTCTAACTTAAAAACCAATGAGACATCAAGTTTAACATACATACACATTCAAAATCAATTCACTTGGGCACGGGCAAAAAGAGGGTGGAGAGGTATGTTTTTAAGCTAAAACACAGGGAAACTAACAGAAACACACTAAAGCAAGTTGGATGCAAACCCGGCCACAGAACTCAAAAGTGAAGCAGCCTTCGCGCCAGCAATACGAGCCTTAAAAAAAAAAAGTCTCGCACGTTCACAACAACACAACCGCCACAACACGCACACATATCCCAGCTGTAAAAGCGACAGCACCAAGCTCCCTCCGCCCCGCTGCTGGGCTCTGGTTAGCTCCCGACCCCCTCCTGACCCCGGTCCGTGACTGCCCGTCCTCTGCCCTTCCCCCAGCAGATCTGCCCGCGAACGCTGGGGGTCCCCAGCGCTGGCCCCGGGGGTCCAAGGGATAGGGGCCGGGAAGCAGCCGGAGGCAGCGCTCCTCCCGGTACCTGCTCCAGCCCAGGTCCCTCTCGCCGAGGCGCCCGCGACCCTCGCGGCCGCCCGGGCCCCTCCTCCGCCTTCCCGGCTCAGCCGGCCCTGGCGAGGTCCCAACGCCGCCCCCACCCACCGGGAGCCCAGCGCATCCAAGAATCCCCTCCAACCCGGCGCCGGGAGAACTTACCACATGCAGCTCCACCTGGGAACTAACACATCAGGAGGGGTTTCTGCCCACTCCTCAAGCTACTCCCGCTCCATGCGGAATCCCCCGCTCCGGGGGCCCGAGGGTGGCTCCGAGGAGCGGGCTGGAGGCGAGACCGAAGCTAAGACTCCGCCGTCCTCTGCCTGCGCGCTCGGAGCATTATACAATGGTGGAGGAGGAGGAGGCGGCGGCGGCAGGCAGCGGAGGAGGAAGCGGGAGGCGGGCGGAGGGGGCGCCCTGACCGAGCTAGCGGCAGCTAGTGCTCCAGCACTCGCTGTGCAGGAGTGACGTGCGGCCAGCGAGCCTCCCGCGAGCTCCGGGCCCTGGGCTCAGCAGGCCCCGCCCCTCGGCCCGGCCCGCCCCTCGGCCACCAGGCCCCGCCTCTTGCCGGGCCCCGCCCCCTCCCCCGGAGGTCCCGGGAGGCGCGATAAATGCCTAGCGGGGCCCCGGCCGCCCCAGGAGCAGGAAGGGGCAGGCGGAGCACGCGAGGCGTCGGGTGGCAGCGCCGTCCACGGCTCCCTTCCCAGCCGGCGCGCCCTTTATTTTCTCTTAAGGGAAGGCTTAAGGAGCAGGGGAGAAGAAAAGAGACACTCCGGCCAGGGGACCACAACTAACCACCAAGAATCCCCTCACACCACTCATGCAAATGACGGAGCCTCTAGTGACAAAGGCGGCGGCGAGAGCCGCGCGCGCACAGCCCGCTGAGTCGCGCGACCGCAAATATGACAAGCATCTGAGCTATTCTGCAACTTGGGGCCGGTTAGCCGGGCAGGCAGGGTCCCGGGGGGAAATGGGGGGAGAGAAAATCAGACCCCAAGGCGCGGCGTCCACGCTGCCAGCGGGGTTTTCGAGACAGGCGTTCCGGGAGGGCGAGGGCGGCGCGCCCGCAGCTGAGACCCTTTCCGATGCCCCAGTCTCAGGACGCACGAGTGGCCCGCAGAGACGTCCGAATGACAGGATGGGTGGGGGCTCCAGCTGGAGCTGGGGACAGAAAATTCCCTTTGCGTGCAGTGGCCTCAGCCCAACACTTGAAATGGGTCACCAAGTCAAGAGTACCTTCGGAACAGGACGGAACCGAGTTGCATCCTTAGTGGCAGGCCGCGGCCGTGGTGCAGACCCGGCAGCCGGCCGCCTACCCTGGCAGAGCCCACGCAGGTATTGGATACGCAGGGGATACCGAGGCGCAGTTTCACATTGATAGCCTTTTCTCTCTCCTTAAGAAAGCTTCTGCCTTGAACTACTTACATTTAGCAGGGAAATTTACACTAGTTGGGAGAGGTTGTGCGTATGGTGCGAATTTAAAAGCCGTAGGAAAGGAGAGCTCCCCTAGAAAATTAATGATTATTTTAAAAATTACATGCCCGTTCAGCGTAAAGATGTTACAAAAAGTAATTCAGGCACCTTAAAACTTTGGCTGCCACCCCAATCAATATCGTCTCAGATCTCTTTGGAGCTTAATGGTCCACTATACTAGTTATATTTAAGGATAATAAAGCTTTAAGACCGAACATAAAGGTGATTATAAGTCGTTAACATCAAGACAAGTTTAGACCTATTGGAACTGTTCAGGAATGATTTGTTATCAATCAAATCGATGATCCTATTGAAATTAAACCTGGGCTAAAATGTTGGTAGACGGAACAATGTTTCTTG
This sequence comes from Physeter macrocephalus, assembly GCF_002837175.3. Taxonomy (NCBI): domain Eukaryota; kingdom Metazoa; phylum Chordata; class Mammalia; order Artiodactyla; family Physeteridae; genus Physeter; species Physeter macrocephalus. The sequence continues at coordinate 79,606,123 of NC_041225.1, forward strand.
TTTTATCTTTCAAGGGAATGAAGAAGGTTTTTACTGGCCCCTCAGTATAATTAAAAGCTTACACAGATTTTTCTTTAAGTATAACCAATGCCAAAAGCTAATTATTTGTGGATATCTTTGGAAAGTTTCATTACAGTGGCATTCCAAATTACACATCGTGGAAGTAGTGCTCAGGGCCCTCAGCAAATCCTGTTCAATTTGTGCCTGGGTGGCATAATATTCAAACATTTTGCCATGAAGCCAAGGTATTTTTCATTTCTAGAGTTCTGCCTTTCAGAGAGGGCACTACCTACCAACAGTTTCCTAACAACCCACTCACTTATACTTTCAGCACTCAGTTTAAGGAGAAGCCATTGAAATAGAAGCTGCAGTAATCTCTTCCTGTGATATCTCTGTAGCAGAGGCCAGAGGCTCTGTTGAATTTAAAATAAATTGAAACTGTTATTCATGAATTGAAGTGAGCAGCAAGTTAGACTTGCACAATTTTTGTGACGCTTGGATATTTTCTAGCAAATGAATTACCAGAAGAACTAAGATCAAAGTGACAATTTTTAAGTCTTCAGAGTGGACGCTTGATTCTGCTAAGTACGTATTCTGTGCGTGCTCAGTAAAGGTTTGAGTTCTTAGGAAAGCAATCTAAGTTCTGAGGGAAAACGGTTTTCACCTTTCCACACTTTTGAAGGTAAATGTCTTATCAGTGCACATGTTACATATAAGTCCCACTCCCCCCGCTTCTAGATTCTGGCATCTTGTACCAAGAAGTCAAAGGATGAAGTGGCAGCTTCAACAGCTGCTGATGTAGTCCCACACCAGGTGGTTCATGTCCCCCTCCCCTGGGGCCAAGTCTCCCCACAGGCCAGCAGAGCAATTTCTGCCTGGTCCTGGGAATCCAACACCATGAGGCTAAGGAAAGGCCCTCCTTGAGCTTTTGAAGTCAACTCCCTTCAGTCAGTATGCATGATTAAAAAAAAAAAGTATGTATGTGTATATATATATATATACACACACACACACATATATACATACATATACACACACACACACACATATATATATAGTTTATTCCTAGCAAATGAACAAGAAGTGCTTAGTGAACACATAAGTGTGGTTTTCACACTTTCACTCTCTGGAACATTTAAAAGTCCATTTAAAATAATCCTACCCTCAGGATTTAGAGTTTAGAGCTTCTTACTTTCACATACAAGAAATTAGGCCAGTCATCCACCTTTAACTATCAGGAACATATCTGTTTAGGGAGAAAAGAAATATTGCTTTTGTAAGTATAGAACTGTGATGGTAATTTTAAAAAATACTCATGAGTTTAATTTCAGAGAGGTGCTTCTCAACATTGCTTTGTAGTTCTGGGTACTAGTTTGCACTTCACTGCTTCTCTTGAAAGTTTCTGTGCCCTCACATCTTGCAAACAACCAGACTACTGCACTAACTGAAGGCCACTTTTAGCACTTAATTAGCATGCACCAAAGAATTGACACAAGGACAAGCTGCCTACATAAACTGAGAAAGACTTTACGACAGTTTTCAAGCTCATTCTTTCTCTATTACATTTTATCTTTCAAGTTCCACATGAAATACTGGTAATAATCATCCATCTATATACCTTGGAAATATTGGTCTTATGCCCCTACCCCCTCAATAAACGTTTCAGTTATTAAACACATTATATACAGCCAGCTGGGCTAAATAATCTTTTCATAGAAAATACAGAGATCCTAACTGAATGTGGACTTCTCATTCACTGATCACTGAAATCAATTAATAAATCTTCAAAATAAAGTCTGGAAGTCCCACATCACCTAACTGATTATCAAAGAGTTGATACAGGATACGATGATTTGTTAAACTAAACACCCTCACAAAGATGGCACAGACAGGTTCAGTACTTTTCAGCCACTAGCAAGTTAAAACTTCACGGTACCAAAGGAACCAGTTAACTTCTCTACTACTGCAAATTCTTCTCCATCTCTTCGCCCTTCTTGTGTCAGGTTTTTTCCCCCGCCTCTCCCTGAAGTCACACTTCACAAGAAGAGAGCTTCAACTCTGGTGAAGGGGTGCTTTGCAAAGCTTCCCTCATTGTTATTGGAATGCTTTGCAATGACTACCCATTATGTTCTGGAAGAGGGTCATTTTTCTGTTAGCAATACACGCCTTTTTCTCTCTTAAAAATCTGATAGTATTTAAATCCTAATTTGGAACAAAATCTTAATGATAATATTGGAAGAAAATGCTCTTAAAACCATTTTCTTTTTTCTGGCATTTTTGATTAGTCCCTTCTAACCATTTCTAGAGGAGATGGCATCTGTTGAGCATGAGCTTCCTCCCTACTTCATTTGCCACTATTTTGTCGTAAAATCCTCAGATAAATGGTGAGGTTCACTTCGGAGCGGCCCTCCTTAGAGACTCCAGCTCTTGCTTTCATCCTCTCTCAGCTGGAAAGTGAAGGCCTTGCCTGGTGACAACTCCAGCGCTCCCTTCCTGCCAGATGCCACTCCGCCAAGACTTGGTGGGTGCTTCTCAGAAACCTCTCTCCTTGTCCCCAGTTCCCCACACGGCACTACTCTCCTGGTGGCCTCTGCAGGTTGACCCTGTACTTCCTGTCCATAAACCATTCTCCCTTCTTGAGCAGTTCACACTCTTCTCAAGGTACTCAGCACTCCGGGCTTCCCTAGAAAACTTCAATGAATGTTAGAAATCATGCAGCCTCCAGACCATCCTCGTCCCTGGGAACCAGCTTGGTGAGAGGAAGAGTCCTGGAGTAGGAGTTTGAAGATCTTGTACAAATAAATCTCTTAGCTATGATTAATCATTGACTTTTTAGTTTCTTAATCTGCTATGTCACAGATTTAGGATAAGCACTGGTTCCGGTGAAAAGAACACAGGTGGATGGTCAGAAGATCTCGGGTCTAGTTCCTCAGCCAGTCAGCAGTGAAGCTGTATCAGGGCCTTGACATCATGGGGCCCGCATCCACACCCCACAAAATGAGGCACTAGGGCTCAAGGGTTTCTGTAGCCCCTTCCCAGAACTAAGGGTCTATGAAAAGGTGACTACAATGCAGACTGCCTTCACGGAGGAGTTTAGAAGAATATAAAACCAACTTCACATCCTATTTTCTGTACTACACATTCTCATATCTATTGTAGAAACGATCTAAGATTGTGCACCTTTAAATCACCTGTGAGTAAAGAGGTCATTTAAGAGAAGTATAGTGATTTCGGGAGTGTAAATAACGTATTTAAACCACTTTTTGAAGTCTCAGCTATAGAAATTCTACTTTGAGGAGTTAAAAAAAGTCAAAGCTTTAATGTGTACAGATGCCCAGGAAATCCCTCTAAGTTCAGGCTATAAATATTATTAAAAATAAACATGTGGACAGAAAACACAGTTTAAATGGAAACAGCGCATACAACAAAAAATGAATCAGCTCTTTGCCACTGTGAATTTTTATTGGTTTTCGGAGGAGATGTAACACTTAGGTAAGACTCTATCTTTTCTTTTAGTCACTAATGCAGAACTGTTCTTTAAAGACCTGTTGCCACAATAAACAAGACTTTTTCAAAATTATCCAACTGTCCAATAATACTTGCTTTAAATTGAAAAATATGTATTTTTAAATTAAAAAATTTTTATATTTAAAATTTCAGAAATGCAGAGTGAAAGTCAAGTAGGAAGAAACTAAGGCAAACGTCTCAGATAAACACCAATGCTGTATTAGATACACTTGTGTAACTAGTCAATTGTTTTCCTAAACATGCTCTAAATATTGAACAAAAGATTTTTATCTTGCTGAGTAATATTTGTTTCAAAACTGCTTTCTTAGAGAAGTCTTGTTTGAGGTATATGAAACTCCTTAAATGGGCAATTATCAGAGAAACTGGCTTTTAAGGAGAAAATAATAGTGTGAATGAGCTATATGTAACTTCCCTTTTTAAAAACAGAAGTTGAATCTGTAACACCAAATTTAGAAAGGAGACTGGATGGCAGCAAATACCACGAGAATATCATCTATAGCATAGACACCCACTGCTGTTCTGTTCTGTTACAAATAAATGTACACTCCACAAACTCCAGTTTGCTCAAACAATGCATGTATTTAATTGTCCCTAAAGATGATTCTTTTCAAAGAAAACATACATATGAGTCACATCAAATTTAAAAGACTCATTTAAAAAGTGCCGGATTCCCTGACTTTGACTACAGTGATTCATTTGGCCTCATTACACAGAGGGCAGCATAGTCCATACTGGGACAGCTGATAAATAGCTTTTGTGCGAGTAGTATTGGTAATTTCAACACCATTTATATTTCCTTTTACTTTCCTTTAAGATATTAAAGCCCAAATTATAAAGGTTGAAAAGAATTTTAATGAATCAGACATTCATTTTTAATCAATCCTGATTTGTTATCACTTTAGAACTGTTAGACAACATGCTCTTAGTTTTAGTGATGAAAAAAAATCACAGCTATGAAGATAAAGACTCCAGAATTACTATTTTCACATTATAGCCAAAAATGAAAAGTAAGAAAATAGAAACCTTTCCAAAAGTTCACCAGATGAAAAGAACAGAATTAATGGGGAGATACACCATTTAGGGACAAGAATACTTAATACTATATAAATATCAATTCTCCCCAAAACTCATCAATAAATTAAATATGATTCCAACTTAAATCCCAATGCTCCCCTCCCCCACCCATGGAACTTTAAAAGCAAATCCAGAAATCATCTGGAATAGCAAAGGGCAAAAGATAGTTGCAGTAAGTTTAAAGAACAAGATGGGGGATGTGTCCCATCAGATATCAAGGCTTATTATAAAGCTCTAGTAATTAAAACAGAGTGGTGCTGGCAAGGGATATATAGATCAGTAGAATAGAATCGAGTGTGCAGAAACAGACCCACACGTATACGGAAGCATAAAATATGACAGAGGTGAGGTTACAGATCAGTGGGAAAGAATAGCTATTTAATAAATGACTAAAGGTCATCCGGTTACCTGCATGGAAAAATAAAATTAAATGAGGTACCTGACATTTTTAGAAAAAATACATTTCAGGTGGACTAACATCTAAATATGTGAAACAAAACATTAAAACTTTTAGGAGAGAATATCGGAAAATATGTTTATAGGTTCAGGATAAGGAATGTGTGATTACTGTCTGTCTCCTAAGATTCATTCCCTACTTGCCTCTGCTTTGCCCCGTACCTTGAAATGTTGACCCCTATGGACTAAGCTTCTTTGCCAACTAGCTTCCAGCTGGATTCTTCAATAGGAAGGCACCAGAAAGAGACCAGTGGGTCAGAGGGGAGAGAGGCTGGGGTATTTCTTCCCTGCTCCTTCTGCTTTGGGCCCCTGTTACGGCATCACCCATCCCTCTAAGACCACAGCTTCTGCAGGCAGCCCCTTGTCCAGGGTGCCAACTCTCAGAGATTCTAGCAACACCATTTCCTCCCCTTTCCCCTTTAGACCTAAAGATAATAACAGCTTCCTACAGTTCTTGGTCTGCCATGCCTCAACTTTTGTCTCTCTGTCAAAAGTCCTTTTTCATTAAAGTCTCTTTAGTTGAATCACTTGAGTGGAATACTGTTTCCTGCCCAGACTTTGATTATTAAGAAACAAGACAGCCAATGCACAAACGAGAAAGAAAAAGACCAATAACTTTGATTATATTAAAAATTAAACATCTGTTAAACAAAACATACTATAAACAACATAAAGGCAAGCTGAAGACTGTTGAGTGATATATGTGATTCATATAATCAACAAAAGATTAATATTCAGAATTAATAAAGAACTGAATCAATTTTTTAAAAGTCATACAAACCCAATAGAAAAATGGGTAAAAGAGGAAGCTCAAATATCCAACAAATACGTGAAAAGATATTCAATCTCATCAGCAATAAGAAAAATGCAAATTATAAAAGGTTAATTCGCAGCTATCAGATTGACCATTTTGGAGATAATGTGGCATTATCTAGTGGAGTTGGAGATGCGCACACCCTGCCCACATACATGCAGTCTTTCTCAGCTAGGGTTCCATGAGAAAATAAGCCCTACAGAAAAGAATTCAAGTGACTATTTCCTCAAATCTCCCAAGGGTGGTATAAAGGTAAGAACCAGTGGTGTGCTGGTAAATGTTTAACAACTGGCTGGTGTGTGGGTGCGGAATGGGGAAGGAAGGAAAGAAGCCCTTATTTGTAGAATTTGCTGATTTCTGTGGTGTAAATAACCCACCATGGCTGATTTCAAGCCTCCCAACTGAACTGAAGAATTAGAAAGATTGGCGTAATCACTCACTCTTAGGAGCAGGTATCAGTCTCCAGTTCCAGCCCAACACATGAACCATTCTAGACTTAGAGGACAGAAGATAATTCATTACATACAATAGATGCCTTAGGGTCCTGGGGTTTAATTCTCTGGAAGAATTCTGGTTGAGAAGGGCTAAATCTAGAATCTAGAGAAACTCTTGTTTTTATTCCCCATGGAGACATAGAAGAATGTTTATTGTAGCTTTGCTTGTAATAGCTAAAAATCAGAAACAACCTTAATGTTCATTAAGATGAGAATAAATTGATATACTTGAAAACTATGGTGGATAAGAAGTACTAAAGATACCAAATATCAACATGGTTAAATCTCAAAAACATAATGCTGAGTAAAATAAAGCAAGCTGTAAAGTATGTAAAGTATAATATCATTTATATAAAATATTTTAATACATGGAAAACAATGCTACATATTGTTTACCAATACAGACGTATGCAATTATAGAATAAAAACATTACAGACAAAAAACATTCAGGAAAGTGGTTGACTTTCGTAAATGGAGGAGAATACTGGAATCAGGGAGAGACACTATAAAGTTTAATTTCTTTTTAAAAACATGTAAAGGAAACAAATATGTTGTAATAAACAATTTAAATTTATTGTTTTAGATTTCATCACATTAAAAAAATACATTTTTTCCCTATCTTCCATATGGTTCCCATGAAGTAGAACTTCGTAAGGTTTTTTCCCACAATTTCTAATATCTATTAATAAAGCATTGGGTAATATTTCTATTTCATGCATTTATTTATCCCCCATTATTTCAGTAATAACTTAATTCCTTTTACTCATTTGATATATTGTCCGTCTTCTCTGTCTCTTAATAATAGACTGCAAAATTCAATGACGATGCTAGCGTAACCTAAAGTTTTTAACAGGAAGCCCAGCTGACAAGGCAGGTATAAGAGAATAATTGGTTTAAAGCCAGTATTTGGGGTTTATTTCTCACCTGCCAGGCTAACTTCTATCATACTAGAAAGGATAAAACCTTCCTTACAGAATATGTAAGGCTTCCTGTTACTTCCTTAATATACCAAATAATGCATTTAGCACTAAAAAGTGAAATTCTGTTTTCTTTTGTTTTAAAAAACAATGGAAACACACTTTTCCCGTGAACTATCTTTCACTTGGTGTTCAGGTGACCACTTACTGCTACACCAAATGCATTCTGCTTCTCTCTTATTTGTGTCCCTCGATACGGGGTTATAGGAATAAAGCCCACATACTCTCTTGACCTTTGGGAATGTGATGCTGTCTCAGTGCATGGGTAGTGTGACTATTTTTCAGAGATTGTCTTGAAATAAGCCTATGTTTTAAATACACACTTTTCTGCTTGCTAGCAGGCATTCTGAAGCTAGGTGGTTCTAAATAAAGAACTCTAGTCAACAACAGGAAATAACTCCCACAGAAAAAAGGGGCAGAATACAAACTCTCACCAACTCTTGTACACAGTTCACAACGGCCTTTTGTTCCATGCACATTAAGCCTGAAATCTTTACTTTTCAGAGCATGTTTGGGCCTTTGCAGAGCAATTAAACCTTCCTTTTCCTTTCGCTGGTGTCCTTGCCTTCTTCTCTCCGAGAAAGTAAACCTTACAACTGACTTCTTACTATTAGGTAGCAGATCAGAAAATGGAACAGTTTCTATTCTGAAACTTAACATTTTTTTCTTAATGGAGCTTCTCAAGGGGAAAAAAAAAAATCAACTCTCAGTGTAAAACTCACTTTTCCTTCTAATACACAGAATACCACGTAAACACACATATATATGTCCCAAAGGAATATGTTCATCTGCAGTGTATGTTTCTAAATCTATCAACGAAGACATAATCATATCAACCCATAAATCTAGTGATGGCTTATCAACACTTTGCCAGTGACATTTCAGCAAATCAATGCATCTATAAGATACATTTATATTCTATTCAAAGGCTCCCATCTTGAGTCTTTAGTGAAAAAGAGGGAGAAAAATCTAGGTCCCAAGCCAACCAAATAGACATCTGAAGGATGGTTTTTAAAGTCTGAGTGACTCCTACTGGGACAGAATGGTGGCATTCAACTATAGTACAGCATAGGTACTCCAGACAAGAAAATGGGGCTGGGTAAAACAGCTTAAATATGACTGCAGACTGGTATTTCTTCCTCTCCTATACACTCAGCCTTGCCCCCTCTACTGGCTCCATCCTGCAGTCAATAAATTACAGATTCAATGTTCTCTCTCTTCACTTATAAAGCAAGAAACAATCCTCCCCTGCTTCAATGTTGCAGGAATGTTTACCCTTCACAGCTTTAGTCCCACCTACTTCCTCGGGCTTCTGCAGAAAAACTATATTGATCACCCCCAGAAAAGAGCACCAGTGCCCCCTAAGTGCCAAGCCAATGGACATTTCTGAGTTCCTCTTATGACTGAGCCGCTCTATATATAGCATTTGACATTAATGACCACCTCCAACCATTTCTTTCAGTAACTCTGGCTGAACTATAGTCAGTCTCCTGGTTCCTATCTCTCTGTCCATTTGCAGTTTCCTTGGCTGTGGCTCCTCTTCCTCTGACCACCCTATAAACCTACAGTTCTGCACTTAAAAAAAAAATCACCCCCTATTGCAATGTGGGACCAGAGAAGATTACAAAGGTGAGTGGGGAATGGGGATGGTCGGTTAGGATATCAGAATCTTCAGGAAAATTTGGAGACATGGGTGTTTTTGTTCGTTTGTTCGTTTTTTTGCGGTACGCTGGCCTCTCACTGTTGCGGCCTCTCCCGTTGCGGAGCACAGGCTCCGGACGCGCAGGCTCAGTGGCCATGGCTCACGGGCCCAGCCGCTCCGTGGCATGTGGGATCCTCCCGGACTGGGGCACGAACCCGTGTCCCCTGCACCGGCAGGCGGACTCTCAACCACTGCGCCACCAGGGAAGCCCGACATGGGTGTTTTGAAAAAATTTTACCAGTTGATAATCACTATCTAAGTGTTTGTATGGTTTTGTTTTGCTCCCTCTTTTCTTCTTCTCATCCTATAAATTCTCTCTGGGCAACCTCTCCCACTCTCAGGGCATCTGTACGCTAAAGATTCATAAATCAATAATCACATTCCAGACCTTTCTCTCTGAGGTTCATATCTGACCTTTATATATATGAGAGAGCATACATATTGTCATTTGTCAGGGTCACTCCTAGTTTATGCTTGTCCTGGCATAATTAGTAATAACACCCTGCTTCAATCTCACAATGGTCCTGGGTTGAACAATAAAAGTATATAATTAGCCTATTTCTATCCCATTGCCTATTAGACATCTCCACTGGGTATCATAAGGGCATCTCCAACTCACAGCACATCTAAAATTGTCCTAATTTTATCCTCCTTAAATCTGCTCCTCCTCCTGAATGCCTAAATATGGTTAAGGTACCAACAAGGTACCCCTGATGTCTAAGTTGGAAATTTAAGATTCAAAGTATCTTCTTTCATATTTAACGAGACATAAGTCCTGTCAATTTTCTCTCTTAAATATTTTTCAAATATGTCCCCTTCTTTCCATTTTTACCACCACTGCCCTAGTCAAGGCCCTAATATCTTTCACTTTGATTATTGCAACAATCCATCTCCCGACGTTCAGTCCTAGATATTCTCCTCTAATCCATCTACCCCACCTACTGTGTGACAGGTAGCATGCTAGGTACAAGAAATACAAAATGAACAAGAGATGCTCCCACTGAGTTCACAGGGTAGACTAACTCATCATTGTGACACAGTGGGTTACGTGGCAATAGGGACATGCGCAGGGTGACAACAGACACACACGAGTGGCCACAGAGCCTGGCCAGTGTGAAAACGGAGGTAGTGATGGATTTTAGGGTAAATGGGAGTGAGTCAAGGTCATTAAAGGCAGATGGAGCTGCAGAGATGCGGAGGTGAGAAAAAGCAGAGGATGTGGGTGCGGATCTGAAGCGTAAATCGCAAGCAGGGAATAATAAACAGGCCCAGAGAGTCTGACTGGGCACGTCTAGGAAGGCCTTGGATACCACATTAAAGGGTCTGGCCTTTATGTTCTGAAGGTGGTGAGGAGTCATTAAACGATTTTCCGGAGACTTCCCTGGGGGTCCAGTGGTTCAGACTACGTGCTTCCACTGCAGGGGGCACGGGTTTGATCCCTTGTTGGGGACTAAGATCCCACATGCCACATGGTGCAGCCGAAAAAAAAAAAAAAAGATTTCCCATGGGGGAGGGGCACAATATGATTTTTATTTTAGGATGTTAATTCCACATCTATTCCTGAACTTGACAGAATGATCCTAAAATTTATTAAGAATAAGCAACAAATGAAAAAATAAAATAAATTTTAAAGAAGGTATTAAAAAGCTGAAATAATTAACAGAGTTGGATTCTGGCAAAAGAAAAATATAAATGCATCTACAATTGAAAAACTTGAAACAGACCTTAGTATAAAGATTTAGTATATTCTAAAGATAGCATTGTTAGTGCAATAGTTTATGATTTAAGGGGAAAAATGGATGTTAGATTCTCGTATTGTGTGACAATATGAAAAAACACAAGAGATTAACTAAATAATAAAATACATTTTTTAAAATGTAAGAGAACTAAAATAATTACAGATGAATAATTGATCTTAGAAGGAGACAAGATTTTTCCAAACACAAAGCAAAAAAAGAACTATAAAATTAAAATGGATTAAAAAACTATACATCAAGAAACACCACAAGCAAAATTAAAGGAAAAATGACAAACTTGGAAAAATATCTGCAAACCAGATAACAAAGACTTAGTAACCTAACCTAACCTAATTTTATGAATCAATTAGAAAAACACCAATACTACAATAGGAAACACCGAAATTAAATTAGCAAAACCGGCAAAGGACAAAAGCTGATGATCACCAAAGGAAGACATACATGAAAAAACAAAGACAAATGCACCTAATCAAAGCAGTACAAATTAGAAATATAACTGCTACACACCAAGCTGGCTACAGGTATGTTAAAACTGATAACAATGTGAGGGCACAGCGGACAGGCTGGGTCATAGCCACTGATGGGAGTGTCAATGAATTCAACCTTGGGAAGGCAGGGTTTGGACATCTGTATCAAGAACCTTTTAAAATGTCCATATCCTGTACTGTGGTCATTTCATTCCTAGGAATTTACCCCATAGAACTAATCAGAGCTGTGTATAAAGAATATATTCATTCAACAAATATTTATTGAATGCCCACTGAGTCCTAGGTTCTAGGAGTTGGGAATGTGGCAGCAAACAAAACACACCAAAATCCCTGTTCTCACGGCTCTTACATTCCAGTGAGGGGAAAGAGAGAAAATAAGATAAATTAGTAAATTATATGGCATATTAGAAATTAGGTGATCTAGGGAAAAGTAAAACAGGGGAGAAGGATGGGGAATGTGTGCTTGGGTGTGTATGTGTGGGGTGGGGGCAATTCTGAAGAAGTGGTTTAGAAAAGCCTCGCAGAGAGGATGACATTTGAGTAAAGATCTGAAGGAGGTGAAGACTCAAGCCAAGCACAGTTTTCCTGGCAGAGGGAACAGAAAATGCGAGCAGGGCAGGAGTCGGGCATGTGCCTAAGGGTTCAAAGACATCAAGACAGAGGGGAGGAGTGGGGGGTGGGGAGTGGGAGGAGAGAAGGTACAGGGAGGAGGGGCAGGGTGTAGAGGGCCTTATATGCCAATGCAATGACTTTGACTTTGACCTTCAGTCAGATGGGAAGCAATTAGTGCAGTACTCTTGGCCCCTAACCATGTATCTCAAGATAGTGGCCAGTGATCCTTTTAAAACAAAAGTCAGGTCATATCACTTCTCTCTTAAAACTCTCCGGTGGTGGTGACTACGTTGTAATGATTGACTTGTTTAGTGTTGCTTTGAGCTTTTAATCTCTTCAAGTGTGCCCAAAACTCTAATATTTGCAAATGTGCTACTAACACTACACAACAGAGAATCACCGTCTGGGTCAGTGTAATGGTTAAGAGCCTGAGCTTTACAGTTAAGGCAGATCTGCCACTTATGAGCTTTTCACTTGTGAACCTTGGGTATGTTTCTCAATCTCTGATTCTTAACTGTAAAAAAGGGGAAATATTACCCACCCCACAGTGTTATAAAGATTAAGAAAATTTTTTTTTTCAAAGTGAAGGGTACCCACTGGTGGCACATGAGGTGATTTTAAAAGGTATCGATACGAAGAGAGCTGGCACTAAAGGATCATCTTTGGAGGGGGGCGGCACCAGCTAGATGAGAGGTAAGTGTTGTTTGAGGGATGTGAAAGTTTCCCAGGAGGAGGAGAACAGGAGAGCGTTTTGAGACAGTACTTGAGGTTTCCTGCCGTCTGGCCTCCCTTGATGGGTGATGCAGTTCCAGCTAATTGGGTAGAAGGGGAAAGTCTGCTGGGAGCCCTGGGAAAGAATTTTTCCTCTCTGATTAAAAAATGAGGGACACAAGAGAATGCAGGTAGAGCTCTTTCCCTCCCTCATGGCTGTGTGAGGATGTGGTCCCTGGAGCTATGGTAGCTATCCTGTGTGCATGTTAGAAGGGTAAGGACTGAGGGTGATGGGGTAGAAGTCAAGGTGGAGCCTGGGTCCTCGAAGACCTCACTGAGCGGATGAGCTGATAAGAACAACTGGCTCTAGGGCTACTCACCTCCAGACTTCCGAGGGAAACAACAGATGGCCTTATGAGTCTGTTTGTAACCACAGGTGAGGTCCGAAACCTGTGGGAGGGCTTAAGAATCTGTATTTTATACTTCCCAGTTGTATTGGTTTCCCATTGCTGCTATTTTCTATTACCATAAACTTAGTGGCTTAAAATGACACAAATTTATTCTCTTACAGTTCTGGAGGTTCAGAAGTCTAAAACTGCAGTGTTGACAGCTCTGCATTCCTTCTGGAGGCTTCAAGGCAGAATCTGTTTTCCTGTCTTTTCCAGCTTCTAGAGGCTACCTGCACCCCTTGGTTTGTGGCCTGTTCTTCCATCTTCAAAATATACCATTCCAACCTCTGCCTCTGTCGTCCCATCTCCTTCTTCTGCCTTTGACCTTCTTGCCTCTGTCTAATAAGGACCCTTATAATTATATGGAGCACAGCCAAATAATCCAGGATAACCTGGACAACAAGGATCTCAAGATCCTTAATTTAGAAACATTTGCAAAGTCTCTTTTACCATGTAAAGTAACATAGGTGGGGAAGGTGGGTACTATTCTGACCACCGTTATCAGTTGACTACAGGGCCATTAAAAATCATAAATTTAAGCCACTATTTGTTGACCTGCATGTGAAAGCATCTAAATAAATCACTTGCTGGTCATAAAAACCTGAGCCAGTGGTTCTGAATGCGAGCAGAGGTGGTGGAAGGGTGTGGAAGATGGGGAAAAGGGTTGGGGAAAGCTATGCATGTTAGAATTATTTGGGATCTTTTTCCAAAATATAACCTGGGTCCTGCCCAGACCTATGGAAATGGGATATCCAGGTAAAGGGAACATGCAAGTCTGGGTGAACAAGCCTCCCTAGGACATTCAGCTACAACCCCCCGCTAAAATAACCTCCAACTATGCCGTAGTTTTCTCATCTGTAAAATATTTAAAAATACACACACGCACACACACACACACATCCTGCCTATCTCTCATGATCATGTTGAAGGGATGTTGAAGAATTTTTTTTTTTTTTTTTTGGCCGCGTGGCATGTGGGATCTTAGTTCCCCAGACCAGGGATCGAACCCGTGCGCCCCCTGCAGTGCAGAGTATTAACCACTGGACCGCCAGGGAAGTCCCTTGAAGAATTTTATAATTGGTAACGAGCTAGATAAGTACCACTGGTGATTATTAGAGGAAACTGATGCAGACTGTAAATGGTGGTGTTGGGCAAAACGATTCATTCAGAGAGACTCCAGTTACTCAGAACCAACAAAGCAAGCAGGAAAAAATCCTTGAGAAAAAAAAGAAGAAATCACAAAGCCCATGCACCAACCTCATGCATTATCATGTAATTCCTGAGTGTCTATTTAATCTTAAAGATGATTTTATTTATTTGTTCCCCCAAACCATAGACTGTAAATGGAAATTAGAGGGGAGAATGGATTTAAAAAGAAGCAAATTGATACTAGCACCAAAAAAAAAAAAAAAGAAAAGAAAAAGGCAGCTAACAATTAGAAATCAGGGTTGGGGGGATTAAAAAAATGTTGATACAAGAGCTCAAAAAATTTAGTGTGGGAGATCATTTAGAGGCAAATAGCACGATGCCCCTCACTAGCCCTGCCCTAAACGGCTCTGTATTCCAACAGAATACCTAAGCAATCTAAATGATCCTGAATCATGAAGAAAAGGTACCATTATGCTCAATGTTTTCTGTGGGAAAAATGTAATAATAAAACAACAGTACAGGGAAGTGATACAGGGAAAGATTTTTATTGAACAAGCTTACATTAAACAAATTTGGGTACTTAAAGAGAAACTTCAAACATCTGTATAAAAAATGTACATGTATACAATGCCTGTATGCTATATAAAAATATGCCACTGCATAAACCATAGCTGCTGTAAATCTAAATCTAAACATAAGCTCTGCTGATGTGAAGGAAGTCCTCACACAGCATAAGAGCTCAATAAATCTGTGTTGTCCAAGAGACTAAAATAGATGTTGTCACCTGCCTGGATGAAGGATGGTGTTAGATTGGTCCATCTGCTGGCTGTGGAGTATACAATAACAATACCACACATTTGAATTTGTATAATTACTTATTTATACACATGATAAAGCACGTTGACATCACCATCTTAGTTGCTCCCCACATCCTAAAGTGCCAAGTAGCCCCAGCTACTACTATTCTGTTTTACACTTGAGGAACTGAGGTTCAAAGAAAACTTTCTCAGGATGCCACAATGACCAAGCAGCAAAGCCTACATTCCAGATCCAGTTTTTATTTTCAAATTTACATTACTGCAAATACCACTTCACTTAACCATCTAATGAAGACTCTCTGCCAAAGCACATTTCTGAAAAAAGATTCAGATGGGAACTTTAAGCATGGTGATCTATATATCCATTTATTTATCTACCTACCTATTTATAAAGCAGCAAATTTTTAACATATCTTTTTTTTTTTTTTTTTGTGGTACGCGGGCCTCTCTCTGTTGTGGCCTCTCCCGTGGCAGAGCACAGGCTCCGGACGCGCAGGCTCAGTGGCCATGGCTCACGGGCCCAGCCACTCCGCGGCATATGGGATCTTCCCGGACCGAGGCACAAACCCGTGTCCCCTGCATTGTCAGGCGGATTCTCAACCACTGTGCCACCAGGGAAGCCCAACATATCTTTTAAAAATACATCTTTATCTTTTTCTTTTCAATATGCCCACACACTGGCTAAGTTTCTATAAACAGCTTTAGTTCAGAGTGAGATTTTATGACTGAATCTTAAACGTTAAGTAAATAGAAAATACTAAGATGGTCTAAGTTAATAAACGAAATCATTAGCTCTAAAAACAAAAAGCTCAAAATGTACAGATTTCACAAATATTTGTTTGCTATATGAAATGCTGCAGTTATTCCAAAGGTGTATTTTACTTTTGTTTATATTTCTTGTGGACTACTATGCTTCCATGCAATTTCAACCCACATATGTTGATGACACACACGGAGCTTAAAATACCATGATACCTCAGGCTGCCACAGTCATGCAGCTCAGTGATATACCCATCGGATGTGAAGCTGAACTCTGCGTAATGTACATTCATGCTCTTCTGCCCGCACCAAGCATTGCTGTAACTCTAGCAAAGCATATTCATCCACCTCCAACCCACCCTCCCACTTGAAGGAGAGCGCATGCTGTGAAACTGAAGTAAATAGAAAAAGATTATGTAAAGCACCCTTTGTGAGAAGTCATCTTTTCCACATTAACAGTAAAAAAAGTCTTCACTATGAGTTAGGCCGCTTTTATACCATTACCTTTTGGCTCTTTGCAGAGAAACCAAAGTACAAAATACAGAGTATTTTGAGATTATTTAACATATAATTAAGCAAACTATAGTCAAGATTTTCTGACATGCCTAAGAACACTAACTTTGGAGTCAAATAGTCCTGAGACAGACAGGGTTTCAAGTTCCAGCTTGACCATGTGCTGGTGATCTGACCTTAGGCAACTTGCTTAAGCCTCAGTTTTCTCAACTGTAAAAAGGAGACAGAATCAGGACCTGAGGCATGGTGTCATCACATGGGTTAAGTGAGATTATGTATGTAAAGATGTTAGCACAGCCTCTGAAAATGATAAAGAAAGGTAGTTCTTTTTGTTATTAATAATTACTTAGATAATGCTCATTAAATTCAATACTGAGCCGGAGATCACTGGTGTTGCAAGGAGAGCTCCCTTGTTCCTCCCCAGCATCGCTGCCAAGTATGGTGAATCTTATGTACAGGTTTGGTATACACACTGGAGATTAGATGGAGCTCCACTCACTTCAGGCATTAGGTAAGACTGGAGCATAGGAAAAAGACATTTTTATTGAATAAATCTCATCATCTGACTAGCATTCAAAATGTACCTCTGTCCCTGCAATTCAATATAAAACCAACCCCACCTTTTTTTTTTCTTTGTCTAACAAACATTTACTGACTGTCCACTGTGTCAGGTCCCAGCCTAAGCTTAAGAAAAGAACTGGGAGAATGTAAGATCTCTGGATTGTTAATTATTTGTAATTTCCTCTTCCTTGTCACTTGAATTATATTCTGATGGGAAGATGTATACATAACAAAGCATAATAAAGACTAAGAAAGATCAGCAACTTTCTTCAATGGCTTTAAAATATAAGTAACAGAAGCAACCAGCATGTCTCTTCCTACTGTCATTGCTATAACTAGGCTATAATACTTTCTTTTTCCACCTAAAAAAAATGCCATTAATGTTTGGCAAGTGAACCCAAAGAAATGGAGAATGTACACAAAAAATGTAGAAAGCTTTAAGTCTCATTAGGAGTAGAGGTACCCATCTTTCTTTGATACCCATTATACCTCTATGCAACTGAAACTCAGATCTCAAATCTCAGTCTCTTGAGTTGCTCTGAAAAAGGCTGGTGCTCATCACAGACACAAATATCTCCATTGGCCACCCTTCTATTCTGTTTCATGGATTATGGGCTTGAATGGTATATTAGGATTTACACTTGGATGTAAGTAAAGAAATGCTAACAGTGTGAAATGACTTAAAAGTTTATTCTTTGTTCTCATGAAATTAGAAGTCTCGGGTTAGGCAGCTCAGGACTGGAAAGATGGCTCAAAGCTACCTGTTCCACCATCCTCATGGTGCTGAGGGTCATAAGAAGGCTGCTATCCACCAGCTATTTCATCTACATTCTATGTAAGAATAAAGTCAAGGGCTTCCCTGGTGGCGCAGTGGTTGAGAGTCCGCCTGCCGATGCAGGGGAGACGGGTTTGTGCCCCGGTCTGGGAGGATCCCACATGCCACGTTGCGGCTGGGCCCGTGAGCCATGGCCACAGAGCCTGCGCGTCCGGAGCCTGTGCTCCGCAATGGGAGAGGCCACAACAGTGAGAGGCCCGCGTACCGCAAAAAAAAAAAAAAAAAAAGAATAAAGTCAAAAGTCTTGTCTTCATGAGGCTTTGTCTTTTTATTCAAGGTATGTTCTCCCCAGGGACCTCTACTGACATCTCAAGGACCAGAACAGAGCAGGACGTAGCCATCTCATCTAAAAGGGTGTCAGAACATCAAGTATTTTACCTTAGCACAGAACTACCGCAAATAAATTCAGAGTTCTCTTAAAACAGTATGAGGAGGAGAGGATTCTGGGAAGATGCTAGAGTAGGAAGCACCAGGAATCTATCTTTCCACCTAGACAACAAATGGGCTGGCAGAATCTGAATGATGTAACTATTTTGGGACTCAGAAGTCTGTTGAAGGCTTGCAAGTTCCAGGGAAAGACTAAGATGGTAAATTGCAGTAAATTCTGGTTACTTTAAGTCAATTACAGCTCTTAGCACAGTAGCAGCTAGCCAACCTCCTACCCCCAGCTATGCACATGCCCCTGGAGCAGCTTGCAAGCAGCTTACAAGAGCTAGGGGAGCAAAAAGAACCCTGTCCTCTAAATATTAGGGGTCTGCACTATTATTGTTGCTTCTGATGACATCAGTGCAGACAAAGAGGTGGCAACCACTGTTGCTGCACCTGCTCCCCCCCATCCCCACCACATTGTCACAAGCCTCTCCCCTTGAAGTGACTTTCCAGGGGATTTAAAGGGCCAGAACCTACCCCTCCCCACCTTCATTTTTCACTTACCCTAGACATTAAAGACTAGGACATCAAAAAAACTGTAATATACAGGGAAAATAAGAACATAACCGTGTACGCCCAGAGAAAGGCTCAGAAAAGACCTGAGAAGACCTTAAATTTACACCTCAGTCTGATCTTGGCACAGAGACAGCCTACCACATTCTAAAAAACAAAAATGATAAAGAAAAATAAAGGACACCTAGAGGAAGAGGGAGAATCTGATTTCCAAAGTCATCACATTATTAGATTCAAATGTCCAGTGTTTGACCAAAAAATCACAAGGCATTCAATGAAACAGAAAAATATGACCCATTCAAAGGAAAAAAATAATCAACAGAAACTGTCCTTGAAAAAGACCTAATGGAGATATATACTAGACAAAGACTTTAAAAGTGTCTTTAAAATGTTCAAAGAACTAAAGGAAGATGTGGAGAAAGTCAAGAAAATGATGTGTGAACAAAATGGAAATTTCAATAATGAGAAAGAAAACCTAAAAAGGAAACCAGAAAGAACTTCTAGGGCCGAAAAGTAATATAACTTAAATAAAAAATTCACTAGAAAGATTCAAAGGCAGATTTGCGTAGAAGGAAGAATCAGCAAACTTGAAGATGTGACAATGGAAATGATCAAATCTGAAAACAGAAAGAAAAAAAAAAAACATTGAAAAAAAGTGAACAGAGAACCTAAGGGACCTGTGGAGCACCAACAAGTGGACCAACATGTGCATCGTGGGAGTCCCAGAAGAAGAGACAGAGAAAAGGTAAGAGAGAATATTTGATGAAATAATGCTGAAAATTTCCCACTTTGATGAAAGCCATGGATATAAACATCCAAGAAGCTCAAGAACTCCAGGTAAGATGTACTCAAAGAGACCTACTTATTATAATAAAACTTTCAAAAGACAAAGACAAAGAGAGAATCTTGAAGGCAGCAAGAGATAAGCAAATCATTACATACAAGGGATCCTCAATACGATTATCAGCACATTTCTCATCAGAAACTTTGGAGGCCAGAAGACAGTGGGCTGATATATTCAAAGTGCTAAAAGGAAAAAAAAAAAACCAACTGTCAACCAGGAATCCTATATCTGGCAAAACTGTCCTTCAAAAGTGAGGAGAAAAAAAATAAATAAATAAAATAATAATAATTAAAAAAAAAGTGAGGAGAAATTAAGACCTTCCTGGATAAACAAAAGCTGAGGGAGTTCATGATGACTAGGACTGTCTTGGAACAACTGATCAAGGGGGTCCTGCAAGGTGAAATGGAAGAACACTAGACAGTAACTCAAAGTCATATGGAGAAATAAAGATCTCAATACAGGTGAACACATGGGCAAATATAAAAGCTAGTGTTATTGTAAAAATGGTTTTTCATTGAACTTTTTGGTTTTCTACATGATTTAAGAGACTAATAGATTTAAGAAAAAAAAAAAACAATTATTAGTGTAAAAGCTAGTATTACTGTAACTTTGGTTTGTAACTCCAAATCTTGTTTTCTCTACAATTTAAGAGACTGGTGCATTTAAAAGAATTATTAGTTCATGTATGGGGGCACACAATGTATAAAGGTATAATTTTGCAACATCAATAACTGAAAGGGGTTGGGAAGGAGCTATAAAGGAGCAGAGTTTTTGTATGTTATTGAAGCTAGGTTGCTATAAATTCAAATTAGAATGTTATAACTTCAGGATGTTAAATGTAATCCCCATGGTAACCACAGAGAAAATAGCTATAGAAAATACACAAAAAGAAATGAGAAGGGAATTTAAACATTTCACTATAAAAAAAATCAACTCAACACAAAAGAAGACAGTAATACAGGATATGAGGGACAAAATCTGTAAGTCATATAGAAAACAATACCACAATGACAGAAGTCCCTCCTTTATCAATAATTACTCTAAACTGGTTGCATTTCTATAAACAAACAATAAACAATCTGAAAAAGAAATTACAAAAACAATTCCATTTATAGTAGTATCAACAAGAATAAAATACTTAGGAATTAACTTAATCAAGGAGGTGAAAAAGACTTGCACAATGGAAACTACAAAACATTACTGAAAGAAATTAAAGAAGGCATAAATAAAAGGAAATACATCCCATGTTCATGGATTGAAAGACTTAATATTGTTAAAATGTCAATACTACCCAAAGTAACCTACAGATTCAATGAAATCCCTATCCAAACCCCAATGATGTTTTCTGCAGCTACAGAAAAATCATCCTAAAATTCATATGGAATCTTAAGAGATGCTGAATAGCCAAAGTGATCTTGCGAAAGAACAAAACTGGAGGAACTTGCACCTCCTAATTTCAAATTTTACTACAAAGCTACAATAATCAAAACAGTGTGGGGCTTCCCTGGTGGCACAGTGGTTGCGCGTCCACCTGCCAATGCAGGGGAACCGGGTTCGCACCCCGGTCTGGGAGGATCCCGCATGCCGCGGAGCGGCTGGGCCCGTGAGCCATGGCCGCTGGGCCTGCGCGTCCAGAGCCTGTGCTCCGCAACGTGAGAGGCCGCAGCGGAGGGAGGCCCGCATACCACAAAAAAAAAACAAAAAACAACAACAACAAAAAAAACAGTGTGGTATTGGCATAGAAGCATATTGGCATATAGGCCAATGGCACAGAATAGAGAGCTCAGAAATAAACATTCACATACAGAGTCAAATGATTTTTGACAAAGGTGGCAAGATCATTCAATCTTTCAACAAATGGTGCTGGGAAAACTGGATATCCACATGGAAAAGAGTGAAGTTGGACTCCTATCTAACACCATATACAAAAATTAATTCAAGATGAATCAAGAACCTAAGAGTCAAAACAATGAAAATCTTAGATGAAAACATAGGACAAAAGCTTCACAACATTGGATCTGGAATTGATTTCTTGGATATAACACCAAAAGCACAGGCAAATAAATAAAAGGCAAATTGGACTTTATAAACATTTTTAAATATTGTGCATCAAAAGACACTATCAAGAGAGTAAAAAGGCAATTCACAGAATGAGAGAAAATATTTGTAAATCATATATCTGATGAGGGATTAATATCCAGAACACAGAGAACTTCTAAAACTCAACAACAAAAACAAAGAACCCAATTCAAAAATGGGTAAAGGACTTGAATAGACATTACTCCAAAGAAGGTATATGAATGGCCAATAAGCACATGAAAAAATGCTCAACTTCACTAATCATTAGGGCAATCCAAATCAAAACTGCAAGGAGATACCATCTTACACCCATCTGGATGGCTACTATCAAAAAACAAACAAACAAAACCCAGAAAGCAACAAGTGCCAGCAAGGATGTGGAAAAGTTAGAATCCTGTGCCTGGGTGGTGGGAACATAAAATAGTATAGCCACTGTGGAAAACAGTATGGTGGTTTCTGAAAAATTTTAAATATAACTACCTTATGATCCAACAGTTCCACTTCTGGGTATATACCCAAAGAATTGAAAGTCAAGGTCTCAAAGAGGTATCTGTACACCCATGTTCATAGCAGCATTTTTCACAATAGCTAAAATGTGGAAACAACCAAGTGTCCATCAACAGATGAATGGATAAGCAAAATGTGGTATATACATACAATGGAATATTATTCAACCTTAAAAAGGGAGGAAATTCTGCAATACGCTACAACTGGATAAACCTCACCCATGGATGATCACATTATGCTTACTGAAATGAGCCAACTGCAAAAAGACAAATACTATATGCTTCCATTTATATGAAGTACTTAAAATAGCTAAAATCGGGACTTCTCTGGAGGTCCAGTAGTGAAGAATCCACCTTCCAATGCAGGGAACATGAGTTCGATCCCTGGTCAGGGAACTAAGATCCCACATGCCACGGGGCAACTAGGCCTGCATGCCGCAATTACTAAGCCCATGCACTCTAGAGCCACGTGCCACAACTAGAGAGCCTGTGCACCACAACTACTGAGCCTATGTGACACAACTTGAGAGAAGCCCATGCCACAACAAAAGATCCTGCATGCTGCAACGAAGATCCCGTATACCGCAACTAAGACCCGACACAGCCAAATTAAAAAACCAAAAAACAAACAGCCAAAATCATAAAAACAAAGTATAATGGTGGCTGCCAGGGGCTGGAGCTAGGGGAGAATGGAAAGCTATTATTTAATGAGTACAGAGTTTCAGTTTTACAAGATGAAAAGAGTTATGGGGATGGATGGTGGTGATGGCTGCACACAATACGAATGTATTTAATACCACTGACCTGTACACTTAAAAATGGCTGAGATGTTAAATGCTAGCTTTTATATATTTTACCACAAAAACAAGCAAACAAAACCAAAATGAGGGAACAGGGGAATAGCTATAGCATAGATAATTAATAGAATTTGCCATAAGTGGTAAGCGACTGTGGCTTAAATTTATGACTTCATTGGGGGGAAAATAAAATGTCAAATGATTATTAACAATTAAAATGGCTTTGTATTGGTTGGTAATTAATAGTAATAACCCCAATAACATCTTGGACTTATTCACATAGCACTTTTCTCTGAGGATCTCCATATGTTTTCTATACATATTAACTTTTCTCACAAGGTTAAATGAGAAATTTCCAGGCAATATCTGCATAAGGTAAAGGAAAGAAACAGAATATAGAACTATAGAATGAGTCCTTGTGCCAAGTACTCTGCTAAATGTGTTACACATGCTGCTTCATTTTCTCCTCCCAGAGGAGATTCAGAAAGGTTAGGTAGGCTTTTAAGGGCTATCCATGAAAAATGCAATCTGAGTCTAGTTAGGTTCACCAAAACTGAATGTGCTGAACCAAAAAGACTCTTCATGAACCCAAGACTCACCCCTTATCAAAGTGATTTGCAAGCACAGCCCTCGTGAGTAGCATGTACAGTGAAACTAAAAGAGGTCTCGATATCTAGGTCAACGTAGCCAAGTTGTCAGTGCTAGACCAAAAGAGGAAGGGAGGGAAAAAAGAGGGAAGGGGGTGAAAGGTGGAGCTTAGATTACTATGAAACAACTCCCAAGGATTTAGATGAAATAAAACCATGTCACTTAAGATATGATTCCCTTAAATTCAAATGTAAATTCACAGATGGGAGCATTGTCCCAAGGAAATAAAAATTTCAGAGAACATGTATGCAACATATTCAAGTCCAGAATATATTAAAACTTGGTAGGGTATCATATAGCCATTAATTAATATTATAATTGCTCCTGAACATACAGAGTTTCTGACTCAATCAGAGCATATTTCTAAATTTTTAACCATGCTGTAGACTAAAAAAAGAGTAGTATTACAACACTATTAATAAGCAAAATACTAAAAATACTAAAACACAATGGAAGCTATTCTCTGCTGAGCACATACACAACTCCCATTGTTATTAAGAGAGCTGAATGCACATGCATTTGGAGGAAAAAAAAAAAAAGAAATACACCGTAATGCCTCAGGGCTATTATAAGTGATGCATTAGCTTCCTAAGACTAAATAAGAAAAGCAGAGACTGGTTAGATTTACAGTTTTCAAATATGTACATGTCCAATCAATTATTTATTTCATGTTAATTTTAATTTAAAAAATTACCCCACATAAAATGGTTGCATCACTGATGTATTAGATAATAACACTCTTTACAGGAAAGCAAAGATAAGTTTAGTAAGTTTAATATACTAAATAAAGGTTCCTTTTCTCAGCTGATAAAACACGTGAGTTGAAATCAAGCATGGGGAGTTCTGGAGTCAGTTTCATCATTACTTATGACCCCAGAAGTAGTAAGAGCAGAAGTTCTTTACAGGAAAAAAAATGGTTTTAATTCACAGTTAATTATGTGGTTGGGTACATATTCACCACTAGCTATACAGATCATAAGGTCTCAAAAGCAAATTAATATACGCTCTCTGTTTTGAGATCTTGGTCTTTCTTTGAAGAAGAATGGGTGTGGCAGTGGTGGGGGAGGGCCCCTAAGCTGGAACTGGCCTGGGACGTTCTTCCAAGACTTTCATTTTAAGAAAGACAGATAACAAACCAACACTGGGTCCATTATTGAGGAATATTTGCCTGGTTGCAAAAATGAATACATTTCTTTTACTGTGGTGTGTGTGTGGAAGAGGTTGACATGATTTTTAATTGTATATTACCAAAATGGGTTTACGACACTTTGTGTCTGTTTTAAAACTAAAAAAAAAAAAAAAAAAAAAAAATTTTAAGTAAAACTTTTTACCCCGGTGGACAAAGACTTGGGCCCTCTAATGGCTTCATACGAGTTGGTTTTTAAAACCTGGAAACTGATTGGGTGACATTTAATCTCCGAGATTAAAATCACTTAGTGAATATTGTATTGTTCCACTGTTCTCACTGTCATTTTGGCATTTGGGGCCTCGCTCTGCTGCTTCTGCTGGAGCACTTACCAGCTAATGAAACCTAGCCCAGGAGCAGCTGCCTGAATCTATGTCAAACTGCATCTGGCACCCATCTATCTTCCAGCCATCTAAATTCACCTCTGAAATCATACAAAAGCAGCGCAGAGCTCCCTGCAGCCACACCAACACACCAGTCTTTGTTTCATCAAGGCTGTAAAGCAATTTCAGACTTTTTTTTTTTAATTTGCCACATATTTTAGAGTGGCAGCTTTTGAAAGAAATAGGGGAAAGTATTTTTTTTTCTTTTTAATCATGAGAATATGAAGTCTTAAAAATATCCTGTTAAAATTTGGTAGACCATCATTAGTGCAGTTTTGGCTGAAATAGTACATTTAAGGGCTTGCCAGGAGAGACACACTGGTGCCGACAGATCTCAGACAGGGAGGCGAGTCTGCTTAAAATTCTTGAGTTGTCACGGTTATTAAATATGCTGTGCCACAAAACCTTCCCGTACTCAAGGTTTTCTCCATATCACCTCTGCTAAATAATCAAAAATGCTGGTTTTAGCAGGAAAATTATTTACATGTGCATTCAGGGAACATTGTTTTCAAGAACCATTATGTGAGAGAAAGAAAAAGGTTTTACTGTATGAGGAGGATATATATATATATATATATATATATATATATACACATACACACACACATATATACACACACACACATATATATATACACACACATATACACACACACATATATACACACACACACACATATATATATTTCTTTCAGATGAACTCTTTTTCCAAAAATTGTAATTAGTTAGATCACTCTGTAGCAATTGACTCTTCCCCTGCCCTTCTGATGATAATGACCTTTATAAGGGGACACTAGTTTCTTTAACTGCAATGGCTAAGGCTTGAGCCATTAAGAAAGGACTGTAACAAACATGTACTAAAGGATCTCAAAGGAAAGTCAAGTCATAGACGATGCTTAAAGCAAGCTTAGTTCTTAGATCAGAAGAAATAAGTTAAAAAATAGCCTTTTTTTTTGCTCATTCATTGATTTTATTCACCTATAATCAGTTTCCCTTTAGACAGTGTTTTATCTGCATCCTATACTTTCTTTTTATTGTGGTATTTACATTTACCATTCCAACCTTTTTAAAGTGTACAATTCAGTGGCATTAAGTATATTCATATTGTTGTACAACCATCACCACTATCCATTTCCAGAATTTTTGCATCATCCCAGACACTCGGTACCCATTAAACAATAACTCTCCATTCCTTCCTGCCCTCATCTTCTGATAACTTCTATTCTACATTCTATCTATATGAATTTGACTATTTTAGGTACCTTATGTAAGTGGAGTCATACAATATTTGTTCTTTTGTGTCTGGCTTATTTCACTTAGTATGTTTTCCAGGTCCACCTATGTTGTAGCATGTACTCGAATTTCATTTCTTTCTAAGGATGAATAACATCCTATGGTATGTGTATAATACATTTTGTTTATCCATTCATCTGCTGATGGACATTTGGGCTGCTTCTACCTTTAGGTTACTCTGAATAATGCTGCTCATGAACATTGGCATACAAGTATCTGTTTGAGTTCCTGCTTTCAATACTTTTGGGTATATACCTAGAAGTGGAATTGCTGGATCATATGATAATTCTTAACTTTTTGAGGAACCAAAAGTAGCTTTTTAAAACAAATCTTCTAATACCTAATTTTGTCCTTGAAATGAGCCATAGATTAGTTTAAAGACTAAAATTCTTCTTTGATGTACAGAGGTCATCAGTTTCCTCATGCACATTTAACCTGGCAGCAAATCCTGTTGTCTCTGCCTTCAAAATCTAAACACAAATGGATTATTTCTCAGGACTCCACTGCTACTATCCCAGACAAATCACCGTAGCTTCCTGCCTGGAGTACTGAAGTAGCTTCTGAAGTTCTCTTCCTTGCTTTTACCTTGTTCTGCTACCGTTCATTCTCAACACAACAGCTGTTAAGTCAGGTCATGTCACTCCTCCACTCAAAACCCTCCAATGCTTCCCCATTTCATTCAAGGTAGGACCCAAAGACTTTGCAGCACCCTACAGGGCTCTACATGTCCTGCACTCTTGTTGTCTCTCTAACTTCATCGCCAAACTACTCTCCCTCTCTCATTCTTGTTCCTCCAACACTGGTTTCACTTCCTTGCTAGTCCTGAACATGTTAGGCACCTTTCTACCTCAGAGCCTTTGCAGTGGCTGCTCCTCCATATACCTGCATGGTTTTCCCCTTACTTCTTTCAAGACTTTGCTCAAATGACACTGTCTCTTGGTCTTTAAACACTGGTTAAAATTACAAATTGCAACCCACTCATTTCTGCAGTCGTTTCCATATCCTCAGCCCCTAAACGTTGCTTAAAATTACTTTTTTCTTAGCACTTACCACTTCCTAACATATATAATTTCTGTATTCTGTTTACCGTCTTCTGCCCCAGTTAAACTGTAAGCTCCATGAAAGCAGGGGTTCCTTCCCCACCCCTCAATTTTGTTCCCTGTTGTATTTCCAGCACTTAGAAGATGAGGTAAGGTAGACGCTCAATAGTTTTTAAATGAACAGTTCAGAAGAAAAATACCCTTCATTTGGGGGTGTGCTGTCAGTTATGGGTGCTTAATATAATTACATTCATATGTTCAGCCTCTCTCCCTTAAGGGCACCCATAAAACATTTTCAAAGCATCTTTCATGAGGCAGGCACTGTACTAGATGCTGGTGAAATACAGATATTCCTTCCCTCATGGAGCTCACAGTCCAATGGAATTCTGAGGACATCATAATTTTTCGGTTAAACTTTTAATTTTGAGATAATTGTATTTTCACAAGTAGTTGTAAAAACCAATATGGAGAGACACTGTGTACCCTTTACTCAGTTTCCCCCAAAGGTAACATCTTACAAAACCACAGTACAGGGTATCGACATTGATATAGTCAAGATACAGGACTTTTCCATCACCACACAGATCCCTTGTGTTGCCTTTTTATAGCCACACCCACTTCCCTCATACTCCTCCCCCACCTTCCTTAACCCCTGGAAATCACCAATCTGTTCTCAATTTCTATAGACATGGAATCATATGGTATGCAACCTTTTGGGATTGGCTTTTTTCACTCAGCATAATCTATCCAGGTTGCAGCATGTATCATTACTTGGTTCCTTTTTGTTGCTGAGTAGTGCTGAACATACTATAGTGAGTTTAGCCATTTACTTATCGATGGATCTGAGTTGTTTCCAGTTTGGTGCTGTTACGAATAAAGCTGCTACAAACATTTGTGTTTGTGTTTTTGTATGAACTTAAGTTTTCATTTTTCTGGGATAAATGCCCAGGTGTGTAATTGCTGGGTCGTGTGACAGTGACATGTTTCTTTTTAAAAGAATCTGCCAAGCTATTTTCCAAAGTGCCTGCAACATTTACATTCTTACCAGCAATGGATCGGTGACCCAGTTTCTTGGCATCCTCACCAGCATTTGGTGTTGTCACTATTTTTTATTTTAGCCATTCCAACAGGTGTGTACATATCTCACTGATTTAGGTGGCATTTCCCTAATCTAATGATGTTGAACATCTGAAAAATGTGTCTCTTCATGTGTTTTGCCTAATTTTTAATTGGATTGTTTGTTATTTTTACTCTTGAGTTTTGAGAGTTCTTTATATAGTCTAGATCTAGTCCTTTGCCAGATACATTGTTTGCAAGTATTTTCTCAAAGTCTGTGGCTTGTCTTTCCATCCTTTTAACATAGTCTTTTCATAGAGCAAACTTGTAAATTTTGATGGTCTAATTTGTCAGTTATTCCTTTTATGGATCATGCTTTTCATGTGTAATACATTTTATTTTGTAATGGACCTGGGTCTTACATGAGTAAGAGTTTGCCAGATTGAGAAATGGGAAAGAACATTCAAGGCTAATGTATCAGAATGGCAATAGTAGCTATGATGCCAGTTGGCTTTAAAAATATGAGAACTGGAGAACCCTTTTGACAATCCTACACTTACAATAATACTCTATGTGTAACCAGAAAGTTCTGCACTCTTTACAGGATAGTGGGGATGGAGAGTAATTGCTTTATGTTTACAATTTGAAATATATGGCGATTGGCTAATACATATACTTTCTTATTTTTTTTTGTTTGTGGTATGCGGGCCTCCCTCAGCTGTGGCCTCTCCCGTTGCGGAGCACAGGCTCCGGACGCGCAGGCCCAGCGGCCATGGCTCACGGGCCCAGCCGCTCCGCGGCACGTGGGATCCTCCCGGACCGGGGCGCGAACCCGGTTCCCCTGCATCGGCAGGCGGACGCGCAACCACCGCGCCACCAGGGAAGCCCTATACTTTCTTTAAAAACAAAGAAATCGGGCTTCCCTGGTGGTGCAGTGGTTGAGAGTCCGCCGGCCGATGCAGGGGACACGGGTTCACGCCCCGGTCCGGGAAGATCCCACGTGCCGCGGAGCGGCTGGGCCCGTGAGCCATGGCCGCTGGGCCTGCGCGTCCGGAGCCTGTGCTCTGCAACGGGAGAGGCCACAACAGTGAGAGGCCCTAGTACAGCAAAAAAAAAAAAAAAAAAAAAAAAACAAAGAAATCACTAATGTCAACCACTTTTGAGACAATATACAATTCTAGATACCAGAAATGGAACTCAGAAAGAATTTTCCTATACAAATAATGTGGTGGTAATTAGATAAGATGAGGAGTATGGTGAGTAGAAGGGCCTCTCCTTTATTTGCCAGGATCATTTTTATAGAATGTTCTACATAAATGAACTTTCCAGATAACTGATGAAGCTTACCTCTTTCAGAGCACCAAAATGTTTTTTCTTCTTTGAAAAACAATGGAAGACTCTGGATCATCACAACTAAATCTAAGTATGTTGCTTGGTGGTGATGTTCAATGAGCACTGCCTCAGGCCACTAAAGTTCCGAGGACTGGCTGCCCCTCTATCAAATCCCTCTGAACGGCCAGCTTAGTCTTTGCCTCAGCCTTTTGTATGTCCATATTTGTTACTGAACATTCTACTCTCAATTTTTGCCTGCTTCTCACTATATTTCCTCCTAATCTGCAGTGGTTTGAGAAGTCCCACAACTAAGCTAATAAGAATTCTGTCTGAATTAAGAGTAATAGGCTCTGAAAGAGGACATTTACTCACCTCAGAGTAAAAGGCATTAGTGCATGGCCAGGTGATAGCCATTTGAATGCTGTTGAAAGCTTTGGCCAGAGGCTTCTCCCAAATATTCTCCCTTTCTTCAGGGATTTTTATTCTTATAAAAATTATAACAGCATAATTTTTAGTTGAGCCCATGACTGCCCAACCAAAGACTAAGTTTCCTAGCCTCTTTTGTAGCTGGCTGTGGCCATGTGACTATGTTCTGGCAAATGGGATATGAGCTGAAATGAGAGCTGCTACTTCTGGGCTGTACCCATCATCCCCCTCACTCTATTTCCCCTTTCCAATGGCTGTTTTAGTGAGTGCTGAGCCATCCTGGACAAAGGTTAATGCTCCAGGCATAGTGGAGCAATAAGATAGAAAGTGATATGATAACAGTGCTAGTGTACTGTTCCCCAGTCCTTTATCCATTACACCTTTGAGCATCACTAATATTTCAAGAGATGCCATAATATTCTTAGCAAAAAGTGAATTCTAAGCCATAATACATATTATGTAGACCCTTCTGAGAGGAATGTTGTGGTAGGCAGCCTCTAACGTGTGCCCCCCGCCCCCCCAATTCCTGCTTCCTGGTATTCATGTTCTTGTGAAATTCCCTTCCCCTGAGTATAGACTGAGCTAGTGATTCACTGCTAACAGATGATACAGCAAATGTGATGGGATGTGGCTTTCAAGATTAGGTTTACAAAAAGACTGTGGCTTCCATCTTGCTCACCCTCTTGCTCGACTGTTGTGATGGCAGCCAGATGCCATGCCGTGAGCTACTCTAGACAAAGGCTCACGAATCAAGGAACTCCTTCCAGCAACCCATGAGGGACTAAGGCCTCCATTCCAACAGCCTGTGAGGAGCTGAGTCCTGCCCACAACCATTTGAGTGAGCTTAGAAGTAGATCCTCTGTCCATCAAGCCTTCAAATGAAGCGGCAGCCCTGCCTGACGCCGAGAAACCCTGAGGCAGAGGCACTCAACCAGGCTGCAACCAGATTCTTTACTCACAGAAACTAAGATGATAAATGTGTGTTGTTTTAAGCTGTTAAGTTTGGCGGCAATTTGTTATGCAGCAACTGGTAACAAACAGAGCTGTTCCAAAATATAAATATCAATGATAAGAGATCATAAGTTCAAAACATCACACATAAATTTCGTTTCATGGTTTTGCTGCTTTTATACATACCAGAAATTTGTAGGTAGTGCTTATGTGAAAATGAAAGAAATACATTATCCAGAGTATGAAAATAACTTTGTTCATAGCTATACAATTTGGACACTAGCAAATCAGTCTTTGAAGATGACCAAATAATTAACTTTATTAAATCTTTTAGGACTAATGATTTAATATCACAGCAATGATCTATATGACATAGCCATAATGATTTCTTACTCTTTTCTACCAAAATAAAATAGTACCTTGATTATAACATAATTTAGGATTGAATTCTAATTGTGACACTTATAAAAAATTATAAAATTCATGAGATATCAATAATAACAAGCAAACTTCTAAATGTTCAGATTTGGAAATGTTTTAAGTATTGGTAACATAAATATTCGTATCTTGGTAATTCCAACCTCCTAAGTAAACTCTCTCTTGCACAGAGAGTAACCAACTATTTTTCTCCCGATTCATTTTTTTAAAAACTCAAATACAGCAGATAACTTTTTTAACAGCTTTACTGAGATAGAATTCACATACCATACAACCCATCCATACAAAATGTCTAATTCAATGGCTTTTAGTATATTCATAGAGTTGTATACTAAGTACTTTTTGCACTTGGTGCTTTAAGAGAGCAGGATGGAAAGAAAGTATAAAGAAAGGACTTTTACAGAAACAAGCGCCTTTTTCAAAGGCTAAAGTCCCATCTTTCAACATTAACCTGCAGGCATTTTTCCAAAGCTTGTTCTCCTTGAGACAACTGACTAAAATTCCTAGATTCCTTTTCAGTCTACCACCTCCTCAGAGACCCTGGAAGGTAAGTGCCACCTTCTTTACCTTGTTTGTCACCACATCCCAAGACCAGCACCATGCCTCGCTTATTCCAGGTGGTAGACAACTTGGCTGAATGACTAGAACTCACACTCGTCTTCTTATGCAATGTGACCCAATAACTAAGGGTTCACTTTTGTCAGACTCTGCAGAATTACAAAACCAATGGAACACACAATCTTTGTCTTTAGTCTCCTGGGATTAATTGATCCTTTTCTGGGGACTTCTACGATCTGGTATTTCTCAATTCTGCATTAAATGTATGCATAAGAATTCATTTAATTTAACAAATAATGAGTGGCTGCTATGATAGAAAGCCATCTTACTGGAAAATTTACAGATTTCACAATACTCATTTTTAAAAAACATTATCTGCCAAATAAACCTTGGTAAGAAAAGCGAGGTTCTAGGAAGGGCATGGCTTCTTTGTTTTTGCTTTTGTTTAATGTACGGAAGAAATTTTGAGAAGAAATAATTAAGAACTGCCTCACCCAGGAGGTGACACCTAAGAATAAGAAAGAGTGAAAGCATAAGTGGAGAATTTGAACTCAGAACAAGGAAACACTCATTAAAACAAATCAAAAAGAAAAACAAACTGAGTGCGGATGGTCACATTCATTTTATCTCTCTTTTGTAATCTATGATGGATTTAGACTTCATACTCAATAAATAAATCTTAGAATTCAAATTTGCTTGGTGTTTATTTCCCACTTAAAAAAAAATACAGCTCCATACAAACAAAAACAAACCCTCCTATTAGGGAGTAAAAAAGAGAGAAAATTATAGAAAATACAAAGTTACAGCTATAGCACATTCTACTATTTATTTTGAATTATAAAAACACCACTGATGCACAGCTGTCAAATACAGCAAACTCAAAAAATGTAGGAGGACATGCATATAGGAAACATGAGTGCAAACAATTCTCAAAAATAATGGGTGTAACTATTACTCTGACACACTTAGCCCCTGGGATTCACAGCATCTAAAGAATTCCTGGGCTTCCCCGGTGGCGCAGTGGTTGAGAATCCGCCTGCCAATGCAGGGGACACGGGTTCGTGCCCCAGTCCGGGAAGATCCCACATGCCGCGGAGAGGCTGGGCCCGTGAGCCATGGCCACTGAGCCTGCGCATCCAGAGCCTGTGCTCTGCAACGGGAGAGGCCACAACAGTGAGAGGCCCGCGTACCGCTAAATAAATAAATAAATAAATAAATAAATAAATAAATAAATAAATAAATAAATAAATAAATAAATAAATAAATAAATAAATAAATAAATAAATAAATAAATAAATAAATAAATAAATAAATAAATAAATAAAATAAAGAATTCCTGGTAGCTGAAACTGTACAACAGGCAGGAAGAAAGATACTCCTGTCCTTAAAATTGGCTCTTCTCTGGCCAGTCAAAAGTCTCCTTCTAATTCTGAGCATTGTACCCTATCTAATCAAACCATCAAAATTCCCTCAGAAAAGGAATCCTTATAAAGTTTTCCTTGAGTCTGCCCTATCAGTCTGTTAACTATAAATCTTTTGCCTGGGGTAAAAATTCATACTTAAGAAGGAAGATTCTCAAAAACAGAAAGAAACTATTCTTGAGAAGCAGGTGGACAGCACATTACAAACTGAGACGATTAAATGAAGCTAAAAATTAGAGCTTGAAATTGAATTCCACCTACGATCCTAAAATCTCAGTCTTGGTTGTTTTATCATTGTGTATCCTTCCTCCACCACTACCCCACATGAAGAAACTTTTTAAAAACACTATTAGAATGTAGCTGGTTTGGTTTGAAGTATTTCTTCCTGTATCTGGGCGGCTCATAATCAGTGAGGTGTTTCAAAAGATGAAGAGCAAAAGGAAACCGAAGGAGGGAGCTGGATTATGTCACTTGATTCTAAGATTTTATAAGCAAAAGAGAAAAGCTGTATAATCCATGAATAAAACTATCAGATAATGAATAATCAAGAAAGAATATAAATTTACCAAATATCCTAGTGATTAAGAGAATTTTACTTGATTTTATTTTTTCTTTGGGCTTGTATTTAGTATTTGCTGAACAGTACAGTTAAGTGGTTTATTATCTTACAATTCGGACAAAATTGAATATTTAAGATCACTTTCACTAAGGACAAAATTAGTCCTTATACATTTTTACCTTGCTTCATCTTTTGTTTCATCAAAATTCTGTCACTGAGTAACACTGCAAATAGTGGTACAGATTATTTATGAATGGGTTTGATAACTGAAGCAGTCAACTATTCGAAATTGTACATCATATGCCATGCTGGTGGTTTAGTCTCTGTACACTTTTATTTCTTTTGGCAGGTATTGGTTAATCTATAGTACTGAATAACACCTCACAGTAAATGTGTACTGTGAAAGCATGTTTCTGACAAATGAAATCTACGAACACCCGATGTGTGTTTTTCAATATCTTTAACTGAATTTTCCTGGAACTTATATTATTACTCAAACTTTTCATCACCTACTTTATATACTTTTTTGTTCAAAACTGAAAACAAAATACAGAATTTAACAAAGAAATTGTGGAGGTTCCCCCCCAAATACTATTTCTCCCTGAGTATAACTAATTATCTTTCAAAGAAATCTTTCTGAAATAAATACAATCAATCATAACTAAACTTGTAACTGACAAATATGTTTTATTATAGCTCAATACCTAGATATCAAAAAAGGCCATGTATCTCAAATAAAAAACAATTGAGACAGCTTTTTAGTTTTTAAAAATTCATTTTAACAGTGTACTATATCATGTTTTAAGACTGCAAAAAGGAATCACTCATAATATATTTAATAATAAATTTAATGGTTCTTTGCAAAGAACCAATTTTTGTTTCATAGATTTTTAATAGTCTTTGCCCTTTTTCTATTTTGTTGATTGATTTCTCTTTGTTATTACCTTCCTTCTACTTACTTTGGGTCTAATTTGCTCTTTTTCTAGTTTATCCAGGTAGAAATGTTAAGTCAATGATTTTGGACCTTTCTTCTTTTCTAGCATAAGCATTTAAAACTATAAATTTCCCTCAAGCACTGCTTTAACTGCATCTCACAAATTTTGATATGTTGTGATTGCATTTTCATTCAGTTCAAAATATTTTCTATTTTCCCTTCTGATTTCTTCTTTAAGCCATATGTTATTTTTAAAGCGTGAAGTTTAATTTCCAAATATTTGGGAGATTTCCCAGATATACTTCTGTTATTGATTTCTAGTTTGATTCCATTGTGGTCAGAGAACATATTCTCCATGATTTCAGTCTTTTAAAATTTACTGAGACTTTTTTTTATAGCCATGAACATAGTCTATCTTGGTGAATGTTCTATGTGCACTTGAAAAGAATGTGCATCCTGTACTCCTAGGTGGAGTATTCTATAAAAATCAATTAAGGTAGGTTGGTTGATGGTGCTTTTCAAGTTTTCCAATTCCTCTCTGATTTCTTTTTTGTGTGTATTTATTCTATCAATTAATAAGTGTGGAGTGTTGAGGGCTTCCCTGGTGGCACAGTGGCTAAGAATCTGCCTGCCAATGCAGGGGACACAGGTTCGAGCCCTGGTCCGGGAAGATCCCACATGCTGCGGAGCAACTAACCCGTGTGCCACAACTATTGAAGCCCACACACCTAGAGCCTGTGATCCACAACAAGAGAAGCCACTGCAATGAGAAGCCCGCGCACTGCAACGAAGAGTAGCCCTTGCTCGCAACTAGAGAAAGCCCGCGCACAGCAACGAAGATCCAACGCAGCCAAAAATAAATAAATAAATTAATTAAAAAAAAAAATAAGCTTGGAGTGTTGAAATCTCCAGCTGAAGGAAATTATTATGGATTTGCCTATTTCTGCTTTTAGTTCTGAAAGGTTTTACATTATATATTTTGAAGCTCTATTATTAAGTGCATACAGATTAAGATCTGAATATCTCCTTGATAAGTCAACCCCTTTTATCATTCTATTAGCTCTATTACTGTGTAACAAATTACTTTAAAACAGCAGCTTAAAACAACAAACATTTATTTTTGATTCTCATACAGGTTCTGAGGGTCAGAAATCCAGAGGCAGCTTAGCTGGGTGGTTCTGGCTCAGGGTCCCTTAGGAGATGGCAGCTAAGATGTTAGTTGGGGCTGCAGTCACCTGAAGGCCTGACTGCAGCTGTAGGATCTGCTTTCAAGATGATTCCTCACATAGCTCTTGGTTGGAGGCCAACCAACCACATGGACCTCTCTTCATGGTGTGGCAGCTGACTTCCCCCACAGCGAGTGATTAAATAGAGTGCAACCAAGCTGAAAGCCATACTGTCTTTTACCTCTTCCACCATATTCTACTCATGAGTCACAAAGTCCAACCCCCATTCAAAGGGAGAAGAATTAGGCTCCACTTCTTAAAGAAAGGAGTGTTAAACAATTTGACAACACATTTTAAAACTACTACAATCTTTATGAAATGATTTTATCCCTAGTACTATTTCTTAGTCTGAAGTCTACCTGTCTGATGATACAACCACTTCAGTTTTCTTTTAATTAGTGTTTGTATAGTTTATTTTTCTCTATTCTTTTACTTTTAATCTGTCTTTATATTCTAAGTGTATAGATAATATATAATTGTAGATGGCATATAGTTGGGCCCTGTTTGTAGATAGCGTATACAGTTGAGTCTTTTAATCCAGTCTGACTCCTTTACATTGGATTGTTTAAACCATTTACACTTAATGTAATTATTGAAATAGGTTGGCTCTAAGTCTAGCATCTAATTATTTGTTTTCTATTTATGTCATTTGTTCTTTGTTACATTTTTCGTCTATTCCTCTCTTCTTTTGGGCTGGCTATTTTTTGGTATTTCATTTTATCTCTTCCATTTGTGTATTAGCTATTCCTCTTCACTTAATTTCTTTATTAGCATTTGCAATATGCATTTTAAACTTTACACATTATACCTTCAAATAATAGTATACAACTTCACATACATTGTAAGAACTATTCTTGGTACTATTGATGTCATTAATTTTACTTCTACATAAGTTATAAGCCCCAAAATACAATCTATTTGTTTTAAATAGTCAATTGTCACTTAAAGAGTTTTTTTTTTTTTAATGTTAATGGAGAAATGTCTTTCCTCTTTACCCACACATTTACCACTTCCACTGCTCTTTATTCTTTTATGAACATCTACGTTTCCATCTGGGATCTTTTTCATTCAGCCTGAAAATTTTTCCATTACATTTCTTGGTGTGCAGGTCTGCTGGCCATAAATTCAGTTACCTTTTGTTGGTTTAAAAGGTCTTTATTTTGTCTTCATTTCTGAAGGATTTTTCACCTTGTATATAATTTTATATTGGCTCCTTTTTCCTTCAGCATCTTAAAGATGGGAGATGCTACTGGCATCTAACAGGTAACAGCCAGGAATGCCACAAGACACCCTGCAATCCACAGAACTGCCCCCCTACAACAGTGAATTCTATGGCCTAAAATGTCAGTAGTGCCAAGGTTGAGAAACCCTGCTCTAGACCCATCTAACAACTTAAAAACAAGCCTAGAAAGGATCAAGTTGATCTGCCTGTTGAACAGTTATGTAACTGCAAAGGACCAGCTACCCATGGTCACTAATACTGATTATCTCCCTGTGTTACCATTATTTACCAATGCTTTCTTTTATTCATTTAGTCTATCTCTTGATAATTTTTTTGGCTTTTTACCCATATCTCAGCCACTCTGTCCCACATGCCTGTTTACTGGAATCTCATTCATTTACTTGTTTCAACAGATATGTATTAAGCACCTACTCTTAGGGAGCCTAGTATAATGGTTAAGAGCACAGGATCTGTAACCAGGTTGCCTGAGTCCAAATTCTGGTTGTTATTCTTACTAGCTTTGTAACCTTAGAGAAGGTGCTTAAATTCTCTGTTCCTCAGTTTCCTCATCAGTTAAACAGATACAATAGTATTTCCCTCATAGGGTTGTTATGAGGGCATTTGACCTTCTCAACAACCCTCTGAAGGAGATACTGTCAAAACTTCTTAAAATAGCACCTGACGCAAAGGAAGATCTATAGAGCCCTTACTACCACCAGCACCACTGCTACTACTCATAGTGCCAAGTGTTAGTGCACATGTTGGACAGAAGTGAGTAAGACATAGCTCCCCTTTCCTCCAAGGAGTTTAAACCCAGCAAAGGGCACACAAGAAGCAATGCAATAATATGTCAGGAGTTCAAATAATCATTGTAAGAAAATATTTACTGAGCACTAAATAGCTTTATCTATCACTTAATCCTCATAGCAACTCCATGAGTTACAGACTATTATTACATACCTTTACAAAGAAGGAAACCGAGTACTTGAAGGTTTACGTAATAACCCAAGGTCACTTAGCTGCTATGCAGCTGGGATCTGAACTCGGGTAGTCTAACTCCAAGCAATAGAGATTTATTGGCTCACCACAGCCAGTGGTTAAAAGCATAAGCTCTGGAGTCACAGAAAGAAGCGCTATTAATTCTGCCTAGTTGGGCCAAGGAGGAGATAACATTTGGGTTGTGCTTAAAGGATGAACACAATTTCACCTGGCAGAAACAGGGAAAAGCAACCACAAAATGAGCCAATTTTGACAGGGGAATGAAACAGCAAAGTGTATTTAGAGTACTGAGACTTGTTTGATGAGATTATAACATAAAATGCACTTGTGGGGAATGAGAGGAGCTGAAGCCAGAAGTCAGCTGGGGTCATCTTTGGCACAGTCTTTATGGGAGTGCATATTTTATCCTGTAGAGCAATACTTTCCAAACTTTTTCAAATCATGCACACAAAGAAAATACGTGTAGAGCAAATATACGTGAAGGGATGCCCCTGCTGGTTGCTGGATGAGTTCACTGGGGACTGGGGCTTCGGGCCACGCCCACACCGCCAAGAGCTGAGGGCATTGGACATGGAGTGTGAGGAAGAGCTGGGGTGCAGTTAAGATGATAAAAGGATGGAGACAGAGGCCATAATAGGAGACAGAGAATTTAAGAGGGTAAGCTAGATGCTGGGGAGAGATAACAAGTTTGACACAGGATATGCTGAATCAGGGGCCTGCAAGACATCTAGAAGAGCACTTTGTAATACCTTATGGAGATCAGGAGCAAGGTCCTACCCATTATCTCCTTTTCTCACCTTAATTAATTATTACCCTTGGTACTGTTTTCAGACCACACGTCCAATGTCTTTTGGATGTACGAAAAAGAACACTATTGAGTATGTCTGGAGAAATGTGTCTGTGAGTTTGGGGAGAAAGTAGAAGGGTTAGAAGAAGCAGTTGGAGTGAAAATTATCAAATTTTTAGAAAAGGTGCCAAGTTCACCTTCTGGTGTACTCTTACAATAAGAGTGCAGCCTATAAACAGTTTTTAAAGTTAAGGAAATAGGTAGCAGCCAAACAATTAGATTTACTAGGTATTAGGGAAGGTAGAACGCAATTGTGCAACACTGGAATTTGACCAGGCCATTAGGGTCAAGTAGTTAAATGTAAAAGGTGCTTCTGATTGCCTGGAACATCAAAATGTCTGTTTTCCTATTCATTGAAACAAAACTTCTAATCACCCTGATTTTCAGTTCTCTTTTTCCTTAATTCTAAAAGTAATTAATCACACTTTAATAAGTGGTACAACTGAAGGAGAGAAAAGATAGTACCCAAAAAAGTATATATGACAAAAATCTTTCAATTAATGATTTTGAAATAGTTTAATGTGTGTATTAACAACTGTTGTTCTGTAAAAAGAAACCATGTGGAGAATACACCAACATTTAGTTTATGTTTTCACAAGTATATGCTGACTGTCTCATAATTAAGTACACAGAGCTCAAAACAGCCAACACTACAGAGAGCTTACACTGTTAACCATTATAGAAGTGGTTGAGAGATATTTGCTAATGACTACCATAAAAGGAATGGATGACTAAGAACAGAGAGGATGTGTGACTAAAAAGTCCCACTACAGTTCTTTGAAAATTCCCTGAATAACTAGGCATGCCAAATGTGGTCCGTCATGAAATTATTTGATGCTAAACTCTGTAGTTAGACAGCAAATAAAGGATAAAGGCTTTGTATAAATCATTCTATTGCAAAGTGCCGAAACAACAAGGTCATCATTAAGTGAAAGTGTTAATCAAATTAAAATATGGCCCGGAGTTCAAATGCTGCTGGGCCAGACTGGGCTAACTCCACAGACAATTCATTCAATTCCTAGGGTGCTGGACCACAGTGCAGTAACCAGGCACTTCGAGCTGCTGCTGTTCCTCCCTAGACCTGAAAATGTACAGGATGTTTCTCACAGATCTTTGAACACTAGAAAAAGCCAAGTAGGCACATCACAGCCTACCTTTGGCAAATCGATCTTTTCACCCCAAAGGCTTACCAAAACTATACCTAAACTGTAGGTATCAAAAGAAAATCCCAGTACACATGTGGAAATGCATCATATTTCTTTCATATACACAACTGTCTCTGAATTTGCTAACTGACACAATGGATTTTCCAAAATAATGTTACCTTTTCCCCCCAAAATAATTCTAAATTGCAATAATAATGGTAATAGTTACTGTTGTTATATAAACTGTGTCATTTAATCTTTAAACTCATGAGATAGATATTACATCATTTTTCAGATGGGGATGCACGCTTAAAGTCACATCATTTAAGATGAGATTGAAACTCAAGTTTGGCTGACTCCAAAACCCTTCTTTGCTTCACTACCCTTCATTGTTTTTTGATATTTTTCTGTTTGTTACTGGCACTCATGGGAGACAGTACATTAAGCAAGTACTGACTCAAATGGGGAAACAGTTTTGAATGACTGCAAAAATGTCTTGTAACACACAGAAATGACTTTTCATGCAATGTGATTGAGGGTACTGTATATGTATTTTTCTTTTCTGTTTTATATTTTTTGCTTTCCTTGTATATGCTACTATCTGGATCTCTAAACATATTTATAACACTATATCAGATTTCAGTAACATGGATTTTTAGTAAAATGTACATCTCCACCATGTATGAATGTTGCATCTTTAAAAATCCGTGTTCTATGTATACAATAAAAAAGGAGCAATTCTTTACTCCTCTGTACAGCTGTCTTTTTCTTTTTAATAAATTTATTTTATTTATTTATTTATTTTTGGCTGTGTTGGGTCTTCGTTGCTGCGCATGGGCTTTCTCTAGCTGTGGCGAGTGGGGGCTACTCTTCGTTGCAGTGCGCGGGCTTCTCATTGCGGTGGCTTCTCTTGTTGCCGAGCACGGGCTCTAGGCGCGCGGGCTTCAGTAGTGGTGGCACGCGGGCTCAGTAGTTGTGGCTCGTGGGCTCTAGAGCGCAGGCTCAGTAGTTGCGGTGCACGGGCTTAGCCGCTCCGCAGCATGTGGGATCTTCCCGGACCAGGGCTCGAACCCGTGTCCCCTACGTTGGCAGGAGGATTCTTAACCACTGTGCCACCAGGGAAGCCCTATACAGCTATCTTTTATTCAATATAATTGACTCAAAAATGAAGGATATAAGTTATTTTCCTTATTAGGATTTTAATATTTCCTCTTCCTAGTGACTGATGTACAATGAGAAATAACTAATTTAATAAAAAACATTTTAATTTTCTGAAACAATAAGTTACAAAGTGGAATTTTGCTCTACTGAAAGAATGCAGAATGCAGTATTATTGAAAATGTCAAATACCATGATTACGGAGGACATCTGTTTGCTTTGTTGCATCTGTTCCTCTTTTTCCGTAACAGCACCCCACTTTTCTTTGCGAACCACCTCTCCCTTTTTTCTCAATCCAGCTGATTCTACTATCAGTACCAGGGATGGGCACCTGACCTACGCCTGGCCAATCAAAGCATTCCACCCCTCTTGCCACAGTGACTGGTTCACAGATACATATGTGACCCAAGACAGGCCAATGAGATTCAATGCCGAGACTTTTGCACAAACAACTGGTAAAGAAGTGCCCTCGGGCTTCCCTGGTGGCGCAGTGGTTAAGAATCTGCCTACCAATGCAGGGGACATGGGTTCGAGCCCTGGTCCAGGAAGATCCCACATGCCGTGGAGCAACTAAGCCCATGCGCCACAACTACTGAGCCTGGGCTCTAGAGCCCGCGAGCCACAACGACTGAAGCCTGCATGCCACAATGACTGAAGCCTGCGCGCCTAGAGCCTGTGCTCCACAACAAGAGAAGCCACCATAATGAGAAGCCCGCGCACCGCAAGGAAGAATAGTTCCCACTTGCTGCAACTAGAGAAAGACTGCGCGCAGCAACAAAGACCCAACACAGCCATAAATAAATAAATAAATAAAATCTATTTTTAAAAAAAGAGAAGTGCCCTCTTTCTGCTAAGGATGTTAAAAAGGTAAGACTGTCACTTCTGGCTGTCTTTACTACCACTGGGGACAATATACCTAAGAATGAAGCCACCAAGGACAAGGGGTGGGGGGGAATGAGAAATGAAGAAAAGTAAGAAAAGATTACATATTCCTGACGCTATTATTTTAGCAGTAGCAGGTTCAGGATGAGAAGGTTGGTCTTACCAATCTATCCTTGTCATGTGGCCTTACTCTGCTGCAGGCCATCCACCTCCTCTTGAGTCCTTGTTTCCAGCTTTCCTGGCAATTCCGTGAGCACCTGATACCATTTTTGGCTTAAGTAAAACAGAGTCAGTTTCTATTTTTGCAATCAAGAACCCTAGCTAGTCCAATGAGCAAACAATTTTATGACCTTAGGGTGGAGAAGGCCTTCCTAGAAAGATAGATCTGACTACATAACAATCTAAAAATAGTAATAAGAAAAATTTACAGAAAAAATAAGTTTGTAAATATGTAATTCACAAAAAAAGAATACTAGTCAATATTTATTTTAAATATTCAAATTAATGAGAAGAAAAGAAATGAAGATTAAAAAAAAGCAAAAACAAAACAGAGGCTAGTCTCCCCAAACAAACCCTGTACAGTTTCTGTATTGTTTTTTTACTTTTAAAATTTTTTTAAAATTTTATTTATTTATTTTTGGCTGCATTGGGTCTTCCTTGCTGCGTGCGTGCTTCCTCTAGTTGCGGTGAGCGGGGGCTACTCTTCGTTGCGGTGCATGGGCTACTCTTCGTTGCGGTGCATGGGCTACTCTTCGTTGCAGTGCATGGGCTTCTCATTGCATTGGCTTTTCTTGTTGCGGAGCATGGGCTCTAGGCACGCAGGCTCAGTAGTTGTGGCTCGTGGGCTCTACAGCGCAGGCTCAGTAGTTGCGGCGTAGGCTCAGTAGTTGTGGCGCACGGGCTTAGTTGCTCCGCGGCATGTGGGAACTTCTCGGACCAGGGCTTGAACCCTTGTCCCATGCATTGGCAGGCGGATTTTTAACCACTGCGCCACCAGGGAAGCCCCTGTATTGTTTATTATTGAAACTTTAGTATACCTTGGCATGTAGTAAGGACTCAGATTTTATTAAATAAATGAATCAGGAAAGAAGCAAATGGGTATAATAAAACAGACGTTCTTATGCCCTGTTTGTAGGAGCACACACTGGCAACAAAACATTGGAGAGCAAATCGGCAATATTATCAAATGTTTTAATGTGCTGCTAGACTCAGCAAACACACACCTACGAATTTATCTTATTGAGAAAAATGGAAAAGTTTGCAAAGATGTAAGTATAAGTGATGTTCCCAGGAGTACACTGCTTCCAAGAGAACAAAAGAAAAACAATACAAATGTCTGGCAATGGTGGTTTACTGAATAAATTATTACATATCCATTCACATTGGAATACTATGCTGCTATTTAAAAATATAATCTATATTGACGTGGAAAGAGTTCCATGACTGAAAATAACAAAAAGCAAAACAGCATCTATAGTATGGCTTTATTTAATAAAGTTATTTATTTCCTGGGGGAGGGATTAAAAGCTTATTCATTAAAA
Organism: Physeter macrocephalus; assembly: GCF_002837175.3. Classification (NCBI taxonomy): domain Eukaryota; kingdom Metazoa; phylum Chordata; class Mammalia; order Artiodactyla; family Physeteridae; genus Physeter; species Physeter macrocephalus. Next base: position 79,650,234 of record NC_041225.1, read on the forward strand.
TGATGTCAGTGGGGCTTCCCCGGTGGCACAGTGGCTAAGAATCCACCTGCCAATGCAGGGGACTTGGGTTCGAGCCCTGGTCCGGGAAGATCCCACATGCCGCGGAGCAACTAAGCCCGTGAGCCACAACTACTAAGCCTGCACTCTAGAGCCCGTGAGCCACAATTACTCAGCCCACGTGCCTACAGCCCGTGCTCCGCAACAAGAGAAGCCACCGCAATGAGAAGCCTGCAAGCCGCAACTAGAGAAAGCCCGCGCACAGCGACAGACCCAACGCAGCCAAAAATAAATAAATAAACAAACAAATAAATAGATAAATTTATTTTAAAAAAATGATGTCAGTGGATTCTCAGTAGAGGGATTGGGGGGTGGTTATATTTTTATGGTTTGGATTGCTTGAACAAACATCTATTCTCTTTGTAAACATACAAAATAATAAAAAAAAAATACATGTACATATACAGAATTAGTACAATTTCCAAAGGACTTAAATTTAACATGTAGTCAGATAAGACATGAGAGAATCTTAATTTTTTCATTATGACAATGTAAACTTAAAAATATACCAAACTAGCCTCAGAGGGAATAAAATCCCCCCTTTTCATTCTAGAGGTGTAAAACCCAAGGGAAAGACAGAGGCTAGAGCAGTTACCCAGGTAAAGCATCCCAAGAAAAGAATTTGTTTTATCTTGTAAATGATGCTCTTCTGAATTAACACAAAAAGCAAGGAAACTGAGGAACTATGAGGGAACGAACCAAGGCCATCAGTTGTCCAGATGGCACTCCATCAGTTCTGACCAGTCAGAAAACCTACACTAGAAAACACGTCCAAAATGCAATGGAATTCCTTTGTTCAGCACCACCAGAATGTCTCTTATTTTGCTGCAAATTCAAAGATATTCACCCACTACTTATCTCCAACTCCTCAGACATATAATCAATTTTAAAAGGCATTTTAAGTCAAATGCCTGGCATGTAATATGGAAGGCAAGACTGATACCAGGAAGAGGTAATGTAATACAAACTCTCAGTCTAGTACAGTAAACAGTACAACCAGCGTATCTGAAAGTCTTTTTTTAATAATTTTTTTGTTTCTGTAATATTCTGAAGTACTTAAATTCTCAAGAATTCCCCTTTTGAAACAGAAAGCTCTCTACAGGTACCATAACTTGTACAATAAATTCAAGTTAATATTGTGAACTCTCTCCACTTCTTTAAAAATGAAGATACATGGGGAATTCAAGCATGTTAAACTCCCTCTCACAATCTGCTTATTCAAATATAGGCAGTCTAGCATAGTGGTTAAGGTCCCAGAGGTGTATCGTATGAGTACAAGTCTCGGCTTTGCCACATACTAGCTGTGAAACTTGGGCAAAATGAGACCTGTTTTAAAGCTGTAAGGATTAACTGAGCACTTATAACATATAAAGCACTTAGAGCAGTTCCTGACACAGAGAATGCTCAGTAAATAATAGCTATTATATGACTGAGGCATAAATGATTCTAGTACTCTAATATTGTGGGGTAGCCATGGAACTATTCAAGGTAAATGTAAGTTCTAAGGCATTTATAATTCAACTTATTATGGTTCTTTTTAAAAAAGTGGTGAATAATTAAATTCTTTGAGGTGCTTTAACACTCTGTGTTAACTAAATGTTATTTATAAGGTTATATAGTATTACAATTGTTTCAAAGAGCTCAGAGGCTTAATCTAGTTATTTATTTTGAGCCAAAATATGGTATTATTTTTTTCAAATAAACGATTTCTGAACGTGGTTATGTTTATGAGTTGCAGGTCTTATTCTGAAAAAAAAAAGTCTCTGCAAACATGATACATATACTTCAAAGAAGTGGTAATGAGGAGTTTTATGCCAGTAATTACCACAAATTTGAAAGGGATCATTGCAAAATCCAACTACAGGAAAAACCTAGTACTAAGAAATGCTCTAATCTTAGATGCACATTTTTCCCCTCCATTCTATCAAAATGATGCTTCTTTCTTTTTACTTCTTTATCATTCCACTTTTAGCCATTCTTTAATTTCATTAACACATCATCAGACTTCATTTCATTGTCCCTTTTCAACAGGGATGCTCTTTTAAAATAAATGTTTCTCCAACTTTGCAAAAAAAAATCATAAGGCCTAAAATTTGGCCAACTCATATTATTTCATGTAAAAGAGTCTGCCTTTAACACATAGCACTGTTGGTTTTGATAGAGATGATCTATAAAATTTACATTCCTAGAAATCTACTACATCCCAAAATAGTTGCCACTCATCTTAGTGCAAAGACCAAGATTTTGTGTGTTCATCAGCGTACAGACCGTCTCTGACTTCCAATGGTTCAGCTTAACAAATTAATGGTTCATCAATCTTATGATGGTACGAAAGTAATACACATTCAGTAGAAAACTGGACTTCGAATTTTGAATTTGGACCTTTTCCTGGGCTAATGATATGCTGCACAATGCTCTCTCATGATGCTGGGCAGGGGCAGCCGCAGCTCCCAGACAGCCACGTGATCACAAGGGGCAACAACCAATACAATTACAACCACCCCAGGACCCTGTAACTATTTTGTGTTTTTCAGTGCAGTATACAATAAATTACAGGACATACTCAACACTTCATTATAAAAGGGGCTTTGTGTTAGATGATTTTGCCCAATGCTAGGCTAATGGAAGTGCTCTGAGCACATATAAGGCAGGCTAGGCTAAGCTATGATGTTTGGTAGGTTAGGCGTATTAAACGCATATTTGACTTCCAATATTTTCAACTTACAATGGGTTAATCAGGATGTAACCCCATTGTAAGTCGAGGAAGATCTGTATTTGTTTAACTGAGATTTGAGAGAGACCCGTTTGTAGCAGGTTTGATTATTTAAAAGTCATAAATACAGCCCCCTTTCTTGGTAGTAGACATCTGAACTTTGCCAGCAGCTTTTTCACCTGGTCCTTGACTTGAAAGGCAAAGATCATCTCCTGGGCCACAGTCTAAGGTCTAGTAAAAGTCTGACCTTGTGATGTAAGTTGTAGTCCAAATCACACTTACGAATCAGCATATGTCATTGTTATTATGACTCACAATAATAATTTCTAACAGTACTGGGTGCTTTCCATGGATCAACTTACTTATCAGTCCTCACAATAAACCTATGAGGTAGATATTATTTTCATGCTGACTTTATGAATGAGAAATCTGAGAAGAAAGATTAAGCAACATGACCAAAGTCACACACGTTGTGAGTGACAGTGACATGGTTTGAACCCAGGTCTGAACCAGGGCCCACGTTCTTAATCACTGTATTATACTCCCTCAAGATGATTTTGGAGAAGCGAGAAATAAAAATAAAGTGGTGTGAGTTGCATCATCATATCTAATTTATACAAAGTCAACTATATGTGCTCAATTAAAAAAAGAAAACTGGAAAATAACAATTTAGGTAGTATAGGCAATTCCACCTATTCTACTCATTGTATGCTCAGGACAGAGATGATAAACTAATTGTTTTGTACCTTTAGTCCATTTTCGTACTTAAATACTCCTCTTCTTTTCTTTTTAAAAAATTTTCCTGCTTTATTTTTAAATTTTTGTGTTTCTTTTCTACTTTTTAAAAATATTTATTTTATTTTATTTTATTTTGGCTGCATTGGGTCTTAGTTGCAGCATGCAGGATCTTTCGTTGTGGCGTGGGCTTATCTCTAGTTGTGGCGTGCAGGCTCCAGGGCACGTGGGCTCTGTAGTTTGCGGCACGCAGGCTCTCTCGTTGAGGCGTGCGAGCTCAGTAGTTGTGGCTCACGGGTTTAGTTTCCCTGCGGCACGTGGGATCTTAGTTCCCTGACCAGGGATCAAACCCGTGTCCCCTGCATTGGAAGGCGGATTCTTTACCACTGGACGACCAGGGAAGTCCCTTAAGTTACTCCTCCTTAATGACCCAAGGACTTCTCCTTAATGAGAATATTTAATTAAGCTGAGTGTGGTTTTAGAGTAAAGAGACATTTTTTTATATACCGTTAGTTATATACAAGTCAACTATTTCATCTGGTGCTCAGTGGAAGAAACAGTGATTATTCCACTGATCCTAGGGAAAACTGGCTCTCTGGGGAGATGGAATGTCAGTCCCCACTGTGCACCTTCCTAAGGGATTTACAAGACCCATTTTGACCAAATGCAATTTTTGCTGCATGTGTTACTTCAATAACCGTGAGTAATAGAGGCCAGATAATTACAGAATGCAATTCACGCTCATCTAGGCCATTACTGTGGCTTTGCAGTCTCTTATATTCCTCAGAGCATCTGTTCAGTTTTTCTCCCTACTCGGCACAAAATCTCAAATAGATCCACACCCCACTCATAGTTAGTAGCTGACAACAACACTTACTTTATAAGAAGATGGGGGCCATGCAGCATCAATTCCCTCCATTTACTTTACTTTTACCACAAAACTCTGTATCCTCATCCAGCCCCTCCTGCTACAATTTGGAATTTAGTCTCGTCATTTTACTGAAACTGCTCTCTCAAAAGCCACTGATGACTTGGTTGCCAAGTCCAGTCACGTCTCAGTCCTCATCATATACTCTCTCTATAGCAGTGATTCTCAACCTGGCTACACATCAGAAGTACAAAGAAAATACTGATGCCAGAGCCCCACCCACAGATTCCAATTTAATTGGTCTGGGGCTGGCAGAGGGCTGGGTACTTGCTTAAAACTCCCCAGGTGATTCTACAGGGTCAAGAACCACAATCTACAGCATTGACTCCATTCATTAACTCACCCCTTCTATTTGAAACTCTTGGTTGCCACAATATCGTACTCACTGGGTATTTCTACTTGCTCCTAATGTTCTTCAATATCCTTGTCTGGAGTCTCTTTCTCTGATTCCATTTGCTCTTCCAACTGTCCCTTTTCCTCTCAACCCTTAATTTAAAGTTTCTAACCATCCCAAATCTCCAATCTCCATATCTAATCTTGAACTTAAGCCTCAGCTCCAGACCCTCACCTCACACAGAAACTGTCCCTCTGAATTCAGACTCCACACGGCCAAAATCCTATACTGTTTTAGTTGCCTTGCTCTCCATTCCACATAATAGCTGTTTCAAACTTTCTGCATTTTTCTCAAACCTGTCATTCCACCACATCTCTCCTTATTCATATCAGAAAACCTTGCTCCTACTTCACAGAGAAAATAGAAGCCTTCACAATCTCTTAACTTGACCCTGATCTGACAAAGTCACCTACATATGCACTCTTTCTCTGCTCTCCAACTCCTCCCGGGCTCTTGTTCTCAGGCACCCTGGAGACCAGGACTTATCAATTATTTCCTTTTCCCTCTTCCGGATCCTTCCCATCAGCATCTAAGTAAGCATCTTCACTTAGATGAAGTCTTGCCCATTTTCAAAAGAGAAACTCAGGGCTTCCCTGGTGGCGCAGTGGTTGAGAGTCCGCCTGCCGATGCAGGGGACACGGGTTCGTGCCCCGGTCCGGGAAGATCCCACGTGCCACGGAGCGGCTGGGCCCGTGAGCCATGGCCGCTGAGCCTGCGCGTCCGCAGCCTGTGCTCCGCAACGGGAGAGGCCACAACAGTGAGAGGCCCGCGTACCGCAAAAAAAGAAAAAAAAAAAAAAAAAAAAAGGAACTCAGAAAACTATTCAGCTTCATAGTCTCTTAGGTACCACCACTCCTCTCCTCTTTGCAGTCAAAATTCTTAACCAGTTCTCTACATTCACCTTTTCTCCTTCCCATTCGCCACTCAACTCACTACAACAAGTTTCCACACCACCACTCCATCCAATCGGTACTTGTCATAGTCAGCAAGGGGCTCCTTGTTACTAAGTCCACGGAAACCTTTCAGAACTTAGCTTTCCTGATCTCTTTGCAGTACTGTACACTACTAACCGTTCTCTCCTTTTTAAATGCTCTTTTCCCCTGGCTTCCAAAACACTTCACTGTCAATCTCCTACTTCTCTGGCCACTCAATCTGTCTCTTTGGAGGATTCTCTCCCTCAAGCTATTCCTGAGGATGCTGTCCTCCTTTGCTGTCTTATATACTCTCCCTGTACACTCTCATCTACTCCCAAACATCAATTGTGGGCTATCTGCCTCACAAGTATTTCTCCACCCAGATCTTTCATGAGATTCAGATTTATAAATTCAAATGCCTAACTCTACTTCCTCTCTGAGAAGTCTTATGGGTTTTTTAAATACAACATGTCCAAAATTGAACTCATCCTCTTCTCATGCATCTCCTCAAACCTGCTGCTCTTTCTTTTTTTTGGTGAAAGGCATCATCATTATCCATCCAGTTTCCCAAGCAAGAAACCTGGGCATCTTCCTTACCTCCTCCTCTTTGTAAACCTACCACATTCCAGCAAGTACCAAGTTCTGCCCATTCCACCCCAACTGTTTTAGTTCAGTTCAGGCTGAGACTATCTCTTGCTTGAATTTTACTGGAACAGAATCCTAACTGGCCAGCGTGACCTCTTTACAAATCTGATCATGTCATCCTGCTGCTTAAGACTATTCAAGGTGGTGCATTTTATATAAGCATGGGAATAGACAAACAGATTTATGGGATGAAATAGAGTTCAGAAACAAACCCAGAAAAATAATTTTATATATGATGACATTTAAAGCAGCACTTAAAACCACTGGAAAAAGATTCAATTAATGGAACTGGGATAACTGGCTAGTTAGTTAGGAAAAATGAAAATGGTATCCTTACTTCATATAATGAATGGGTATAAATTTGAGATAAAGTTCTAAATGTAATAAAATAAACCATAAAAGAACATAGAAGAAAATATATGAGAAAATTTGTAGTAACCTGGGGATGAATAAGGTACTTGAATAAAAGGTCTAAACTCTTTAGAAGGATATATGAGGACCCTTGCTTACCTCCTTAACATTTCTCTCTACTGCCCCTGCTACTCCTCTCCAGTAAAGGGCATCTCTTGCTGGAAAAGATGCACCACACAAGTCTCTCATCTGAGGGCCTCTGCTGTGTTCTTTGTTCTCTCTCTCTAATTTACTGAACAGTCCATCCTCTTCCCTTTGATTATAAAAGCTGTACTTATCATATATTCAATTTGGTTCTATGTCTTTTTTCTGGATTCTATTCTGTTCTATTGATATGTTGATCTCTTCCTATGCCAATGCCATAAAGTTTTTTTTTTTTGTTAACATCTTTATTGGGGTATAATTGCTTTAAAATGGTGTGTTAGTTTCTGCTTTATAACAAAGCTATACATATACATATATTCCTATATCTCCTCCCTCTTGCGTCTCCCTCCCATCCTCTCTATCCCACCCCTCTAGGTGGCCACAAAGCACTGAGCTGATCTCCCTGTGCTATGCAGCTGCTTCCCACTAGATATCTATTTTACATTTGGTAGTGTATATGTGTCCATGCCACTCTCTCACTTCGTCCCAGCTTACCCTTCCCCCTCCCCGTGTCCTCAAGTCCATTCTCTACGTCTGCATCTTTATTTCTGTCCTGCCCCTAGGTTCTTCAGAACCATTTTTTTTTTTTTTAGATTCCGTTTATATGTGTTAGCATACGGTATTTGTTTTTCTCTTTCTGACTTCCTTCACTCTGTATGACAGACTCTAGGTCCATCCACCTCACTACAAATAACTCAATTTCGTTTCTTTTTATGGCTAATATTCCATTGTATATATGTGCCACATCTTCTTTATCCATTCATCTGTCAATGGACACTTAGGTTGCTTCCATGTCCTGGCTATTGTAAACAGAGCTGCAATGAACATTGTGGTACATGACTCTTTTTGAATTATGGTCATAATGTTTTAATTACTCTAGATTTGAGGTAGATGTTTGTACCTGGTAGGATTATGCCTTTCACTCTTCTTTATTCAAATTTTGAGAAACGCTGGAATTAGCTTATCAAATTCTATTAAAAATTCCATTAGGACTTTGGTTGTAACTGCACTGAATCTATAGATCGCCTTGGGGAGAACTGGCATCTTCTCACCTAGGAATATGTTTCTCTACATATTTAGTCCTTCAGCAAAAGAAAAATTTTAAAGTCTTACAGAATTATTATTAAAAACTGTTCCTAGGGACTTCCCTGGTGGCACAGTGGTTGGGAATCCACCCGTCAATGCAGGGGGCATAGGTTCGAGCCCTGGTCCAGGAGGATCCCACATGCCGCAGAGCAACTAAGCCCGCGCGCCACAACTACTGAGCCTAGAGCTTGTGAGCCACAACCATTGAGCCCGTGTGCCACAACTACTGAAGCCCATGCACCTAGAGCCCATGCTCCACAACAAGAGAAGCTACTGCAATGAGAAGCACACACACCGCAGCAAGGAGTAGCCCCCACTTGCTGCAACTAGAGAAAGCCTGCGCACAGCAACAAAGACCCAATGCAGCCAAAAATAAATATATCTATTAAAAAAATTATTTAAAACCAATTGTTCCTAGGTATTTTATAGCTTTAATTGCTATGGTGATTGGGACTTTATTTCATTATATATTCAAATATATATGTTTTTTCATCATTATATTTACCTTATTTCATCATGATCATTGATGATATATAGGAGAGCTACTGAATTCTGTGTACTTCACTTTGCATCTGGCCACCTCATTGTTTTCTCTTGCTAGTTCTAATAGTTAGTACTCTGGGAGAGCAAATGAATATTAGGTTCCACAGGAAAGAAAAAAGGTAGTTGAAGCAGGTTTGTATGCAGGATAATGAGGTCCAAATGAGACAGGCTGAGCTTAAAGTGACAATGTTATACTTAACTGGAGATGTCCTAATAAAAGCATACAGAAATACAGGACTGGAGCAGTGGGAAGACATGAGGACTGAACAAGCTGTAGAAGTCAACACGTGCATACAGGTAAGAGTTGAAAATGCTCCTTAAAAGCAGTGTCAATGCCAGGGTTGATGAAGAAAAAAAAAAGTTTGTCTATTCCAAAATTTGCTACTAAAAACAAAAAAAAAGACATTTTAAAAATTGTGTGGTACTTTGATATTACAATTACTGAGTATAGACCTGGAAAATGTACTTTTCCAGAAAGAATTTCAGGAGACCAAGGGGTGGGGTCTCCTGACTGTGGGTCTGACTACTACATTACTACCATGGGATTCATGTGAAAAAGAATCCTGATGATCAAAAGTAAAGGCAGGAAACGGGTGGAGAGAAAGGGAAATGCTGAACTACAAGGTCATGGTCAGGAAACCAATTTGGCAAGGCATGTGGAAAACCAAGGCATACAGAATCAAGTACCACATACAGTAGTGCACAGTCCAAAGCCAGCTTTGTTTTCAGTAATGGGACTCAAACGGCAGGGTGAAGGCCGGTGCCTGCAATCCACAGAGGGAACCACCTCAAAATTCCCTATCGAGCTCATTTTGTTAGCCACTCGTACTACAGAGACAGACTTCCAAATGGAGCTCAGACAAAAGGCTGCCTAGATCCCAAGAAATGCATTAGTAAAAAATGCCTAATGCTGATTGTCAGCAATGTACACAAAGTCTGCCTTTCATTCATTGCCATTATTTTCCTAAACAAGTCAAAGAACGATACTTCTAAATCATACAATAAAAGAAAATTAAGATATAGTATGTAGAGCCACATGCTAATTTTATGAAGAACATGTGTCAAACTGTTAAACGTAAATATCACTCAATACCAGAATGCAACATCATTTGTATGTTTTCACTTATTCTTTTCTGCACTTTTACAGTTTTCTACAATGAATATTTACTGATTTTGTAATAAGAAAAATACAACAGGAGATGTTATGAAAAACAGAAATCAAAGATCCTGATAAAATTTTAATATCAAAGAAAAACAATCACAACTGTAATACAGGATTTCAGATTACTCAAGAAATAGCAATTCTGATTAAACCTCCAATCAGAATAAACGTAATAAAATAAAGGAAGATGTACACCTAAACTTCTCCTTTGGAGAAAGCTAAAAGAAAAGGGTCCTAAGGAGTAAGTATGAGATCCATAGAAGTAAGTGTAGCAGCGTGAAAAGAGAACGTAATTGATACTCTCATTATGTCATAGAATGGGAAAGAGGTCAGAGGAGACAGTAACCTCAGAAATGGCCCCTTTGAAACAGCAAGTGAAAACAGGGTCATACTTTGGGGAAATGAATGCAACATCTCTCAGAAACCGATGAGGTGTAGGGTTAACTGCAGGAGGGAGCTTCTTCCTTGGCGCAGTCTCCGGGGAGGGGAGTCATGGGGGGCAGGTGAACCTGCCTTCCCCTGAGATAGCTGTTTCGAGCCTGGCCTCTTACCTCCCAACACCCTGACGAGGCTGCCTTCCAGGTGCCTAGTCCTTCCGGAGAGTCCCTACCAAAATCCCATGACCCATGACACATCCTCCCCTCCTCAGAACACAAACTTTTGAAGCTCAGAGGAAAGAGGCTGGGAAAGCAGCTAAGTGGACAAATTAGAGTCCTCTGCCTTGTGGCTGGAAGACGGTCTGCCAGAAGACAACTACCTAAAACCAAGAGTAGTTTACTTGTGACCAGATGTGAGAAATGAGTATGTTTGTTATGCTCAGTTGAACACATGTTTGTTAAATATCTTCTACAGATGAGGTACTTGCTAGGTGCTGTAGGGGATATAAAGAAAAATTACTCACCGTCCTAAGGGAGCTAATGTATATAGAGGAGGGAGTGGAGGAAAAATAAAGTAAGTCAATAACAATGCAATATAATAATGAGAAGAAACACTGCATAGTGGGTGAGAGTGGGCTCTGGAGTCAGGCGAGTGAGTCCAAATCCATAGCTTCCTAGCTGTGTGACCTTGAGCAAATTACTTAACTTCTCTGTGTCTTAGTTTCTTCATCTGTGAAATAATGACAATACTGGTATCACCTCATAAGGTTCATAGGAAGAGTAGTTAAAACATAAAGAGCTTACATGCTCTCATACCCTCTCCCTTTCTTCACATTGGCTTGTGAACTTCTTGTCAAACGATTCAGTTGGGGACTTCCCTGGTGGTGCAGTGGTTGGGAATCCGCCTGCCAGTGCAGGGGACACGGGTTCGGGCCCTGGTCTGGGAAGATCCCACATGCCGTGGAGCAACTAAGCCCGTGTGCCACAACTACTGAGCCTGCGCTCTAGAGCCTGCGAGTCACAACTATTGAGCCCGTGTGCCACAACTACTGAAGCCCGCGCACCTAGAGCCCGTGCTCTGCAACAAGAGAAGCCACCACAATGAGAAGCCCACGCACCGCTATGAAGTGTAGCCCCTGCTCGCTGCAACTAGAGAAATCCCGCGTGCAGCAACAAAGACCCAACGCAACCAAAAATAAATAAATAAATATATTTTTTTAAAAAAAATGATGCAGTTGATTCATGATTGTTAAGTTTCTTCAAGAATATGTGTCCCTGTTTTGAAAATAAAAACTGAGGTATACTAAAAACAAACAAAAAAAACATAAAGAGCTTAGAACAGTAACTGGCATATAATAAAACATTTGCTATCATTTTGTGCCTACTATGTAGCAATGTGCTGATATTTTATATCTCATATTAAATAAGGGAGGCATTATTAGCCCTATTTGTAGATGAGGAAACTGAGGGTCAGAGAATTAGGTAATCTGGATAAGATCTAGAGAGAGGAAGAACAGAGTTGTAAGTTGAGCCCACATCTGCCTGAACACAAAGCTTACAATTTTTATTACTACTACTGTCACTATAAAACAGTAGTGGCCAATATTTCTTTAGTACTTACTCTATAACAATCGTGGTATGCATAATTGTGATTATTCTCACAAAATACTATTTGACCCCATTTTACAGAAAAAAAGAAGAAAGCCTAGGTGTAAAGGCCGGCACCCATGCTGGAAATCCCTGGGCTGCTAAGTGGCAGAGCCACGATGTAAGCCTGTGTCTGCCCTTTGCTGGTGCCAGAGTGCATCCCCCCCTGCCCAGTGGTGCTTCATTCAACTGGGGGGCTTTGAAAAGAGAGAGAGATTTTGGAGAGTCCCACTCCTAGAAGTTTCTGATGAGATAAATCTGGGGTGGGGAACCGCAGCAGCACACTAATCTGGCCAGTGGTTCTCATGAACCTGCAAAGGCATGTTTTGTCACGGGTCTTAAATGCCAAGGTGAAAAGTTTATACTCAATTCATCTAGAAATGGGGAGTCAATTAAGGTTTTCCAGTGAGGTTTTTCAGTAAGCAGTGTTTTAGGAAAATTAATCCGGGAGTAATGAATAGGATGGACTGAAGGGGGAAAAAAAAGTGTGGCAGGGACTGACTGGCAAGGAGACTATTCTAAGCCACAAAGCTTATTTTAGTCTTAACACAGCTATATATCAGACACACAGAAAACAAGTCCTTGGAAAAAGACCCACCTGAACACAGATGACTTGCAGCTTGCAGAAAAACATATTTTAATATTCCAGACTGATATCTAATAAGTCAAATAAAAATTGGGTTTTTCCTTTTTAAAATTAACAAAAGAAACGTGTACATACACAAACATCGATTTTTTTAAAGCAAACTCTGGTACCTACTAGGCGTATAAATATGATTGAACTGACCTAGCATATTATGAAAAAAAGAAAAATTAGGATTGTACAGGGATTTATAGTTTTAAAAACCAGTGATATAAACTTTCTGGAAATACTGAAGGAAAGAGAAGATAGTATGTGGGATTTATTTTATATAATAAAGGATATAGCTTATTTAGATAATTATAAATTCATGAACTGCATTTATTTTTAATTTCTATTACAGATGTAAATGTATTTATGAGATGCTAAACTTAAAGGAATAATAGTTTTTTTCAATTTGAGATTTAAAAACTGAAATCAAAATTGTGGTAATAGGGGCTTCCCTGGTGGCGCAGTGGTTGCGCGTCCGCCTGCCGATGCAGGGGAACCGGGTTCGCGCCCCGGTCTGGGAGGATCCCACATGCCGCGGAGCGGCTGGGCCCGTGGGCCGTGGCCGCTGGGCCTGCGCGTCCGGAGCCTGCGCTCCGCGACGGGAGAGGCCACAACAGAGGGAGGCCCGCATACCACAAAAAAAAAAAAAAAAAATTGTGGTAATAAAGAAGGTTTTATAGTTTCTAGGTTTATTATCATTAGAGTGTTAAGCAGATATAGAAAGTACTCATTTCAGAAAGGAACTGAGACAAGCACCATAAAGATATTATACTCTGACTAAATAAATCTACTCTTAGGACTCTGATTCTAGGGAAATAATTGAATAAGAGCAAAAAGGAGCTACACAACACAGTGTTTCTCTAGTACCTAAAAACAAGAAGCAATCTAATGATCCAGCATTAGAGAACTGCTTGATAAATTATGATTTATAAACATAATAGAATATTCATAATGCTAAGTAAATTTCAATGATAAAAATGCTATAGAAATACAAGAAAATGATTGTTATATTTTAAGTACATATTCCCGACCACATCATTGTACAGATATTATTTATACCTATATATAAAGCATACATACATGGAATAAGGCAAATGTCAAAAGTAAAAACAGTAGTTCAATGTTTGCGATTAGGTGTCTTTCTTAAAATAAAAACTTCTCATATTAGTCTGTTGTCTTTTTATCGTCTTTATATCTGTATCAATTTTTCAGTTTCTTTATAGTGAAGTAAATAAACTTCATAAGAGAAGCCACCTCCCACCCGCAATCTCACTGATTAAAACTTCTCTCATGTATGGTTTTGCCTAATTAATCTGATTTCTAAGGCAGAACTAACAATAGCCTTTCTTCTCATTTCTTAATATTTCTTCTCTTAATATTTATATTAATTGGAAATAACATAAATCACTGTCCCTTCTCAGGATTCTGAGTCCAGGGCTAATCCAGGCAAATACAGGACAGGTGCTCCCACACCCACACTCCTTCCTTAATTTTTGGATAGGAGCTCTCTGCAGCCTTGCAACAGGCTTGCAACAAAATCCTTCCTATTTCTAAATAAAGTATTTCTCTGTGCTCATAAGTGGAAATGCACTCAGATTCTCCCAAAGAGTTCATTTTATCTGGGCCATTAGATAAAGAATGCCTGACAAAGGGAGAATGGGATTCAGGGAAGTGAGAGCTGCAGATGGTTTTTCAGAGAAGTCTTTTTACTGCCAGGTTTTTAGAAATAATTTGGGAAGAATCAGCAGTTATGAGCAGGTTGCAACAGAAACACCTTAGTTTAAACAATTTCTCCAATATTCTACACTCAATTTCAGAAAAAAAAAAATCTCTGCAAAAAAGGGTAGCTTTCAAAAAAATTTTTTCCAGCTTTTTTCTGTGCCTTTGCATCCCTAGGTAAAATCCAAAGAGTGGTTAGAGATGGACTGACATAGATCTCGCAGAATAATAGACAGATGTTGGGCAAAAGCAGGGCCAAGTGAAAGAATGAGTTTCCTCTCTCATTCCAGCTACCGACCCTCCCCTCCCCTTTGCCATTCTCTCCGTGTCACCCCTCCCCCACTGCTCACTGTTCAACTCTATGTCTATGTTCAATTCTATAGGTCTTTGAAAATACATCCACTTCCAGTCCTCTCCCCTCAGGGTACCATTACCGTCAGATCCAGCTTCCTACAGACAGCTCCATCCACACCACCCTCCTCTTTAAAACCTGCACTAACTTGGCAAATTCCTTAGCACAAGCTTCAACTTTCACCCCAGCTGGTCCACCTATTGTTCCTCTATATACCTTGGGCTTTTCCATCTCCAAGTCTTTGCTCACAACATTCCCTCCCTCTGAAATGCTGTTCCCCTTTTCATCCTCAATGCTCCAGATTGTCCCTTTTAGCACTAATGAGATACTCTGTCCTTCCTCTGAACTGTCATCCTAATTTAGGCCTCTGTTACAGCATTCATGATATCTTGGAATTTTTATAGTTACTCATGAATAAAGCTTATTTCTCCACTTAAAAGTATTGACAACAGCATCTCTTCCACAATCCTCATGATTGTTGAATCAATGAAGGACAAAGTTTTTTTGCTGAAGTTAAGACTGCATATGTACATTCGTGTGTGTGTGTGTGTGTGTGTGTGTGTGTATGTGTGCACGTGTTTGTGTGTGGAAAGTTCTCACTTGTTTAGAACTTGGAATGGGCAGGTTTCCAGGCTAGCCTTCACAGGTATACTTAACCCATACGTAGCTAAAATGCTTCCCCACCCTGGATGCACACGGGTTACCTGAGGTGCTGCTGGGTCTCACCCCCTAAGAAATTCAGATTTGAGGGACTGGGGCAGGGCCCAAGCATGGGTCCTTTTTTATAAGCTCTGCAGGTGACTGAATGTACAGCCACAGGGCAGATACAGTATTAACAGTCTCAGCCTGAGTTTGGGGTCCTAGCAACAATGTGTATGTGGTTCAATAGGAAGGAAGAAGAGGAAGAATTCACCCCTTCTCTGGGGGAAGAATGTACCCAGTCTCACCTTTTAGTCTTCCTTTCCCCACTTCCCAGGGCCTTATGATGTTCCACATCTCCTGACTTTCTCACTTTGGCCTGCCCTTTTCCCTAGCATCTCCATGCTAACAGTGCCCTACTGTCCTACCCCTCTCAAAATGTCAGCTCCGGACAGCTACATGTAAAAGAATGAAATTAGAACACTCCCTAACACCATACACAAAAATAAACTCAAAATGGATTAGAGACCTAAATGTAAGACCGGACACTATAAAACTCTTAGAGCAAAACATAGGAAGAACACT